>NC_061515.1:27217500-27517500 GCF_022379125.1 Scophthalmus maximus | reverse complement strand
GTTGTTTCAAGACAAAGGGGCTGATGGGGTGTGCACACATTTTAAGAGACATTTGTGCATTTAATAAAAGTTGTGTAAGGCCTCATTAAAGTTTGCGTCAGAATAAAAAAAACGGTCATAATAAACATCATAAAGATTTGGTAACTCTTTCTTACATAATCAGTATGTTCTGTCCAGCTCAAGGTCTCATAAATGATCATTCCAAGGAATTTACTAGCTCAGGCATTTTTATTATTCTCAAATGGAGCTGAATTTCTTTTTCTGCCATCCTGGAATCAGCATATTCTTAGAGCTGCCTTTTCAAAACTTTTGGCCAATTGCAAGTCCGATCCCTGACTCCGAACTCACTCCACCTCCGTCTCCAAATCCTGCTGAGCTACTGTGTGTATCTCTTGTTCTTCACCTGGAAACGCAGCGATCCCAAAACCTTCAACGGAGATCTTCCTCCCCGAGCCTCATCTCCTGAACTTGACCACCTTTCCACCCTCATGACGAAAAAAAAGAGGGCGCGGTGAGAGCACGACGAAAGAGTGCAAAGGTCACGGTGTTACGGCCCAGGGGTCGCGAGCTGCCGGGAAATGGGCCGGGACGAAAGCGCTGTCGGACATCTTGACGCTATACCTCTCTTCGCACATTCCTCCCGTGCCACTTCCTGTCCATCGTGATAGACGTTGGGAATGCGGAGAAAGCAGCAGTCTCCGTGGTAACGGGGGGGGGGGGGGGCGGTGATGAGCGGATGTCAAAACACTGAAGCGTTTGCACGTCTGTGGACGTCAAATGGTGCTCTGTGTGCGAAATTCTGTCTGTCAGTGTTTTTTTCTTTTGCGAAAGGTCAACCCTTGTGGAAAGTAAGTCGGGGCGTCCAACTGCACTGTGACCGTTTTGCGTGTCAGTCATGCGCTCTCACACTTTACCATTCAAAACAGATCTGAATTCTCTCGCGATGCCGAGTACCCCACGATGGGATTTTCTGCCGATACGAGTTCCCAGTGAAAGCAGTCGTATTCTTTGAAGGTGATCAGTCACCTAATATTGCATATTTGCTATTCTAAACCAAAGGGGGTCATTTTGAAATATGTCTGTCTTGAAAGATCGAGAAATCATCTTTCCACACCTGTTTCTTCTGTTTTACTTTTGCTCTTGAACTTCTCCATCTTCTTGTACTTGATGGCAGTGATGGAGGACCGGCACATACAGTGTGCAACACCAACTTTTTTTTTTCAACTTCCTGGTCGTTGCTTTTTGGGACGTCTGAGTCCCCCCGGTGCCTCAGTTGGGACCCGGCGTCCACTAATGCCATCCATTTTTCTTTTTCTTATTTCTTCCTTTATTTCTCTCCTGTTGATGAGGGACTAGAGGAGCTTCGAGAGACGAGAAAGGGAGGAAGAGTTCTCCTTTGAGCGGCGAGAGACGAGGTTCGGGGCCGATGAAAGGGAGGAGCGATGAAGAAAGGGGGGGGCCACAGGTTCATCAGTCTCAGCCTCCGTGATCACAGGAGCCCCGCGGCAAACCCGCCCAAACAATGGCCCCTGTGTGTGCGTGTAATGTATGTGCGTATCATCTCAGATAAGGGCCGCCCGCTCTCCGTTCTCTCCCCGTCCCCTCTCTCCTCTCATGTCCCCCTTGTTGCCGCTGCTGCTTCTTTCCTCCTCCTCCTCCTCCTCTGTTCTCTTTGTCTGCGGTGCTCAGGAGGCCTCTCCCGAGATGAAAGGGAGAGGAGATAAGGGCAGGTAAGAGAGTGCAGGAAGGGGAAAAAACAGCAGAGAGGGAAGTGATAAGGGGGGGAAACAATGAGGGCTTTGATAGCTTCTGTGCACAAGTGTGTGTGTGTGTCTATATATTTGGGCATGTAACTGCTACTATTGGCCCTGCGGAGATGCCTATAATCTTATATTTTGTAAGCAGAAGCCTTTTTTTTCCCTTTCATCTACAGCAGGTCGAAGCTGGGTCGACGAAGGGAGGGGGAAGATATAAAAAGTGACATCCTGTTGACCCCTCATTTTGCCCCTATTAGCCTCTTTACCCCTTATTTTATTAGGCGCTCGCTCATCATTTCGAAGCCGTTATGTCTCTCTCCGCCAGCCGTGACCTCGCACAAGAAGAATCCCGCTCACACACTCGCACATGTTGAACTCACCTGTCTCTCCCGTGTGAGGCGCTGCAGGCTTCCAGCTGCCCCGGCTTCCCTCTCCTGTCCTCGCCCGCTGGTCGTGGTTTTTCCAATCTGTCCCGCTTCAGTCGTGACAGCCCCGCGCACTCGTTCCCCCAAAAATCCACCTGCTGCCACCACTGTGGGGCAGCACGAGAAGATTGCCCAACTTTTCCCAGCCTGGGGGGTCACTGAAATGTTATCTCATCGGAGCACGGGTGAGAGGGAGCGAGCGTGGGCGTTTTGCATGTACGTGTGCAGGAGGGAGAGCGGCGTGGGATTGTGCGAAGCCGCAGCTGCCGAAGGTGGAATTGAACAAAACAACCGAGGTGGGGGGGCTCGTCACCGCGGCATTTCCTTGACGAATGCTTGAATCCATGCGATGTGTACATCCCGAAGTCTGGCTTGCTCGGGACGAAGACAATGGCATCTCTTATTATATTAGTGTGTGTGTGTGTGTGTGCATTACAGTTGGGATACACACTGCGAGACATTCCTGAGGATATGGAGACAGGGCGGCCTCGGGGTTAAAGCTGACTCGGAGATGAGGAGTGCACAATGTTCTCAAACAGATATTTACTCGTATGAATTAAATGGAATAAAGGGACTGCTGATGTGAAGAGACATTAAGTTTTTTCCAAAATGACTCTCCTGTAAGAACTGCGAAGCAAACCCCAACCCATAAGCCCCTGCTTCATCTCTTCTGGCTTTTTTAAATAAATGTTTTTAACTGTGCTAATCTTTGACTTAAGTGACAGAGGATGAAGGGAGAGAAACACTCACTGAAAGCATAGTCAAGCGAGTCCTCTGCACAAACTTTTCACTGTTGGCTGCCCTACTTTCAGACAGGGAGCTCCTTTTTGCCCCCTGGTGTTTGCTCACCTGCACTGCAGCGTGTGCGGCACATCCCCGCAGTTCCCTCTGCCGGCCTGCAGGAGGCAGCGTGAGCAAAGGAGAGCAGGCGGCGTGTGGTCAGCAGGTGGCGCTCTATGACAGGGGGGGTGAAAGTTTGTCTCTGCAGTGTGACTGATGGAAGGAAATGTACTTTTTTACTGTCAATAAAGAAAAGTTCTACACACTCATATCTGCCTATTGCAACCTGAATTAAATCCAGGTACATTTTCTGCAGCTCATTGTAAATGCATGACATTGATTTGATTTAATACAAACTCGGGTTGAAGGTCGTACCAGGTGAGGAGATAAATGAACGGATTCATTTTCTTTCAGTGTTCCCTCCTTTTCGCACAGTTACGTCTCGCCTCGTCGCCTCTCCGCCGTGCGCGTCACATCCGTCATTCCCCGATCATTCTCAGCCTCGCCGCTGCCAACCCTGTGACCTTCCGTCCCTCCGTCCCTCTGTCCGTCCTCCCAAAAGAGTCTTCCTGTGTGAACTCCTCTGTTCTTTTATCGCGGACGCCTCTTCCTCCCCCTCCTATCTTCTGCGGTGTCTGCTTTTGCTCTGGATTTGACTTTTCCCGACGCTCTGTATGTGCTCCTGTGGATTTCTCCCAGCAACCTTCCATATGCATGATGGGCCGTTTTTTGGTGTCTCTCAATTTGTTGTGCAATTTAGTGAACGAGGCGAAAGGTCAAATGGAACCTAGTGAACTATAAAGTGTCATCACATCAATCTACAATTGGATGCATGACGCCACTGAAGTCCGGTTTACACAAAAGTTAAACAACGAAACCAGCCATATCGTGTCACCGTCGGCTTTCAAAATGTCTAAGAAGCGTAAGGCCAGGAAGACAAACCCAAAAGTTGCATCAATAGTAAAAACGTCTTGTTTATTGATCTTATGAACATTCATCACCCGTCCATCTTCACACGCGCGTACGCCACAAGAAAGTGCGACTGATGACGAGCCTGGCATCATGCCGACAGCTGCACTATGTCAATGTTGTGTGTGTGTGTGTGTGTGTGTGTGTGTGTGTGTGTGTTTGTTTTGCGAGACGAACAGGCTCTTAGTGTGATTTATTTGAAGAAAGGGCGGGTTCATCGAGTGCCTCTGCATCACAGTCTTCACACTCGACGTGGACTCATTAGGGACAGAGGAGGAGGAGGAAGTGACCAAGTCATTTTTCGGGACACACGCAGAGATCCTTAATCTCTTCCCAGATGAATGCGACCGGGAGACAAAGAGCGGTTTAGCCCTCAGCTGACTGAACTCACTTGGACTTCCTGTGGCTGTCGCCTCGCTGGCCCAGTGACAGACTGACACTCTGACACACTTTGCTGTGCATGTTCCACTGTTTTGCATCAGTGGACTCATGCAAACCAGGAAGAAAGGAGCATGGGTACGACGAGAGGGCACCGGAGGAACTTGGAGGGTTGACTGTTGACTCGTCTTTAGTGTTCCAAACATGTTTTTTTAAGGGAGAAGGTTTGGGCCTATAGGTGGAGCTCTCATCTTATAGACATCCAGACGACGGATGTGTGAGCCTGACAAGGACACGAGAAGAAAAGGAGTTGAGCGGGACACATGACACATGCACACTTCCTCTGGTCCCTCATTTTTGACCTCGCTCGTCACTCCCCGATGCATCATCGGCCGTAATTATCCGCTGCCTCATCTTGGCCACAGAGAACGGGCGACAGTGTCGCGTTTTGTCTCGACTCCTCCACAATAGGCCCAAAGAGTCGTGAAAGCTCATCATTGTGCCGCTGCGACGGCCGTCAAGAGACACCACTCCACTGGGCACACCACCACCAACACCACCACCCAGGCCCTCGGCATAAAGCTTGCGTCTCATCATCTCGCAGTCCATCGCGGTGACGCAGCCATCGCAAACGGCGGAGCGGCCCACAGCGGTGATGTAAATGGGCAAACTGACAACCGCTCCTCAGTAAAGTGGAGCCAGCGTCTCCCCCGTCGTGTGTGTCAGCCGCCCCTGGGTGTCCATTATCTGTCGGGGGGGGGGGGGGGGGGGGGGTGTGAGGACAGTGTCTCTCTCCCTCCTTCCCCTCCCCGGGGACCAGTGACATAATGGGAATCCCTGCCATGCCAGGAGAGCATGACCCAAAAGCTGACATCAGACAGGAGGATGAATTAGATTCCCTCTCTGTTGTCACGGTGCCGTCCAACTGGGATCACTGTGTATCGTGCTATTCAGAAGACGTTGTCCCATGTTGTGTGTAGTTAACTTTGGTAGTTACAGTAAACGGAGAATGCGAGGAAGTGGAGAAGAAAGTCAAGATTGAGAAGTTACAACCCTCAGAGAAACCCTACACACACACACACACACACACACACACACACACACACCCACACCCACACAAACACACACACACACCCACACACACACTGCAGTACATGTATAATCTCCACACACTGTTTGGAAGATGGTAAAGTATGGTGAAAAGATTGTGAAATACATCACCCCATTCCATCTGTTGCCGTGCCAACAAATACACCCTCACACACATGAGACGTGACCCTCAGACATAAACATCCCTCCCCTACACACACACACACACACACACACACACACACACACACACACTCATTGAAGTGGAAGAGAGCAGCAGTGTGAGGAGTGGGCTGCCTGGGCACCGGGAGCGGCAGCTGTGAAAACAGGCAGTAAGTGATGTCAGAGCAGCGAGGGACTCTGGGTAGCGAGGCCACTCTGAAGTGCTGTGGGCTTCATGGTTGTCTCGAGGCCGGGTGGTGGATTTGAAGAGAGTTTGTGCGTGTGTATATGTGTATACGTGTGAGACACAAAATGCAAATATGAGGACTGAAGTGAGCCGAATCTCTCTGTAGATAACGAAAGACGGGGAAAACTAGGGAGGCGAGGCAAAGTATTTCCAGGTAAATTCCCTGCATTGCGATCGAGAGTTTGGCCTCCAGACAGGGTCACGGTTGCTGCAGGTGCAAAGTCAGGACCCTCCCCCTTCTTCTTCCCCTTCTTCTTCCCCTCCTTCCTCTCTCACTCTCTCCATCCATCCAACCCTTTCCCTGCCTGGTGCAGGGAAAAACACAGCGGAGGGCGGCGGGGGCACGGTGCCAGATGTGCCAAGTCATACCAGCAGACAGCTCGGGATCAAAGAGCGTGTGTGTGTGTGTGTGTGTGTGTGTGTGTGTGTGTGGAAGGCACACAGCTCTGCTCCCTTGCGTTCTCATTCTTTACACCTTCTTCTTCAGATGTGCAGCTAAAATGGAAACCTTTCAACATTACAATAAAAAAAGCGCAGCCTGCCACAGTTTCCAGAACAAACATCGCCGCTCGGGCTCGGCGCACACTCATCGCGTTTTCCGTTCCATTACTCGATTGTTAATGACTATCGGATAATTCCGGGCCGAGTTATTAATCCCGACTCCGGCCGACTGCTGACTGAGCAGGGTCCAGAGGAACTGGGCACTGGCCTAGTTGGCCGATGAACCAGTGTGATATCCGCCCACATGCTGCGGATTTCACCCCGAGCGGGGTTTTCTAAGGTGCCGCGTCCGGACGACTCCCCATCACTGTCCGACAAACTATGTCTGGGTTTGTTAAAAAAAAAGAAAAAAGGGAGGGGGGCAATGAACTCAAGAAACATTAGACTTCACGTGACATTGGAGTTGCCCCACATACAGTTGAATGTGCCCCGTGGAAACATAAGTTCCCCGTAGGTTTACATCCGTCAATCGTGATGTAGTATGACAAAACATAAAAGGTATGCAAAGTTGATACGTGAAACTATTAAAAAAATCTGAACTGCCTCCTCCCACGTTTTACTGTAGCCGCAGCCTTATTTTCTTCGCTTGTTGGCGCGTGGCTGCCTTTCTTGGCACGTTACCACCATCAACCGTCAGTTAGGGAATGCGCTTGTGCTTGCTATGAACTAAATGCGGATCCAGTCTAAAAAAAAGAAGAAGAAAAAAAACATTGCTCCATGGTCATAATAAATGAGATCTGGGGATGAGGCGGCGTTCCTCAAAAGGAATCGAGAAACGAGCAGATATAATACATTGTGCTGGTTCCTGACGATAGAACTCCCCTTGTTTTTGCCCCATTGCTCATCCACACTAAAGAACCCCGATGGGATGCCCGAAGCATCCCGACTGGAAACGCGGCCCACATGGGCTGCGATCGTTAGGCCTGAGCACTTGACCCCGGCGACCTTTTACTTGAAAGTGGGCGGACGCCCCCCCCCCCCCCCCCCCCGCGCCGTTGACAGAAATACAGCCCCCTGCGGTCACCTCTCTCCCTCCGCTGGCGGTTACCCAATAAACGTCAAAGCAAATCATTCCCCCCTTCGCTCCTGCGTGACAGTCGAAAAATATGCCCACTGCTAAATTCCTCGAGTTCTGTCTCACCGTGCCCCGGAACTCACGAGCCTGCTGTAACTTGATAAAGACGCGAAATGAGTGAGGTACCACTCAGGTATTTGCTTTATATGTTTCTGGGCTGTGGGCCTTGTGCCGGATCTGCCCGAGACCCCCGACACATTGACTGACACGGCTGACAGGGGAGAGACATTCTTTATCATATTGAACGACAACAGGTATCTGACAAATGCCCCAGACACAGAGCGAGTCGCCTGAAAATAGAAATCCTGAATTGCACGGTCGGAGACGCTCACCAACACCTGGGGATCAAACGGGGCCTTTACGAGTCAGTCAGAGCGTCTGCAGTCAGATTTGCCTCCGAGGCGTTTCAAACGACTAACTTTGCGACTGACTCCGAGCAAAGGGAGCGGAAAACTCGAACGCACCTTGTTCCCAGTTCAGTACGGGCTGCGGGACAGAAAAAAATTAAGTTGACTATTTTAAGACAGAAGTTAGACTACCCCCCCCCCCCAAAAAAAAAGGTTGCACCAAAACCAGAAGCGCATTATTGAATTTGTCATACGGGCCCTCAGGCACATAAGGGGTTTGTTTTCTCGTGAGGACTCGGCCGATACAGTCGGGCACTAATATGAGATGAAAAGATTATTCGTGGCAGCAGTAATGCTCGCATGCAAGCTTTAGCTAATTCAAAGGTTCTGGCCTTAATCAGAATACGTTTCAAGTGAGACGCTTTAGAAATCTGAAGCTGGACGCAACTAACTCATGATAAATCAGCCAAAGTAGAGTGAAGGCAGAACGACGTGCCCGTCGCCCCAACGCCTGTGAGGCGTCGTAACAAGTCTCGGAAGAGGGCCAGAGGGCGGAAAACCTTTCCACACCTCCGCAAAAGAAAGGAAGGAGACAACTCAGACAAGGTGAAATGTAGACAAATACCGGAACGCATATGGAAAAAAGAAACGGGCCTTCTATCCTTGCCAGGGATCCATTTCTTTTCAAACAGGTGTTGACACCAAGCGCCCCTGTCTCCTCTTTGTCCCTGAACGTCTCTCGCTCACATCGCCTCCCTCTCCTGTCTTCCACTTTGCTGACACCCTTTTTTCATTTCACCCAACATTCATCTGTCGTGGCGCCGCTCATCTTTCCTCCTTCCTCCCCAAATTCCTCCGCTCCTCTTTCGGGACTGTGTTTCCAGTTACACGCTCTCTCTCTCTCTCTCTCTCTCTCTCTGTGCCACAATCCCCCCCCTCTCAACTTGTCGCCTCGTATTAGAAGTCATCCTCTACAAATGTTTGCTCTTCTCTTCTTCACCCTGCACAAACACACCAGACCTCGTGTGATCTTGTGCGTGGCTCTCAGCAGAAGCGTCGGTGTGTTTTCGTCTGCGCCCCGGGTCTGCTTGTTAGAAAGTGAAAGCCAGAGCCGGAGACAAATCCTTTTTTTGTTTCTCTGTGTGTGTGTGTGTGTGTGTGTGGGTGTGTGTGTGTGTTTCCAGCTGCATGCTAAGAGTCAGTCTAGCATGTCAGTCTGTCAGCGCGCACTCGCCGAGACCCGGTGGAAGCAGCTAGTGTGTTCGGGGGGGATGGGGCCTTCACTCAGATGACCCTGGATTAGCCTTTTCCAGGCCTCCAGCTTTCTGTCAGAGACTCTGGTTTTTACTTCTTCTTTTTTCCACCGTATTTGGATGTTTCACGAGTCTTTGAATCCGCTTCTGCTCTTACTAAACTCAACCACTTGACGGGGGGGGGGGGGGGTAAAAAAGTAGTCGTCGCTCTAATTTCACGTATTTTTGTGTGTTTGTGATTTGACCTTTTTTTTTCTTCCATCTGTTTAATTGACGTGCGGGTGTCTCTGCAGAATTCCAAAGCTGAGGTATTTGTCCGCTCCGTATCCCAATCATCCGCTCATCGCTCCTCTCCACCTCGGAGACGGGCAGACACGAGCTGTCGCCGCCGCCGATGGAGCACAGGTCGGGAGAGACGGCGCTGAACATTGCGGCTGAGTGCCGAAAAACCACTGTAATGTCAATAATTACAGCTTTTACCGTAGCTGGAGGTCACGAGGTCGACTGCGCTGATTGTGTCAGCGCAGGTGGAGTGTGTGTGTGTGTGTGTGTGTGTGTGCGTGTCTCTCCGCACCATCCAGACTTTGCTGTGAGTGTGTCTGGAGCGAGTGCTTGTGAAGGACTCTGTGGCTTTAGCTCGGCATTGTTTTTTCCGAGCCTTCACGTCTGGTCGCTGGAGAGAAAAGGAGGCTGCTTCTTTTTTTTCTCCTGCCTGGAGCAGCTGCTCAGTCCATCAGGTCAACACGGCAAGTCCCTTAATCAGTCGGTGCACGGTCTCAGGAACCTGATTCAATTGGCCTTTTTTGTTCTTGTGAATAATGTGAATTATGATATCCAAGAGCTGGCACGATGCCGCCGAACAACTGCCCCGTGTGGGAACGACAGCCCATACATTTTGTCTCTTTCTGTGTGTGTGTGTGTGTGTGTCTGTCTGCGTGTGATCTAAACTCTCTTCTCCTTCTCTCTCACACACACACACACACTAGTCAGGACGTCATTTCTCAGGACCATATTTGACTGTTGCATGGCCAAGTAGACCAAAGGATGGAGAGGGAGGGGGCTGGTGGGGGCCTGTGGTTAACATACGTTACGGTATAGAAATGCACGGCGGATATATGAAAGAGAGAACAAACCACACTTTCTCTGTCTATTCTACCACTGTCCCACGTATCCATCCCTCTCGTGCATGAGGCTGTGATTACTGCAGATGACAGGCCGGTCGTGCCCAATCAGCCGCGCGGCCTTAACCTCTGCTATTGCCCGTTGTACTTGCATATAGCTTCCCCCCGCAGTTGGGAAATACTGCTGCGAAAGCAGAAACAGAGGCGAAAGCGGTTGATGTGGCCAGAAAAATGTTCTTGGGTTTGTCTCTGCAGGGTTTTTCTTTGCCGGAGGCGCGCGGGAACCGCACTCGCCGCTGCCCCTGCATCCGCGCGTCGTGTTTTGATTTGGCTGCAGAATATCAATTTGTCAAGTGTGAGGGGCAAAGCTGGAGAGTGTCCAAGTGCTGCAGCTGTGACGGGGGGCCGAGGGGCGAGGAGGAACGACTCCTCAAACCTGGCGGAAGGCTTCGAGTGAACGCTCGAACGGGGGGCGGAGGAGGAAATTTTCCTTTTGTCGTTGTCTGGACTCTGTGGTTTGACCTTCGCTTGCCTCCGCCGAGTTTGCTGGAAAGGGCAGCGGGGGGGTAAACTGATAAACTGCAAATGGAATAATGCTGGTTTCGCATTCATACCTAAAAACACTCACGCTTTCAACAAAGTTGAGGTCGCTTGTCAGGGAAGTGGGAACACAACGAGGCCCCGGTGATTGAGGTGACAGTAAGGGGAAACGGAACCAGTCACTCTGCTGAGAAACAACCCAACTGACTCAGTGCAGTTTGTCACCAGTTCCCCTGCAGGCTCACTCACACACGAAAAAAACAAGCGCACCCTCATCCACAAATACACAGCAGCCACTCATGGTCTGCCTGCTCACGGGTCAGAGCTGGGCCGAAGCCTGTGTTTTAGTTGTTTATTTTTTAAATGCAAAGCTTTCTGGGAATTCTGTCTTTCCCCTCCTTTCTTTTTTTTCTCCTCCTAATTGCCTTGTTTACTTTGTCCAGGTCGACTTCAAGTGGTTTTTGTGACTAAAAGCCTTTTCACAATGATGACTGATGTCTTGGACAGGACACGAGTGGGGGGGGGGCGATTGCAAGACACTTTTGGCCTGCGCCACAGCGAGGATGAATAAATCCCTGAGAGGTTTGTAAGCAGAAAAATATTGCCGCCCGCTTATGAAGTCTCTAAAGTCATCGCAGACAGTGACACGCAAGCGCCACCAGGGCAGGAAAGACATTGATCTGGACACAGAAAAAAGGATTTGACTTGTTCCAATATGACAAAGATAATCATCACAGGATTATGTTTTCTCTATACTGTCGGTAATTACACATATGAAATGGATTTTGAGTTTGTGTTTGTGTGGGGAGCGGGCCGCGTAATGGCATTTAAGAGACTAATGGGTTGTTATGAAAAAACATGCCACGCACACACACACACACACACACACACACAAACAAACACACGCTCACACCTTTGAGCTGGTTTATGTCATCTGGAAAAAATATGGAAAGTATGCTGAGGGGAAAATATGACTGTAACTCCTGTTTATATGTGTGTGTGTGTGTGTGGGGGGGGGGCATGCATATAAATCAGCATCCCTGTCCATGTGTGTGTGTTTCCTTGTCTCATTCAGGTGCAGTTTGTCTTGGTTCTGAAATAGTTCTTCTTAAATATACACATTTCGAAAACCTACACAGATGATGTAGTGTGTGTGTGTGTGTGTGTGTGTGTGTGTGTGTGTGTGTGTGTGTGTGTGTGTGTGTGAAAAGACCTATTTCCAGGACACTTCAGAGGACACTACAGGCTATTTGTGTTGGAACCAGCCCAAGTTCTTCTCAATGCCAATAATCAGTTGAACAAATAAAAAACGAGTGTGAGAATATGAATTATTTCCTTCACCACACCTGTCTTTGAAAAAAGTTTAGTTTATCAATGTCAGTTATTGCAGGCCGGGGCAGGGTTTCTTTATCTGACTGATGCTGGCAAGAAATGAACTACACGGGACACAACACCCACGCCTGTCGTCCATTTGAAATGAGAATCATTTCGGCTTGACACGTGTGCATCAACGGAGCTCATCGTACCTCCTTCGCTTGGAGCGTGTGTGTAACTGAGCCGGGGTCTCCGAGGGCAACCCGCGGTCTCCCATAGCTGGACAGGATAATCGCACACATGCTACCTGGAGCAGCACATGATCACAAAAACACATGTGAGAAGGCAGAGCTTGCAGCAAGACTGTGTGTGCGTGCGTGCGTGTGTGTGACAAACACATTCTACTAAATCCATGCGCTCTAGTCCTGCAAGTCTTCTCTTTGTGTGCTCAATGACATTTGTCTTGTTTTTGCGCACAAGCATGGAAATATTCCACATTTAATTTTTGCCTCCATCTGAGCAGAGCTCAAGCGGGTTCACACGGTCCACGGAAACACACGTGGTATTTTTAGGGGAACAAAGGAAAAGGCAGGAATGCCTTCACGTGCATATATATATCTAATGAGAAACACATGCCTGCTATAGCTTAGGATGGACACATTGCGTGATTTTTGGGGGGATTTTTTATACTATAACCATAATGTATGGAAGTGGGTTGATTTGATTAAGTAAAAATACAAGAGAAACATTTTCTCTAGCTGGAATAATGACGTGACCTCAAGTGAAACCGGCTGCCAAGGAGGCGGCGGGGGGGGGGGGAGCCATAAAGTTATGCAAGGTTGTCACATATGTGTTCGATATTATCCTCGCTGAAGTTCGAGACCGCGTCCTGCACCGCGGCTCTGGCCTCTGTCCGTCACTGTGGCCCCACAGCTTGGAGCCGGGCCTGCGACGAGGACTGTCAGCTCAGATCTGCTGCACGCTCACATTCCCCCAGACAGCTCACACACACACAGACACACACACACACACGCACACACACACGCACACACACACACACACACACACACACACACACACACACACACACACACACACAGATAGGCTACTGAGTGGGTCAGGAGGGCGATGTTGTGTGTGTGTGTGTGTGTGTGTGTGTGTGTTTGTTTGTCTGGGTCTCAGTTTCATTTTGATCTATGTCCACCATGATACAGGGAATGGATGGTTGCACAGTTGGCAGAGCTTTTAATGGGGATATTTCATTGGGCTGCTATATACAGTACATATACAGTGTACCCTGCTGCTCTAATACGTTTTTTATGGCGTTGGCAATGTCCAAGGAGCCTCGCAGGTACTTTCACATTCCACACCGAGCCCGCGCCGTAGTATCACGTACATCTCGGCAAAAACGCCGTCAGCCAGTTCGAGTCTCCTGCAAGCAAATCAGCGCGTGAACCAACAATGCACAATGCGGCCAATCCCTCGTTTTTTTTCTTCTTCGATTTGGCTACCGTTCAGCGCGTTTGTTTGCAGAAAGTGTTTTTCCATGAGGTGCGAGCGAGCACCGGGATGCCCCCCCCGGGGGCAGAGCGCCAGTCCCGATGGAGGAGAAGTAGCTTCAAATGAGGAAATCTCACATTTTTCCCCTCGGCCGTACGTTTTGTGTGGGGTTCAGACTGTGTTGTGGTGCGGTCGCTGACTAAACGCCACAGGACCGGGGGGAAAAAGTTGTGTGGGAGGAAATGTGTCTGTGAATCATCGTCTTCTATGGACCAAAAAGTCCCTATATGTAACGTCCTCTTTCAGGACATTTATATACATATATGAAAAGCCCCTGCTGTAGGAAAATGAGGTGTCTTATTTTGCGTTCACAGTGTCCTCTGTCAGGAATCTCTTCCTCTCAAGAATCCTTTTCTCCTAAGAAAATAACGGCCTGTCTTTGGAAAAATAGTCCCCCGGCTTTCAGAAAGGCCAGTCGTACGCTGCAACAAAGGAAGCTCGCCCTTGAAAGAGCATAAATCTCCGCGGCTCCGCCAAGAAGAAGTTTAAAACAACACGGCCCAGAGACGCTGACAAAGAGCTCCAGAAACACGCCCGCCGGCTGTGCGCACCGTTCCTGTTTGTGGATCCACGTGCGTCAGAAAAACGACCTCTGTTCCCTTTTCAACAGACTCAAATTGAATTGTCGTGTCTTCGCCGGCTCCCCCCCCCCAGCCCCCCCCCCCCCACCCCCCCGCCGCGTTCGTAGGAGTTGTCTTTATTGAATTCGCCTGTGCCTCGAGGGCCGCGAACGAGCTCTGGACGACCTTCCACGTGCAGCCACTCTGCGCGTTTATGTGCGTGGTTATTTATTTGTACGAGGCTCCTCGCATAGGAGCTTATCTCTGCCATCGCGCTGCACTCGAGATGATCCGTGAAGCCGCAGCATCAGCTCCAGACTGAGGTCGTGTCCAGGAAACGGCTCCGTGCAGAAATCGTCCCTGGCATGGACCGTCCTTTTGGTTTTGGTGCAAGCTGGCTGCGGTCAGACTGTAAGACACGCGCTTCCTCTTCCAAAGGTCAAGTGGAACCCGACACGCATCGCCAATACTCAGTTGGAGTATCGCCAATACTCTGTTTAATCTGTATATCAAGAAATATACAGATTAAACAGAAGATTTACTTGATCTGGTTCGACCTGCATATTTGTGCCGACTAGCGCGAACGTCAGCCAAGTAAATATCCGAATGGACAATAACAAATACCGGGCACGAGGTGTCACGAAATCCGGATCAGATGCTCATGCTGAGTCACTTGATGGTGGATTACATCTATCTCAGTCAGGGAATGAAAAAAAATGAATTGTGCAGGAATCGATAAACCGGCTTTCCCTGTGTCCGCCGATGCACCACAGGACTGGACACAGTCAAGGCGTGCAAATTCTTCGCGGCACCGTTGCACCATGCAAACTCTTAGCCGGAGTGCAATTGATAGACGTCAGGGTTGGAGCAGTGAGGATAACACATTTGCGCAGGTTCCGCAGGCGACATGCTGGATCTGTTTGTCCCGGGGGGAGACACTGGGTCGGAAATAGCAAGAGGAGAAAACTCTACTTTTCTGACACCGCTCGCGAACTCTCCTTTTCCTTCCTCCGCTGTCTCTCGTCGCTAAATCAAAAGAACACACAAAAAAAAAAAACAGCTGATCAAAGTGAAAGGAAGGCGGGGCCCAAAGGCATCAGCTGTTGGCTCAACACACACTCTGTCGCCAATGGAAGAGAGGGAGAAAAAGCCGGAGCCCTCTGCGATACTTTTATGCTCCAGAGCCACATGAACAGGATCCAGTTCAATATTTTACAGATTGTCACAAGAGAGGTGCTTGTGTGAGCGCGTCCCGTGTGGGTCCAGATGTGCCGAAGGGAGACGGCTGTTCCTCAAATGAACTTCCCGTCACATGCCGTCCGCCGGAGTGTGACTTGTGACTGCGTGGCGCCGCTGGAACGCGCTCAGCTGCTCGACTCGATTTCTGTTCCTGTTGTGTTTTTCAGACCTCGTCGAAAATGAGTTGTTATTGTCCAGTGTGTTATTTATCCCCGGTTGGGCTTCGTTCATTTTCCTGTAAAGGTCCTGCTCAGTTTACGTGCTCGTTAAATACTTTCGCTGTCCAGAATCTGTTTATCCGTGTGTCTTCTCCCTCCATATCATATCTAGTAATATAAAACAGCAGAATTTTGGAAACAGCGTCTGTCAACTTTTTGACCTCAGTCAACCCCGGTCGCATTCAGAATGACATTCATGTTGTGCAAGACTTCCACGCCTATGGGAAGCGCTGTGACAAATGATGACACAACATTCTCCCTATTATTGTATCATGTTGATGATTTTGAAGCTGTTATTTTAAGGCAAACATTTTTTATAAACTACATGGTGCTCTTCGGGAGAGTTGAGGGATTTGCAAGAGAGCGATTCGAAGAAGATCGTATCTTGTAGCAGCAAACATCGAGGAATGGCACTTTCTACTCGCTCCAAAAGCATCTTTACGTCTTGCATTTCCCACAATGCAACTCCACAGTACATTGGTTTTGGTTAGTTTGTGGTTTTTATTAACGCAGTCAGTGCGTTATGCAATTGTTGTCTAGCCACAAAAGAGGTTACACAACTCATTTGGAGTTTTGCTAGTACTCATGGCTATTAAAAATTGCCACTTGCCCCCCCCCCAGGCCTCGACTCTGGTCACCGCTCGGGACCCGGGTCAGGGGCTTTGACAGGCGTCCAATCCGAGGCCTGGAAAAAAAAAAGCGCCAGCCCTTAGGGCTGAGGAGAGAGGCCTGGAAACCTGGCGCGCTCCCGCCGCAGAGTGGACGGGAAAGACAGACGGAAAAAGAAAGAGAGACACGACTTTTTAACAAGTCACTTAATCTAATGCAATCAAACGTCTTCAGATCGCGTTTCGTGCCAAAGCCAGTGAAAAAAAAATGATGATAATGGGGTGAGATAAACGGACTCGGTTCCAACACAAATTGTGTTTCAATTTTTCTTTCCAGCCAGTGTTTTTCTTCACTTGATCCACCTAATGGGGTTTTAGAGAATTTTGGTGTTTTGGCATTTGTTTTGTTATTTCCCTTTTATTGGGGGAGAAATAAAAATCCCCCAAAACGGTATTTGTCTACTCATTTTAAGTCTTTTTGGTCTGGGGGAAATTAGAGTGAACGTCTTGAGCTGGAACTTGTCTGCGAAATCCAACCAACTGCATGTGTGTGTGAGTGTGTGTGTGTGTGTGAGTGTGTCCACATGGATGTGTTCAGAGGGACTGGGCTGGGCAGGACTGTGGTGCTTTCGCTGTCTGCATTTTGTCCCAGTTGGACGCGTCCCGGCCCCGCATGAGAATGCAGGAGGGGGCTTGAAATGAATCTTTCGTCGCACTAATTTTGTGCCCAGTTTTGCAAAAAAGGCTTCTTCTTCTTTCTTTTTGCTTTAAATTCCTCTGGTTTCGTCAGTGGGTGACATGTGGTTTTTGGCAGGCGAGAGGTCAGAGATGTCGATGGCTTGTTAGTGGCTGGAAAGAAATGTGCACTTTTCAAGTTATTCAGTCATTTCCCCCCCCTTAATAAAGGAACTGTCTCTCTTAGGAGGCCTCATCCGAAAAGGATCTGAAGAATGGAACGTGGTCCAAATGGGCCCTGGCCTTGGAAATTGCATTTATTTTAATCGGGCAGGAAATAAGACGGAACCCAAAGCCGGACTGAGTAGAAATTGCAACCTAGTCGAACTTGGGTCGTGTGTTTGAGATGCTGCTCCTATCAAAAATAAAAGCTTGGAGTCAAACCAGCCCGACAGCGTCCGCTGCAGCACTAAAATGTAAAACACATTTTCAGGTCTCTCATCTTTGTGCTCATCCTCCCAGCTGGCCCGCGTCGTACGGGGAGTTCAATCAGCAGTTTGAAAAAGCTTCCTGGGTTCGGTTTTGTCCGTTTGGCAGAGAACCTTTCGGCTTCTGCGTCGGCGCTTTTCCCCCTCAAAGGCCCGCGCTTTGTCAACATTCCTGCTTAATTAGGGGTTGAATCAGGGGGTATGCACAGAAATGACACTGGGGAGTTTCAGCTCAAGACTACTTCCAAGAGGGTCTCTACGTGCTGAAGTGGCGACAAAGGTTTTCAAGTAAAAAGATGCACTGCTCTTCGTCATTTATCTTCAAACTTCAAAATGGCACTTCTCATCCTCTATACCCGTGTGAGCAGGCAGGATATGTCTCACTCGGTTACATTTGTGGCAAACCAGCTGCTCGGATACAACTAAATGCTATTTACATTGAGAAGTCGTGCAAAAGCTAAAAAGATGCTTCGCTTTTATTTAACTCGCCAGCACTTCATTCGTAGGAAACATGGTTTACAGACAAATGTGACTACGCACACGCGCCCACGCCCACACGCCTGTACTCAAGGTCATACCTACGAAACACACCCTCAAAATTACTGTTTGGCTTAGCACGCAGGAAGTAGGTAAGCCCACTGAATCCCACCGTCGTCATGGCGTCGGCCAATGGGAGCCCGGGGTTAACGAGGGAGTCAGGGCCCTGTCTAGCCGCGCGGGACTGTCAGTCATTCTCCGGTTGGCGAGAATGCAAGGAATTTTGGGGCAAATCTGAGAAAATCAATTTACGGGGGCTGAAAAAGAGAAGCGGGAGGACGGAAAGAGGAGAAGAAGAAGAAGAAGAAGAGGAGGAGGAGGAGGAGGAGAGGAGGAGGAAGTTGAGGAGAAGAGCAGAGGCTGGAAAGCACCTGAAGAGTGAGTCAGGGGAGGAAGAGGAGGAGGAGGGGGGGGGGTGATCGCAGCTGCAACAACACAGTCTGGCAGTCCGAGGGGGAGCTGCTTGTCTTGCAGCAGCACACACACACACACACACACACACACACACACACACACACACTCACACACTTCATGTGCACGACGGTCCATATGCCTCGAAAAACATTTTCTCATCCACCAAGACTTTCTAGTTTGTGTGCACCTTAGAAAACACATTAATCAGCTGCTGCCTCCTCTCTCTCTCTCAACACAATGCTTGAAAAAAGAAAACAAAAAAAGAGTGTACATGTCATTGTAGGTGTGTATACACACACACACACACACACACACACACACAGAGGCCCAGGTCAGCTAGTGCAGCCAGCCACAGACACGGCCACAGACTTCAGCCGCTCCACACCCCCACATCTGGCTGCCGGGGGATCTGGCCTTGGCCCCCGCTCTTAGCCTGCGGTGGTCTGCTCCGGGCCCGACTTTCCCAAAAGCAATCTCGCCTCGCCGCGTCTCCGCGTCCGGTGAATCACAGCTGGGAAAGCGGTCCGAGAGCTCTCGTCTCTGGGAAGCTGAGACGCCGGCGCGCACACCGCCGTTTACTTTGGTCACTTCGCAAACAAACAGGAGCATGAAATCGCGAGTGTCGGCGCGAGGTCACGGCGGCGGCCGTAAAATGTGGAGGCGCGCGAGGCGAGGCGAGGTCAGGGTTCAAAGGAGATGCTCAGCATGTTGGTGGTTGAGGCGAACGGACTGAGTTCGGGAGTTCGCAGCGACAGCACATTCTGTGAAGCCTTAAGGTTTACAGGAGGATAAAAAGGCTCTTTTTTTAGTGCAGCTGCAGATTGAATGGGACACGTTTTTTTTCGCTGCGGTGTAGGAAATGACATCATCCGACTCCTCTGACTTTACTCACACACATTTGACACTTTCTGGAGAATCACCTGCTCCTGCAAAGAAAACAAAATAGGAAAAAAGATTATTGAGCTGCTACTTTTGCACCAAAGTTCCTTTGTGTAAGGCTTTTGTTATGACAATATCTTGTCGATAGTTTTGCTTAGAGGTCTGTGCATTTCTATGAAAAAGATTCCATTGTGTATGACTTATTTGTGTTTACTGCAAACACTCGCATCCGTGGCTGAGAGGAGGAAATCAGGAGAAAAAAAAACAGAAGAAAGCGGATAAAACAGAGATGAAAGCGGTTCCAGGCGCAGGAGGGAAAACACTTTGGGGAGGTATGTTTATGAACGGCGGCTTAAGATCATAATCGTGAAAACACGAGCTCAGGGGAAGGCCTGAGTCGGCCCGAGCGCTCCGGGGGCAGCTGGGGAAGGGAAAAGCTGCTCCCGCTTCAACCCTGAACTCCGCTCCTGCTGCCGCCTTTTCTGTGTGCTCAGCAGATGTCTCCCGCTGATGACACACACACACACACACACACACACACACAGATCCGAGCGCTAGGCCATGAGCTGGCTTCAGATCGGCGTTCGGCTTCGTCAGAGACAGAATATAAATACAGGGGGACGTTTGATCATGGTTGGAACCGCAGGAACGCTGCGAGGAGACAACCAACATGTCGTTGGTATTTTTGCATTTGACTGTAGCTCAACCTATGGTGGAAACCATCCTGGTATAGACGGTATGTCAGGCGGACAGGTTCTGCCAGTTTTTCACGCAATGCGCCGGGGTGACGGTGAACACGGAGAATGCAGGTGTTGGGTCACTTTTCTCCGGGGACGGTCCGGCATCGCACTGGGACTTCTCCTGGTGCTTTGCCGTTGGGGAGAGTGAAGCAAAGATCGCTGCACACAGTTCGATAGTGACGCAACGGCCCCAAAAATGAAGTCCTTCAAAAAAGGGCCCTCCACCATTAGGGTAATTCACGGGAAACACTGCAGCCCATAGGCTCATACGGGTTTCATCGGACGTGAGTGAGGAGCTCTTTCCACCCATCCCACGGTCATCCAGTTTCTTTTTCCCTAGTCGGGGTCGTGGTGGCAGCTGTATCCCAGCATGCATTTGGGGGCGACAAAAGGCAGGGAAACACACCCTGGGCAGGTTGCAAAGTTTGCAGTGGGCCGAAGACTTTGCCAGGATTAGAAATACACTTCACCCCAACAGACAACAATGCTGTCCATGTAGGCCGGCTGCCGTCGTTTACAAGCAGTCTGTTTCCCACCACGGAAAAATGTTTGCGGCCAACCCGGACCCTGTAAACAAGCTACTTATTCAGATTATTTACAGGCAGCGTTAAATCATAAGAGGGCTCTTCCTGTTTGCAGGAGACACACTGTGTGTGTGTGTGTTTATTAACTCTCGGCTTGTGCCCCTCTCTCCTCGTTTGAGCAACTCCTTTGTCTGCTCCCATGAAATGTTTCGCGATAATAACGTGGCGACTGGAAATTCAGTTCCTCTCATAAAAGAAAAAGGTCTAATTGCTCCTCCTGGTACTTCCGTGCGACCCCTTCCTCCCCCTCAGACAGTCGCACACACAGACACACACACACACACACACACACACACACACACACACATTGAATTGTCACACCACAGGGCCAAATGGCTGGCGTGGCCGCCGGAAACCTTGTTTTCTGATTCCACTTCACCTCAGTCTCTGGGGTGGCCAACGTTCCGCAGGGCATCCAATCGTCCCCTCATAAAAGCTCACAAGATCCCAAACACCGAACGATCGACTTCAAGCACGTCAAAGTGCAAAAATTGTAGCGCACAGACTCGGACAATATACGCAAAATGACACAACAGCGTGTTTACACTGCGCTTTTGGCCATCGTGAAGGAAAGCAATTGACTTTCAGTTATGGCTGACATGTCACCGTGAAAAGACAGACTTGTTCCAGAGGCCTTTGGGGTTAAACATGTGTCACCACTGCCGTAGTGCAGTAGCCTCGAAAACAAACCAGTGCCACAGGGCCACCTTTATGCCGTGCCAAGCCGCCGCCGGCTGCCAGCAAAGAACCGGGGGGAGCTGCCACTTCATCAGACTTTAATACGGACGGAAAATAGGTGCATTTTTTTATTTTTTTTTAACCGCAAAAATTGACTTGAATGTGTATTTTTGGATGAGAGGAGCCTGATGACTCCACGGCGGGCCGCAGGTGTGACCGAAAAACGACAAAAACACGTCTTGCAAGACCTCAATTCAAAGTACGAAAGAAAAAAAAGAGCAAGGTAAACAACAAATTTTAAAGCAGCTTAATGCA
The DNA here is from genome assembly GCF_022379125.1 of Scophthalmus maximus. Lineage (NCBI taxonomy): Eukaryota > Metazoa > Chordata > Actinopteri > Pleuronectiformes > Scophthalmidae > Scophthalmus > Scophthalmus maximus. The sequence goes on along the minus strand of NC_061515.1, from coordinate 27,496,047 downwards.
AAATCCCCCTACGCCGACAAATGGCGGCAAGCTAATCGTGTAACGTAAGAGGACCTAATTACCCACAAATCCTCCGGGGTGCACGCACACTGCAGTGCGATGGGAGCAGCACGACATCTTTAGTGTAGCGTGCAATACAACGCGGCTTGTTTCCCCCCCACAAGAACTCGGGGTGAAGTAGGGTGAGATTTGTACAAACTTGAACCGTCGCGGTTCCAATGGAATTTGATCTTTGCAGTTCCGATGAAAGGCGACGATGATCTGATTTATTTCTAACGTCGGCTCCTCCCGCGACACTACTCTGGTGCATTGGTTCGATGGCGGCAGTGGATCAGCGGTCGTCTCATTACACGTAAGATTCTGTCGTGCAACATTCACTGTCAAATGATCTCAAGAGGAGCTCGCAGGACAAGGGAGGGGCTGACGTCATTGACGCCAGTGTAATTATGCTCTAAAAGCCATTTATTCTCTCACGGCTCTGATAGTCCTTATGGGAATGTTGCTCATCAGTGGTAATGATAATATTGGCTGAAACTCACTGTTTAATGTACAATCACACGGCCGCTGGCTGCATTCCTCCGCGAAACACGAGCGCGAGAGGAGTGAGAAAAGTTAACAAATATCGCCGCGGGCCCACACCTGACAAGAGGAGCTGAGAGGGAGGACCACACAGTTTGCGCCCCCGAGGAAAAACTGGGCTACGAGATCTGCTAAGACAACAAACCGCTGGGTGTAATTTCCCCCGCAGATGAGCCAGCCGCTCGCTGCCAGGGAATGTCCTGGGGATGTCAGAGGCAAAACCTCAGAAATGCCTCTGAGCCCTGCGGTGCAGGTGAGAGGGGGAGTCACGGCATCGCTCGGTGAGTCGTGGAACACAGAGGGGGAGAGGAGCCGGCGAGAAGAAAGCGATTAGCTTCTTATTGTTGAAGGTTTATCAGATGAAAGCAAACAAAGGCTGACAGTTTGGCCGAGACTCTCTGAGCTGCGCCGGAACCAAGACTTGTATGAAAATACGCCACGAACCAGAAGCCTGGATTCTCCCACTTGTCGGAATGGAAGATGGCCGAGATGAGTGTTCCCAATTTCACTCAAATCAAAGTCTGCCTCCTCAGTGTTCCATGCTTCTGCATCTGAGGTGGTTGCGATGGGCAACCCACGTCATTGCATCATCAAAGGCCGACACACAACTTTACATGTCAGGAAGTTCAAGAAAGTACGAGGCAAACGCGACGAAAGCACAAGTAGAGACGTTTAGAGATGTTCCAGCTGTGAGTCCTGATGCCGAACATCTGAAAAAAGTGAAGGATAAGAGGAACGATGTCTGCGACAACGATAGGGAAAATGTTTGACTGCGTCCATTTTTATTTGCAGTCTACGGCCTGGATAGCTTAAGCTTACACACTCAGAAAAAGGGTGAACGCCGTCCACGTAATGCAAACAGAGGATGTGTGTCGGTGGATGACGGTCACTAATATGCCCTTGTCTCTGCGGTGACTGTTTATTTCTCTAACAGTTTATTGCCAGTCGGACCTACAGGACAGTGTGAGTATTCTGGTCAACACTGGACCGGCCCCCATGAAGGCCTGCATGCGCCCTTGTCCCGCGGTGGTCCGATGGCTCACCCGGCTCATGGTGCAGAAACAACAGCGGTTGTTGGGATAGCCCCTCCCGTGAAATGTATGTCAGAGCCCATGTTCTACTGGGCCGTACGTTGACTTCTGAACTCATGTACATGAAGCACATGGTTTGTATTTAGCTTTCTCTGTTATCGTCCATACATCATATAGGATCGGAAAGGAGGGGGACGTGTTGGTGAAGTATTCCTTTTCACAGAAACCCCCCCCCCCTGGGAGAGATTTAGTCTTTCATTAGAGATATAGATTGTACAAAAAGGATTATGTTTTCAGCACGAGTCACGAAGTTGACCGATGGCTCTACTTTTCTAATACATCACGGGCTATCATCACCTCTGCGGGCTTACATGTGCCCAGAAGGTGTTTTCCCATAGTTCCTAGGAAAACCATCAAACCACAGGCTGCCGCTCGAACTTCATGGGAATACTTTGAATGTGCAATAAAATGGGAGAGAGGTCAATGGAAGAAGAAAAAAAATGGAGGGTGCTGATGATAAAAAAAACATCAAGTGAAAATTCTTGACTTGGTATCACAGTGTCTGTTTTTATTTTAATTGCCTCTCACGTTCAATTAAAACATTTGTGTTGCACTCGTAGAAATGGTTCTGCTGCATAAATAACCTGCTCAATTAATCTCCAACTTAGTTGCCTAATGACTAAAGCTCATCGTAGCAGCTCGGTCCTCAGTTGCCACACGAAAGCTTGTGCATGTGTCGAGTCATATTCCACTCTTGTGCCAAGTGTAATTTACTCTGGTTTAAAAATAGATTCATTGGCGACGAAGCGCGTGTGTGTGTGTGTGTGTGTGTGTGTGCGCGTGTGTGTGTGTGTGTGTGTGCGTGAGGACTGCTTTCTCGAGTTCATCACAACAACCTGAAGGTAACGCTGGGCTAAGCTCTTTTCGTCCGCAGCTCAGCCTGCGCACGTTTAATTGTGCCTCGGTAAACAACGTGAAACCTTAAAGGCCCTGACACCTCCGGGACTTTCCACGTCCGGCCTTGGCACTTCAGCGTCGGATCTGGGTCGGGTGTGTCGAAAGCGGTCCACACCGGGTGTGTGAGATCATCCTGAAGTCAGTGCACTTACGCCGGTCGAGACGAAACTTTGCATTACACACGTCGGGGCCACAAGATTAATGCCGCCGTCTATGGCGTGTGGGCGTCCCAGGAGACGTGCAAAAGCAAGGTCAGCGATTTTCTTGTCCCGCGGGACGTCTGATTCACATGCACATAATTATGTTAATATGCTATGAACCGTGCAGGAGGTCAGTGCTCAGATTTTGACGGACTGTCCCTTTAAAGAGGCCACGCCGAAGTATTTATTGACGGCAGGCGACAGACCGCTGGACTCGCTGACTTCCTGCTGTTAATATCACCCCAACCCCACTAATACGCTGGATGGCGCTTTGAAAAGGAAAACCCAGGTCCCGCCGTCCGGCCATGCTCCTGCCAAACAGTAAAGATCAAAGGTCAAGTGTCAGGGTTAATGGCCAGATCAAACACACGGCACTTTGTAGGCTCGGGGGGTCAAGTCAACATTTGTTTGTCCGAAGCTGAGCTCGCCCCCTCAGTCTTCACTGATTCGGTCCAGACTTTCACTTTGTAACTTCATCAAATGTGCGTCAGCGGCAAAGGCCGCTCGGTGTCAATTACGGCGACATTACTGAACGGAAGAGGGGGAGAAGGGCGGCGCGCGGAGAAAGTGGGGAAATCTTTTGAATCTGGCGGGAGGAAAAAGGGATTTGGGAAGAAAATCCCTCAATTTTTTTCGTCATTAATTGCTTCCTGCGTGGACTCGGAGTCACTCGGTCATCGGGGCTTTAATGGGATATACATTTCTGTTCTTCTGTTTTACGCACCTGCTGGTTTTGGCTCGGTCCCGTGGGAGGCTGCCCATTGGGCCAGATTAGATTACACACACTCGCGCACACACACACACACACACACACACACATGCACTGACACTTGTGAATTTCAGTCATTAGTCGGCGCGGCAACAGCTTTCAGTTCTCAGAGTGGTTCTGTTCACGCCCGAGCCCGAGGGGGGAAAAACCAAGAACCACAACAAGGAGCCGTGACAATAAATCGGACAAATAATGACACTGGCAGAACTAGTCACGGGCTGTTTTCGTGTTCTGTCTCTCAGCTTGTTATTATTTTTTTATGGGACGCAGTCAGTGAGAAAATCCGAGGGTTGGATTAAGCTGCAAAAATGCAAATCGCTGACAAAGTCGATGGAAACGCATGAGTCATCTGCGATGTCTGACCCCGGGTGAAAATGAGCATGTGCCAGAGGAAAAGAGGAGAGGGACTGCTGGAAAACTTGAAAAAAATAATGCTTCAGAGTTCAGAAGCACAAAGGTCGCTCAAATCGAACAAAAGCTCAATTGCATCTAAGTCGTCTTTAAGCTTTTCTGCTCTCTGACCAATGGGACGCGAAACCCCAGCAGAACAACACACTGCTTGCATTGATGTGGGCATTCATGGGAGTACCACCCTCCGACACCCATTGTGCAAATTGCACCGTTTTCGCCCGCCCACTTCCTCCCTCCCCCCGGGCCGCTTCGCTCTCCGTTAACAGGGGAACAATCAATCAGGGTCATTTCCTGTGCAGAGTGGACGTCCTGTCTCACAGGATGTGGCTTGAGAGGGTCGCGCGGGCACCAGGGACCTCGGTGGGCAGGAGCGGCAGAGAACTAGTTCATATAAACCGCGTGCCGGGGTTAAGAGCATTTCTAATGGCATGGGAAATTTGTGCGGTTGGTGCTCGTTATCTCATTTTATAACACACTCCTCTCTCTCTCTCTCTCTCTCTCTCCCTCTCCCTTTTTCTTCTCGTCGTAATACGAAGTGCCTACCTCGCTCATCCCGAGGCCCCGTTTTCCCGACTAACCCCCGGTAATACCAGGGTGAGAGAATGGAAACTGCACATTAGTGCGCGTGGGTGCAGACGACGCCTTCAGCGCGCGTGTGTGTGTGTGTGTGTGTGTGTGTGACGCAGAGCAGTGCGAGGGCCGTGTAAATCCCAGCGTCGACCGCATTCACACACACATGCGATACAGCGGGAGCCAACCGTCGAATCCACATACGGCAGCTTAACTGGCTTCTCCGGATCATCTCGTAAACGTCGCATTCCCCGGCGGCCCTCAGACAAAACAGAGGAACGCCGGAGTCCCGCTGTAAGCAATCTTGTAAAAATTAGCAAACGAAAAGGAACAAAAATTTGCTCATTAGGGCGAGCGAGTGCCGCCAGGCCAACTTAGACCTCGGCTGACCGGCTTTTGGCTCTTTACGTTGTCGGTACGCGGCGAATTGCATCCCTGTAAAATCGAAGGATTCAGTTGCCAGTAAAGAAAGCGGAGGCGACGTTCACACCCCGGGAGGATGTCTGCCTCGTATACAGGTGGAAGGAGCGGGGTACCCACTGGCGCCTGACTCCACATGCAGATCAAAGAACCACGATCACATTTGTTTCACACGTCTGCTGCTCCGTCTTCTTCTTCTTTCTTTTTTTATTATTATGCCAGTTGTACCCCGAAAGAGGAGCGTCCGCTTGCACAAGTGGTTCAGGTCGGGTCAGGCCCTTTTGGTAAATGACAATGAATGAATTCACGCCCTCCTTTTTGGAAATATTTCACGACCTCTCAGGGAGGGCAAAGGACGAGGCGGCTTTCGGGAGGAAGAAAAAAGAAAAGGAACAGTGGAGCGATTCACGCGAGGCCAAATACAGCAGGTGTTTTTTTTTAACGTGAAGATTTGTGAAGTTTAGAACGGGGCGGGGCTCAGCCCAAAGATGCCATGTGTGTCCCAGGTTAACCTGGTGCTGCACTGGGAGGGACACAGAATTATACTGCTGCCATCTGTTTTCCCTGCAGACGTACAGGTTTCTTGCCATCGCTGCAGCTTTCACCAATCTAAAAATTGACATTTGGCACCTTTAGACACATCCCCACTTATTTGCGTCTGCACCATGTCAGCGTGATATCCCATAAAACACGAAGGTCTCGGAATCGATTTCAAGGTCCTCCGCAAGACTTTTCGGAGAACGGACATCAAAAACAATGGAAACCTCTTGACACTTCACCGCGGCTATTTCCCGTCAGTGAATCTGCTGCCGCCGCGCCTGTCTCCCATCCGCGCCTCATCGGCCTTCTTGTATTCACACCCACCCGCCCGTCCGCTCGCCAGCGTCCTCTCAGCCAACATCGTCTCGGCGTTTCGAGATTTTCCCCGGCCAGTTTTCCCACCAATTAACGTAACTCACTGGCGAGTTCCTTTTTTGACCTCGGGCCTGCTTTTTCCAGTGCCAGGTTTTTTGGTGCTTCACAGTGGACGCATTATGGTACGGGAGGTTCAAAAAAAAATAATGTATCGAGGTTTAAGAGCCAGCCTCCAGAAGAATTAGTAAAGGAAAAACTGGAGTCTCTCTGAGACAAGTTAGGTAAAAATAGTCCAGTAGTGTAAAAATCATTGAAGAAGGTTTTGCACCTTAACCACTAGGATGTTTCCCTCGGCTCACCCGTACCGCAGTTGCCATGTATTTTACAGGGTATTGTAGAAAGAGAGAATGAGGGTTGTCCAAATGCAGCGCCTGTGCTTCAATTGTGCATATTCATAAACTACAATCATCACAGACTTATGTCCACACAATGAACATTGGACCTTCTGGACTCCTAAAGGTTTGAGGCCTGGAGACGGTAACTTTTGTTTTGCTTGGTCGGTATCCCGACCGTCCGTAAGAACAATAACGTGATGTATTCTTCTACACGTTCTTCCGTATGACTGAAGCTAAACAAGATTATTCTGCCACGACAAAGTATCCACATCACAACTTACATCAGTGAATTATTCCAGCCTGTTTCATTCCCTGCAGTGTGGGTGCAGCTCAGTCGCCGCCGCGCTGATCGAGGGGTCCGCTAACACAGGAGCCATCAATCAAAGCGCGGGAAGACTCCTACTCTCACCCCCCGGACCACGGCTGCGATGCTGCGATTATCCCAGCCCCGCTGGCCTCGGTGCCTCGGACACAAAGACCCCCGCTCCCGTTCTGGCCCCATCTTAAACGGAGGTGCGCAAAGGAAGAGGGAGAAGAAATTCGATCCATGCACATGTTACGTTGCCAAGTTGAGCTCAGTTTATAGTCATGTGTTTAAAAAATCTGCGCTAAAAATCCCTGTCACGACCCTGTCTCCGTTCCAGACGTACAAAATAAACAATATGTGCGCGTAACCCTTTTGGGATGCTTCTGCGCCGCCGCCGCCGCCGCCGCCAAAGAGGAAAGAAAAAACACACAGTTCATGCAGTTCAGTGGGGAAAGTTGCGAAGAGTCGCGCCGGCATCTGAACTCGCCCACTTCGATGGGGATTTGCAGCTCGGCACCCGGAAGAATAGAAGTTTTGGATCCGAGGTTGGGCGCTGAAATGTGTTCGGCAAGCAGTCGAGACGAGAGAGAGAGAGAGAGAGAGAGAGCGAGCGAGCAGTGGAGATGACGAAAAGATAGAAAGGGAAATAAACCAAACTGGGTATTTACTTGACACGGTTAGTGCCGCTGAGAGTAAAACATCTTGCCAAGAAAGGGAATAAATTAAAAATACACAGGCGATATTACAAGTTGAGACAAACTGAGCCACGGAGCGGGGGGGGGACCGGGGGCCTCTTGGTTCGCACGTCCTCGGGGAGGCCAAACGGAGTCAAGTAAGAGAGCAGCTGCAGCCGGCGCGATACCAAGCCAGCTACTCCCATGGAATCCCCCAACCTCCTTCAAGCTAACCCTGCGGCTCGCCCTCGGCTCACTGCTGGCCCCCGGGGGGGAGCCCATCACCCCGGCCAAGGGGGGGAAAAGTTGAACTGAAGTCCCTTGAACCCTCTAGAAAAATATCCTCGCGCTGATTAATCCTGTGACTGTCAATCATTTTTGTCCGGACTTGAGAGATGCCAAAGCTGTAACAGAAATCCCACCCAACAATTAGGAGCAAAATACGGCCACTGACGGGCCGGGGAAATTAAAATCCTTTTTTTCTTTTTTTCTTTTTTACGGCCATATTGCATCGGCACATGTGTTCTGTAGGAAACTGGCGTCATCCGGGTGATTTAATCCGAGCAGCGGATGAAAGATTTACAGTCGGCTGTGTGTGTCTGGTGAATGTTCACTGACGGTGAACACTTTCTTGGAAACTGAAGCATTATTCATGTTTTTATATATAGAATTCTATATATATATAATAATAAAATCTGTTCATCTCAATTGTACATGTGTGTGTGTGTGTGTGTGTGTGTGTGTGCGTGTGCGCACAGGTAAATTAAGACGCACAGAGACAAGCGTACTTAAAGACACTGGAGCGAACGGGCCGACACCAAACGCACCGTCAGCGAATTCTCAGTCTGAATTCTTTGTTGTGTCTTTGAACGTTTCCCTGCAGCCAGCAGTCGGACTGACGAGAGGTGTCCTCGAATCCCACACACACAGACATAAAAAACACACACATTTCATACTTGGACCCCCCCCTCCCCATCCCTTTAATGGGAGCAGTGAGTCTGACATCACTCATGTTACACATTGAGACAGACAGGTCGTCCCGCAGGATTAGTCTGGTGTTTCCCGCACATATACACACACGCTGACAACAAACTGGTGCCAGCCATGGCCATATATAAACTGTATGTGTGTGTGTGCGTGTGTGTGTGTGTGTGTAGGCCTGCTCTCATGTGGCCGCGCATTTTTTGTGCATATTCGCGTTGGCTTTTCCCATCAAGGAGAAGGTCAGAGGGGCCACCTGCTGCTGCTGCTGGTTCTGTGAGTCAGAGCGGCGCTCGGCGAGAGCGCCGAAAAAAAAGCACCCAAAGGCTTTTTCCAAAAACTGGCTTTACGGAAAAAGGAGTGAAAGGTAGCCAGAGGGGTTTTTTGGGGATGTACCTTTTGAAAAATGAGAACTGAACTCTTCTTCTTCATCTCGGTGTAATTTTTTGTGCACTTGTCTGTTTGACTTTTTTCTTTGTCTCCTGCTCTTTCAAATCATATTTCACCTTGGACTTTAAAAGCAAGACTGCGTGTATGTAACTTTTAGTAGAAAGACATAACACAATATTTAGCGAGTATTAGTATTAATATATGCTTTTCACGCGTGAACATAATGACCACTTTCAAGTAACTGATTCAAAAACAATCTTTGGTTATTGGAGTGTCATCAACGAATAAAGTGACATTTTTGTGCAATACCAGCTGCGACCACAGGAGTTTGGTAAAAGTCGCAAAGTCGTTACTGAGGCAACTGGTTTCCAGTTTTATTCCTCCATTAGAATATGATTTAGTGTGTGATGCTTTAACGATTAAAAATATGAACACATATATGATTTTATTTGCTCACATGCTTTTACTGCTTGTCTTTGCTTGTGGGGGTAATAAAACCAAAACCACGACTACATACTACATTTGGGTCAAACCATTGGTCCGTGATTCAGGGCTGTAAATAAAACATTAGCTATTTGTTTTTATTCAAACCTATGTTCTGTTGCCCCACGGCACCACACAGACAGCAGTATTGTATATCCCGTTATCCGTGGGATAACAACAAAACCTCTTGATGACACGGCCGTGTGTTTTATTTCTTCAAATTTGGTTTCGTGGATCTTTGAGATCTTCCTCCAGTCTCCCTTTTTTTTTGTCTCTCCATCTTCTCTGCTTTTGTCTTCTTTTCCTTTGCCGGTCTTCCTGTGTGGAGCAGAGATCAGAGGCAGCGAGTGGAAGCTCTCGTATGATTCCCCAGAGGAACGCACAGTTTCTGGCTGCAACCTTTCACACGGCGCGAGCCGACCTGACTGACTCTCTGTCTGTCTGGCTCGGCACTTTGTTTTGGTTTGGGACCAGCCGGAGGAATCGGTTTGAGCATAGAACCAAGAGATGTAGACTGGACATGATCATCCACAGACATGCAGAGGAAGGTTTTGGTGGTTAAAGTGTTGTTTTTTTTACCTGCACCAAGGCCAACCAACCAAACCAAAACCTGATACGGATGATGTGGCATATGGATTTTGATCTCACACCTCTCCATTGTCTGTTTATTGGTTTGCTAATTATAAGCAGTGACTCTGTGGCTTGTTTACTTGGAAGGACCCCTCGTCAAGTTCATGTCTCATGATGTACGTCTTGGTATTTTAAATCTACAGCCTTAATCAGTGGCGCCGACAGAGTAGTGTGTGTGTGTGTGTGGGTGTGTGTAATGGGGCTTTGCTGACAGACGGGGAGGAATCTCTGCCGAGTCAGGGTTCAGAAAACGGGGGGAGAATAGAAACTACAGACCCGCGCACACATTAGTAAAAACATGGAAACAAACAGACCCACATGTGACCTATTCTCAACTGAGACCACTGGGGACAGATTGCATGAGCTCGGTTTTTAAAAGCGGTACTCTTTGTGTTCTCTCGTGACTGACTTTATGCAGTTTCTGAAACTGGCATTTCGCTGCTTGACTGCGCTCGGCCTATTTTGGGTGTAACAATTTGTCCTCGTTGACTTAATCAAAGTGAAGTTTGCTGTTGCCTTGGATCCGTTTTTATCAAGTTTATCTTAGTAAGTTTCAATTGCTCTCCCGCCAGGTGGCACGGATGTCGAATTCATTGTGGGGTCGTGCCTATCAACCCCTGTAGCCACTCCGGCAATCAGAAGACGGAGACTCATCACACGAAGACGAATCGGACAGAGTCGTCGGAGTCTTCTCAAGTGATCTGGCGCTGCAGTTTCATAAAGTCCAAGGGACAGATTTGAAAACTGATCCAAGCGGGAGCTAAGAGCATTTGTTCTTTTTCCACTTTTTCCTAACCCTGACCGTGGACCACTTCTCTCCAAAAGAAGACTCAGAAGGCTGTTGATTGCAATTGGAATGGTGTGTAAATCGACAACGCCACTGTCACCATGACGACAGTGGCTCTGAAGAAAAAGTCGTTTTTTCCGGTGCCGCCTCCGAACCAACATTTGAGGTAACGAACCAACTTTTTATCTGATCAAATCTCTGACTTTTAGGCCACTCGTAGGTGGTGAAAGTCTGAAAACATTGAGTCCTACACTTCCCGTAATGCAGCTTGATGCTGTGATCCCGTCAGATCGTAAATTCCCATTCTGTCATACTCCTTTGAACTGCGTGTTCTGCTTTTCAAAGAAGTCAAGCACAAAGCCGAGAAAACACTCCAGTGACATCGCTGTGACATCATAGGGTTCATTTTTCTCACCGCGACTCGTTTCACCCCCACACCTCAGCGGTAAAGTTGAGATCATCACCCGTGCAACTGACTGACGACCAAAGCAACAAAATGCGAAACCAAAACTGGATGAAAAAGGGGAAATACACAAAACCACAGAATGCTCCTTTAACATCTTGCTGGGAAACATCATTTGTGGTCATTTGACTCTTGGAAATTGATTCCAGTATATCCAAACACACACACACACACACATCCACACCTCGTCGCACATTGCGTCTTGTGAAGTGCCAGCCGCGGCTGACCTCTCACCCTCAACAATCCGTCAGGACACTCCCTGCTTGATTAGATTTCCTGCCGCACGGGCACACTGACAGAAATATGATCATGGAAAAGTGCAGGTCAAAGGAATCGAGGTTAGAGCGAAGTTGGGGAGAAGGTTTGGAGGAGGGAGTTTTTCGGCGAGCGCACGCCGCGCGCTACGTGGGCAAGTCAGCAGCTTCTTAGCCTCCTCGCTCGTCCCACACACACTTTCTGTCGAGGAATATGGGTCACGAAAACACATTCCTTGCCTGTGAACATTTCACATGAGAGGGAGGAGAGGGGAAAGTAAGAGCACTACCGCGGGGGGGGGGGGGGGGGGGGGGAGAGAGGAAGACGGGGTCAAGAACAGGCACAGATAAGGGAAGAGAATGAGTGAAACAGTAAATCATTAACAGGGTCATTTGGCGCGTTTGTTTTTTAACTTTGGCAGACGGTGGAATCCTGAGATGAATTATCCCTGCGGAGCGTCGTGATCTTCGGCAGAGCAGAGGGGCACTCCTGCTGCTTTTAAGCGCTCGGTTTAGTGTCTCGACCCCGGGTGATGGATACGATGGCGGCCGACAGATTCCATAACATTCCTCTGTTTTCCTGGCGTTTAAATAGTTCAGGTTCAACAGCGTGTGGTCACTTCTCAGTTTTTCCGTCTGCAGGGTGCGTGTGTGCGTGTGCGTGCGTGTGTGTGTGTGTGTGTGTGTGTGTGTACTTTTTAACCTCTCGGACCAAGCGCGTGTTGTTGAACTTAACCGTGCACCAGACACTGTAAACACAAAGTTGCTTTTTCAGCTTTCACAGTAAACTGCTCACACAAATAGCAGCATGTATGATCTTTTTATACACCCAGACACACACACACACACACACACACTGCAAGAAGTTGCACTGCATGGGGGGCATGTAATGATTCTTGTCTCGTGAACACATCTATGGCAGAGGAGAGATCACACTGTACCTTTTAAAAACAGGCATAAATTCTGAATCCCTCAAAGAAAACTGTTGCATGGGACATGATCGGCGGCTGGAGACTGCCCCCGCTCATATGAAGATAGATGCCCAGTTCAATGTTCCAGCATTTTGAATATAGCAGTTTTCATTGTTACTGGCTGAGTCTGTCTCTGCTGCGCATGATTCCAAGCGAGCGATGCATGACGTTTTTGTTTTTCATTATCTGAGATTTCTGCTGTCGGACTTTCTGAATGGAACTGGGGAACCTGTTTTGTTGGGTGATTATTTAACAACGTTTCATTTCAGCTGTCAGAAGTTGCGGAGCTTCGAGGCAGATGTGTGTCAGGCAGCCGATAAAGACGTGTGCAGAACGCACACCGCGCGACCCCTCCGTCCGCCCGGGGCTGTCGATGTTAAACGTCTCGCTGACATGATCCATGTGTAATGGGATGGTGATTACGTGTCCGGGTCACTCGCCCGTGCGCTTTTGTTCTCCTGTGTGATACCGGCCGAGTCAGAGATAATGTATTTGAGTTAGATGATGTGGTGTCCTGTGTGTCCACAGTTTTTCCGGGTGGCATTTCCTCTGATGCTCTGGCCGTTCTGGTCATCCTGGTTCCATGTTGGCAGGCCGGCCCCTGCCTGTGGGGCGCTGACCTACTTCTACTCCGAGAGCTCCCTGTCCTCCTGGCTCGCAACGATTTATCTGTGGGCAGAGTGTGCGTGGAGGATGCGGGTTGTTGGGGCTTTTTTTCGTGTGAGTGTGTCAGTCTGTCAGTGTGTCAAAGTGCACGAGGCTGTTCCACGAGGGGGCGGGCGACGTATTTTGCCGCCGTCATCAATCTTCTCTCGCCCCCCCCCCCCCCCCCCCCCATGTATATGGCGGAGAGTGCAACAGATGCAACAGATATGGCTCTTGTTACAGCTGCCCCCCTGCGAGCCACACCCTCCACTGTGTGCGCTACTGTAACTCAGCCAGACAAGACACCCTGCCGGAAGCCGACCCCGTGTCCCAGAGGTCATTGACCATGAGGCCGAGACACACAACAACAGGAAGTGCTCTCTTTCTCTCTCTCTCTCTCTCTCTCTCCGCTGAATCAGGCCAACAGACGCTGATCCTGCACGCTCATCCAGGCACGCCAGTGACCACGGCACGACATCGTTACTGAGGCACACAACCTCACCAGCAGGCATGTCCGCGAAACTAACAGAAACGGCCCAGTCCACAATACGGGCGTCTTGTAATCGACTGCACCCACAGGCTTTTTCTCTTCTTCTTCTTCTTCTTCTTCTTCCTTTCTGCATCAGTATCATGTTTTCGCCCTTTGGAAATGCGAGGAATGCCTGAATAAACACAACCAGACCCTCGTGCATGACAAATGTCTAAAGCTGAATGGACTTTTGACCTGCGAGTCCAACAACAGTCTTTCAAGTGGAGAAGCCGAGTCCATAAGCGGAGTTCCCACTTAACGGCCAAGTAAACAGCCAGAGTTGGCACACGGATGGTCAGGAGGCCGGATACCTGATCCACGCAGGAGGAAGCCCCTGACACGTGAGGATGTAATATTGGGGTTTTCTTTTTATTGTTTTGTCATATATTCATCGCATTTTGAAGTTCAAGGGGAAAACCTTCCATTCTTAATCCTTAAATACAATTTCGTGCAAATAGGAATCCGAGTGGGTGTGTTTGGCTCATGCTGCCATTTGTTCGGGGGGTATTAGCGCGGTGGGAACACGATCCTGGAAGCTGGGGGAGCGTCAGAAGCCATTATAAAAGGAAGGTGAGGAAAAACAGAGCGCAGCCTTTCTGGACAGTATCACTGTGAGCGCAGAGGAGGAGAGGAACGAGGGGTTACGGCGCGGGGGAAAGGAGAGCGTATCCTCAATGATACGCTGGACCGGAGAGGACGCATCCCACGTTCACAAGATAAATAGGCCGATATAACGGATTTGTCGGAGGTATTCACACCAGTTCGACTACTGGCGGAGAAGGAATTCAATAATATTTTGGTGTCGATTCGACACCCATCTGGCTGAGCAAAGAGGCCGTTGACACAATTCAGATTACTCAACAGGCCATGCCATGCCAGAGGAGCGTCACGCGAGCACCCATTTCCATTTCACGGCGTGAAACATATCAGCATAGCCGACATCTTGCGGACCGCTGGAGTGTTGAACTGCGGAGTGCAGAGTTCATTCTTGAAGTGAGGCGGAACCGGCGCTGGCGGTGAAGTCATGGTTGCCTCCAGGATGAGGACATGCGAACAGCTGCAGCCGCTGACCCCGTCCTCCGGCCCTCGCCACTGCTGCAGCGCTTACACAACCCCGATGTAATGTTGCGAGAACGCTGCTTTGGCACGGGCGGCTGCAATTGCCACACACCAATGCAATGAAGGAGGGGGGAAGGATTCAAACGGGTGTGTGTGTGTGTGTGTGTGTGTGTGTGATTGAGGAATTGAACACACACACACACACACACACACACACACACAAGAAAAGGGAGGCTGTCATGGGAAACCGCGGCGTAAATCGCCTTCAGTCCACCACTAACGTTCAAAGTCATGTAACCATCGTTCAATGTTCCTCAAAGGAAGACCAGCGTAACCAACCTGACTCACTGCAGAACCGCGAAAGATGGAAAGCTCTCTCTCTCTCTCTCTCTCTCTCTCTGTGTGTCGTCGTGTAACCAGCGTCCCTCTTCTCAACCCTGTCTGCCCTCGCGGAAAATTGCACCGTCAGCAATTGGATAGACACGCACGCACACCCACACACACACACACACACACACACACACACACACAAACACAAACGTAAAGTCACAGCAACACGCAGGGCGCAGATCGTCTCCAGATGTCTAATTGGAGAGACATAAATAGCCTAACAATTGCGAAGGGGAAAGTCGGAGTCAAGCTGAATCAGATAAAAAAGGCTCGTGGGCAATCTGTCTGTGTGGATTCAACATTACTCACACGCACGCACGCACACAAGCGCGCTGACGCTTCAGTTTGACTCGCTTGAGTGTTGGTGGCGATCTAATGCAGACAATTAGAGAAGATCCGACCCAAACAAATGCGGTTTCACAAGTTTCCGCGTGGAATATATTCATCGTAATTGGAGTTTTGGAGGTAAAATACCCACTGACGTGATGTATGAAACGTTAAACACTATAATCTCCGGACCCGGCAAGTCTGGTTCGATCAGATAAAACTTGACAATGACAGTAAACCAACTGTCGCAAAGGTTTTCGGAATCGGAGGTCGCTGAAACCTGCGCGGCCACGTTCCGCCCGCGAGGAGAGCACCAATCTGAGAACAGCTTCGGGTGAAATAACCGAATCTTATATTAGCCGAAAATGTTTTGTACATGTACATCAACATTGAGAAAACGGGTTTTATGGCCTTTAAAATTGTAAATTAAAATTTGACAATGGAGCCTTTTCAATGTCTGGAAATAACAGTAGCTCTCTTTTATTAAAGCCTCGTGCCTGAAAAAGGTACCGTCATATGTAACTAATAAGCATTAGCAAATACCCTAACATAATGACTTATGGGACTTCAAATCCACCCTGACCTCTTCCCTATATGACTGTTTTTATGAACACATTTTACTAGAGGAAGAAAAACCTCCAGTGAGCGCAGCAGTAAGCTCTCACTTAAAACTCAGTATCCTTAATACCGCGGCTGTCAATCATCTCGCGACTCGTAAAAACGACATTCCCCGCACGTAAAATTTGCCTTTGCAGCCATTTTCATTAAACGTATCTGTAAAGCGTTAACTGAAAAATGTCCGTCCTAGATTAACCCCAGGTAGACGTTTTGTTACTCCTGCTACACAAATTGCACACACACACACACACACACATGCAGACATTGAGGAACCCCTGTCCGTGGATGGTTATGAAGAACGTTCAGAGGTCGACGAGGGTTATCTCTGGTACCAGCCCGACTAATGTTGCAGGGAGGTTCTCACAGATCGTATCTCGACGGGAGACAATGAACCCTCTCAGAGACTCGCCCCCATTAAAGAGCCGCACGGCTGGACTTTCTCCGCCCATGTCAGACTCCCTCCTATGAAATGTGATTACCAATGGTTGCGGCGCTTTAAAGGGCCTCCTCCCAGATCTGCCTGACAAAACCGTGGTCAGGGCGTAAGACTGAGCTCCTGTGTTGGGCCTGTTCATTTGGTTCACCCTCTTCTTCATCTTGTCTCATCCTGCTTGTCCTTAAAAGGTAGCAAATTCATCCATCCAAAAATAAGACGATGATTTACAACTCTGATGAGAGAACAAAGCGGAACTAACTGTGAAACTCGCGCTTTCCAGCAGCGAACCCCCCGTCATTTTGAATCAAAATGATGACCTCGCATCTCGAGTCACGGTGTAGCTGCAACAGGACGGAAAGTGTTGCGCTGGCAAATGAGTTGCGTGGCTCAAGGGTCAGTGGAGGAGAGGGGCAGGTCAGGACCCGCTCCGCAGGGGGCAAGTGCACATTCAAGGAGCCCCTCTGCTCAATTCTGCAGATGTGTTTTCATGTCACACTGAACAACTCGCCATAGCAGGACAGCTGACGGCCACATGGGGTTGGGAAGGAATGATGGATGGGTGAAATGAGGCTCTTGGCTAATGGGAGCAGGATGTTTTCTGACAGGCAGAGAGAGAGAGAGAGAAGAAAGGCAGACGTTGAGGACAGATAAAGATAGACCTTCTCCTTTGTCCCTGACGTGGCGAGACAAATGCTGAGAGTCTCTGAGAGAGACAGAGAGAGAGAGAGAGAGAGAGAGAGAGAGAGACCTGCCAGCTGAATGTCATCTGGAAAACTTCTCCCCCTCCTCGACAGATGTGGTGTCGCATCGGAGCAGAGCAGCAGAGACGACGAGAGGAAATTGGAGAAAGGAAAAGGGACGAAGGAAGTGGGATAAGAGAGAGCAGATAAAAGGAGCAGGCAAAGGGTTGAGAACAGGCAGCTATCACATATCACCGTGTGCATCATCATTATTCCGCCCCGGGATGAGAATGAAAAGCATTCCTGTGACCACCATGGGAGCAGGGACCCCCTTGTTAATCCCCAGTTTATTGATACCAGGTGCTGAGGTGTGAGGGGCTAACGGCCCCGGGGCACGCTGCCTGCCCTGCTCGCCTTTGATTATGGCCGTCAACAATAATGATCGTCCGTCCAGCCAGAGCGAAGAGGTGTAACCGGAAGGCAGCAGCTGCTTCTCTGTCTGCTCCGGCGAACCAAGCTGCGCGACCGATCGGTAACAGCAAACTACCCTGTGGAAAGGTTTAGCTGATTTCGAAAAAAACATCTACATTTTTCACTGTCATCTCCACCTTTAGGCTCTAACACGCCTTTAATATCATACGGGTATTGTAGCATTCACCGATGTAGAATATAATTCGGTCAGAACGTGAGGCCGGGCTCCCCACGAGAGGGATTCTGGGTGGTTTTAACTGATGAATGGTCATTTTAAACGCTATAACAACCCCATGTCTCATGCCTGAGCCCTGCTAATGAATTCAAAAAGTGCTTATGTTGTGCTTACATTGACGTTACGCTTACAACTTCTTCGGGTGGTCTTGAATTCAGCCAAGTCGCAGGATTATGTATTTCTTTTTGAATGAAAAAAGTGAAACATAACAAATCAGACTTCTCCAGCGTCGGGGCTCAGGGAGTCTCTCTTCATGAGGCGTGACTGAGCTGTGTCTGCTAACAAATTTAGACTACATTCCTTCTGTAAGATCTTGTGGACCTACTGTACTGCAGATCAAACACACTCTGGGTGTATTGATATTGGCCTGCTGGCGTGTGTGTGTGTGTGTGAGAAAGAGGAAGCTGCTGCTGTCACTGAGGGAGTAGAGCAATGTTTACAGTTTGTCGGTGTGTGTGTGTGTGTGTGTGTGTGTGTGTGCGTGCTTGCGTGTGTTTGTGTGTGTGTGTGTGTGTGTGTGTGTATGTGTGTGTGTGTGTGTGTGTGTGTGTGCGTGCTTGCGTGTGTGTGTGTGTGTGTGTGTGTGTGTGAGACCGCTGCAGAAAAAGATCTCCTTGGCTGCAGCTAAAAGGATCCTTGAGGGGCGGGACCCTCCCTTCCAGGCTTTCCGCTTCCTCGGCCCCACACCCTCCAGAACCACCCAGGCCTCCCTGGTTCTGTCATCCCGGGGATGGGCCGCCCTGCCAGGTCAGAGCTCGCCGGTTGTTGCCGGGGGTTATTCCATCATGGTTAACTCCCATTAGTTAGACAGGAAGAGTGCGAGGAAATTAGCGTCACCTTCGTCATAAAGTCTGCCCATTCATGAACCCCAGGCCCTTGCCATTGTTCGGCTTCACACGGTGAACTGCAGCAGGTGGCAATTGTTTTCTCAAGGAAATGAGATACGGATGTGACTCCATGGTGTGTGTCCATGATTGCTGAGTCATTTAACGCCTTATCTACCTGTGCCGTCATGAGCCAATTCTCATTCTCTTTCACTAATTTGACAGTTTCTAACTCATAAACAAAGGCCTGGATATGCATGCTACACTTTTGCTGTAGACTGATGCATGGTTTGAGGTACGCTGTATATTTTTCAGAATACGCCATTGGGGAATAGAGGCACTGTCAGACGTTTGTGTGTGTGCGTGCGTGGGAACGTGTGTGTGGGGAATGTAGACGCGTAACAGTCCACCTCTCACTCCCAGAGAAACCAAGGCCAAACTTCTCTCTCTGTGTCATGGACACCACACACACACACACACACACACACACACACACACACACACACACACACACACACACACACACACACACACTGGACACTAACTCTAAAGTTGAGTCAATCTCTTTCAAGGG
Source organism: Scophthalmus maximus (assembly GCF_022379125.1). Lineage (NCBI taxonomy): Eukaryota > Metazoa > Chordata > Actinopteri > Pleuronectiformes > Scophthalmidae > Scophthalmus > Scophthalmus maximus. The sequence goes on along the minus strand of NC_061515.1, from coordinate 27,477,132 downwards.
AAATAATGTTTTCCAATTACTCTCTGCATTCAAAAAGCCTATTACACAATACTTTTTAATTATTTTAACTGCAATTTGTTTTTGCACTCATCAAAAATTCTCGCATTGCAATTGCAGAGTCCAAAAAAGAATGAATGGAATATTGGGTACAAAGAGGCAGTTTGCAGTGACTGTTGCAATGTGCTCGTTCTTTAACTCGCAACAGATCAGCTCAGTCAATTATGAATTCATCTGTGCTGCATTAAGCCAACAAATCTTGGAACACCGCCTTCCACCACCCATCCATCTTTCTGCTCCGCAGTCTGCTGAGCCCTATGCGCAAGGACGGGCCCGGGGTCAAGGGTCAAACGCTCACACGTCACCGCGCGCAATCACACACACGCACCGTTTCATCCACGATAACAACACGAGGCCGCAAAACAGGCCAAATGCCCCCACAGAGTTTAAACAAAACTTCCTCATAGACCGTCTTGTCTTTTGATAACAGGACTGATGAGTGATGTGTGTGTGTGTGTGTGTGTGTGTGTGTGTGTGCGCGCGCGCGCGAGTGCGTGCGCGTGTGCAGTGTTTACCTAGGGGTGCTGACTGTTCACATGTCTGGTCAGGTGATATATGTCAGCGGCGACCTGTGGTGCAGCTGTAGGCGGTTGTGGAGCGCAGGAGGAACCCGAGGTAAACACACTCGTTTATCGGGCAGACGGATTAAAACCCAGACACATCTCAGGAAACTCAAACGCACACACACAGCCCCCATCAGGATCATATACGGAATCTCTCTAAATTGCCAAATGACACGAGCCATTTGCAAACATTGGCTCTGCTGCATGAAAGCCACAATAGTCAAATATTGGCAAACGTGCACAACCTCATGCACGGTGGTATTTGTTTTGATCAGTGTGTCGTCAAAGCGAGTGACTCAGTTCAAGTTGCCGTTGAGTACAGTCACATTCCCTCCCTGTCCTCTGGTCTGATTCATGATAAGCGAATATATTTCCGAGTGCCTGCGCGATGTGATGTGAATGCATCGAGACATTTTTCACGCTGCGCTGAAAGGGGGGCGTGTGAGCACAGGGCAGGGCGAAATAACATGAATTGACAAGACGGAGAAGGGTGTTTTGAGTGACGCCAAAGGGCTGCGTTTGATTAATGAAACCGGAGGAGTCGGTCGACAGGGCGCCGCGCGGGTCTCCAGTAAATATCGGCGCGGAAAAGAGGAGCGTGCGGACGGGAGGGCTACACACCTGGCAACCGAGATAATAGCAACATTTCCCTTTTGCATGCACACAAAGTATAACAAGCATTCCTGTGGGAATGAATACACACACACACATACACTCACACACACACACACACACACACACACCTGCTCAAAATTGCACCAGAACCATCTGGTTACTTCTGGTGTGATTGTGGTCCAAAAGAAGTCTCTGTGTGTGTGTGTGTGTGTGTGTGTGTGTGTGTGTGTGTGTGTGTGTGTGTGTAAGTGTGTGTGTGTGTGTGTGTGTGTGATGGATTGGTGTGATTGCAGAAGCATGAATAAGCATTTTGCGTGCGTGCCTCCGAATGGGAGATCACACACACACTCACGCTGGCGGCGGCGGCGCAGTGCAGCAGGTCAGGAGAGAGAGTGTGTGTGTGGGCCCGGGTCCTGGGACGGCTGCATAGTAATGTCAACGGGTTGATGTGGTGAGGCTTGTCATGAGCAGCAGCGCAGGTTCGCACCGTCAGCTGTGCTTCATCAGGGAAACCCTCACCGCCAAAACTTCTCTTCTTCCTCCTGGGCTCTGGGCCGCTCCTCCGCCTCCACCGCTCTCTCTCTCTCTTTTCAAGTGCCTGTTTCCCCCCTCGCCTCCTCTCACTGTCACCTTTCCACTTCTTCACACGTCTTATCAGCTCTTTTCCTTCGGTGCTGGTCAGATTTCTAGCCCTCCCTCCTCTCCGACATTTCCACTTTGTCTTTCAACAAATGTTAATCGAAAAATCTAAATGTTCACCCTCTCTCTCTGATTTGCACGACATGAACTCCCGGAACCTTTTGCAGCCTCTGACCTCAATACTTTGCCGGTATCCATATCAACCTTTGACAAACACGCTTTTTTTCTATGCGTCCTCCCTCCACTGATGAGATCTGGGAGGTGGAGCGGGGTCACAGTTTGCATGCACACATAGACAGCAATAATGTACAGTACACGTGCATCAAAGACTTTTTTTCTTTTTCTTCCTTGGGACCACAGCAGGGGAAGCGAAGGCCCAGTCCACATCTCCCAGAGGATGTCAGAGACTGTTTTTTCTCACGGTGGTCTGGGTGAAGTCGAAGGCTGGCACGGCGCGGCACGGGCTGGCAAAGGGAAGTGGCTGCCTCAACCCCACGAGGGATGCCGGCCAGTTCCATTTCCTGTCAGACATCCTCCCAGAGGAAAGGAGCTCCAGGACATTAGAGGGGAAAAAACTCACGGGGCAGATAAACCTTTGATTTAACTTCATATACCCAACAGTTGGTGAAATACAGGGCTTCCACTTTCTAGCCAGGGATGAATTACCTTCTAAAAGCCCGACAGGTCCAGATGAAAACCTTTACAGCCATGGGGATGCAGAAAGTATAAACCTGTAAACATGCTGTTTTTTATAGCTCTGTTTTCTGGGTATCCTTGAAAAAAAGTCTAAAATCCAATTAAGTCTTCCTCTTAAATGTGTTTATGGGGAAAAGTTTGTATCGACCGTGCTCTAACAAAACCAACATGGAGCCAATAACCTGTCTCCTCTCCTCAAAAATATAGTAACCAGAGGTAATAAGTTGTCATTGTTTATGTCAGCGTTGCACATTTCCAGTCTCTCTCCTGGAAGACATCCAAGGCTGTTGCACCTGGGTGTGACAGAAAGAAAATGTGGTCACGGCTGAAAGAAAAAGAGAGAAGTTCATACATTGGCTTTTCCTCTCACCTCCACACAGCTGGCGAATCGCGGCATGACGTGGGTGTGGGTGGCGAACTCTGGGTTCTTTTGGAAAGTGACCCGCGGAAGAATGCAGGAAAGGAGACGTCCACCGGCTCAACCGTCGGACAAGGACACAGTGTGGAACCGGCCAGCCGTCATAATGTATGCATTTCTGTACACGTTATCAGTGTGAACAACAAAACAACTGATACCTTTCCATGGGCCCATTTATTGTAGCCTCAACAAGTCTATAACAAACAGCGTGACTTGAAATAACTATTTCCACAAGATAACTTTCAGATAGACAGTCACTCTTGTCTTTCATGAAAGACATGAGTTATGAGTTATGAGACTTATTTATTTCAGTGTAGATTGCGAAGATATAGTGGCAGATGGGCAGTTAGGGGTGTATTGGAATATACCAACTATATGAATGAGTAAAAAAAACATTCAGATCACAAACAGATGTCTTTATGAACATGTTCAAATTTGAATGTGTCAAATCTGTGATAAATGCCGTGTGATTCGAGGCCGATGTGTCGACTTAAATCATGAGTAAAGCGACCTGTCGACTTCTGCCTTCAGGTGAATTCTTGGTATTGTATTTTTTCGAGGGCTCAAATTGCACCAAAGTGCGAGTTCCCCGTCCGAAATGACACGCCGTAATTCACGGAGGCGTCGCTGTTGCCGTTGCCTCCGAGGCATATTTGTGCGGCGCAGCTCGGCTATCTCCGACCACTGTCTGGCCCTCTGTCTCCCAAGTTCATGTTTTTTTATGATTGCAGACATGCGAGACGCGGGGCAGAGTTTGCCTCTGTGGTTTCCAGTCATGCATTCTCTCTCTCTCTCTCTCTCTCTCTCTCTCTCTCTCACCCGCTCTATTCCTCTTCTTCTCCATTTCTCCGTGAGGCCAGAATACCACAAAAATGACTGGCTCCCACAAACAGGCAGGGCAGCTTCTCTCAGCCACTGCACTGCAGCAAAATCATGTGCAGTAAGTACACATATTAAAAAGTGGCTTGACTTTACAGATCATCTTTTATGGGGTGACACAGAGATCCCAATTAAGACATCCGCCGTTTCAAAATCGGCGAAACCCCACCCCCCCCCAATTGCGAGAATGATATTTTTGTAACTCGAAACTTAATTTGGAGAGCAAAACTCTTCATGCGGAGTCGCGAACGCCGCCGAGCGCAGGGGAGCCGCAGATTCACGAGGAAAAGCCGCTCTGGGGGTTTTATGACGTGCTAATGTCGAGGAATGCTATTCGGCTGGCTATTAAGAGCTTAGATAGGAAAGAGGCCCCTTGAGTTCAGGAAAAGAAGAAAAAATATGTGCGTGATTCACTAGTCGAAACCGCGAGGAGCGGGACGTGGAGCGAGGTCATAGAATATGGGGAGATGACCAGCTCAAGGGTCTGCAGCGAAATTCACCTGACCTTTTAAGGGTCGAGATAGTTCTCTTGATGTATGGCCTTATTTTCCTGGGGGATTCCTTTCAGTAAACGGGAAAAGGCGCGGGTGTATATCAACCAAAGAAAAACCATCCACGAGGAAAGACACGCGATATGAAAATCTTACAGCATTTAATGCAAAAAAGAAAAAGTGTCTGACAGAGAGGGAGGGAGAAGGATCGAGGGCCTTGTAATGCCATTGGCCGTCGGACACGGAGGCAGGCCCCCCGAGGAAACCCACAAAAGAGGAATGTGAGGAACGCGGCATTTTCGAAGAAGAATTTCTCTGGCCTCGACGAGTCCCCATCGCTTTTGGCGAGAGGGAGGCGTCAGAGGACAGCGGGTGCCTATCGTGACTCGGGGTTGGGGAGGGGCACTTCGTCACAAAGGGGGAAGGTAATGAAAAGCCTGGAAGGGTTGCAAGGGGGTGACCCGTAAATCTGGCCGAGCCGCAACGACCTGCGGGCCAGAGCACTAAACTCACGTCGCTCGTCTGTCAACGTCTGTCAAAGTCTGATGTGTGCCTGTGTGGGTGAGAGCCGCTGATTCTCACGGTCATTTCTCTCTATCATTCATTTCCTTTAAGCAGTATAACAAACAAAAAAGGAGAGTAACTTTCGCACCTATGATTGAAAGTCGGAGCAGAAGGACCGATGCTTTCCAAGGCTTTTTTGTTGTTGTTGCATTTAGTCTTAAAGGGTCATGTCTACTGTTCGGTAATGAAGTGTGTGTGTGAAATTTTCCCTGCCGTAATATGTTACGGTATCATGCAAAGTTGAGATTTCTTGTGCTTCCTCTGTTCCTTTCCATTTGTAGCCCCCACATGGAGTGACTATAGGATTTTTCCCTTTAAATGGACGTCAAATAGAGAGGCGATGATGTGACACCCATTCACCGCTCTTGTTGTTGTTGTCATGGTGATAAATTGATTCAGATAAATTGCATAAAATTTGGATAAACCATAAGTTACCGTGGACTAAGTTTCTCATGGTCTTCTATAGAAACGGACTCATTTTTTTTTGCAACCAGTGGAGTCGCCACCATTCTGGTGATATGAGAGAATGCAGGTTGCAGGCGCTATTAATCTGAGCTGAGAAGTGACACATAAGACTTTAATAACATGCAAACTTATTATCAGTTCTACTACACTGGAATAATTGCTTCTAAAACTGTGTGAGACCCTTGTGTCTATATACGTCTTTCCACTCCATTTACTTTGTAAGTAGGTGTATCTATGTGTGTTTGAATGTGGTAAAACTTGTTAAAGCACCTGTTGGACCTCGGGGGTCTGCTCCGCACTGACAGTGATCGCCGTGACAGCGGGCGTAATTAAAACAAAAAAAAAGGCCCCTGTATCTCAAAAACGTGTTTGCTCTAGTTTTGCAGCAAGCTGATTTCTGTGTCGTACGAAAAACGGCAAGCGGCAAAAAAATAATGCGCACCGGGAACAAATAATTCATAGGCCGCAAAATGTAGTTTGGCAGATGTTTGCTGCGGCGTTGGCAGACTTGACACTGCTTTGTTTGGGGCGCACCAGATTTCCATCAGGCTTTTATATCCGCTGTGCGAAGCAAGCTATTTAAACCACACACTAATTGCCATGTTTTCCTCTTTTTGTGCCATTTTATTGACCGACCCGGTTTGATTTCCCCCCCTTCTCCCCGCCTCTGTGACCACAAATGCTGCTTTGTGTGAAGCTGCTTTTTGACATGCGCTGAAGCACCGGGCAATTTTCCTGACATTTTGAGATTGCAAGTGCCACTCTGGACGTTTTCCCGGAAGAGAAAACATCAGGTGGATCTCTGGGAAAAGTCACGTTCAGCGTATGTGAACGGCCCAATTTGTGTCCGGTGCGCTTTCAGGGAGGTTAAACTTCCACAAGTCTCGTTTGGATGGAGACCAGAAATTAGTCTCCTCATAGAAATTGAACAGATGTTCAAAATAAAATTCAAACTGGTGCCACATATGAATTGGGACAGAGGATGAAAAACAAAAAAAAGGCAACATAACCGGAGAGAGAGAGAGATGTGGAGGGCTGCTTATTGGAGCATGTTGGTCTTGTTTTGATGGGGCCCTGCGCTCTTCATGACAGACTCTGTGTCTCTCTCTCTATCTCTGATCCCCCCGGAAAACCACCGAGGTGAAACAGATACAGGTCTAATTGGGGTTTACAATCACGTCCACAGTGTGCAGTGTGCAAATGACAGCACTGTACAGATATTTTGGCAAATCAGAATTTAATTGTGCCCCCCTTGTACCTTGTGGAGACTTCATGTCCATGCACACAAATTATCCCTGGAGAAGCCCCAAACCTTTTTTTTTTAAATTTTGGCAGAGTCATCCTGTCTCATCAGACTGTAGTCCCGCCCTCCACCATGACAAGACGTTGTTGAATGTGCATGAGAACGGTGTCAGGAAGAAGGAGAAAAAAGCACCAACACAATCCCACGCGTCAGAATATGTAACGCTCATCTTGCCCCTCCCTCGTCGGTCTGCCCTCACAGGTTGTAATGGTTCAACACCTGATACGACAAGACACCCAGAGAGAGAAAGGTCGACTTATCCACCGGCTGGTAGGTGCTCAATATCTGTATGTATTTTTGGATGTGTGTGTGTGTGTGTGTGTGTGTGTGTGTTTGTGTGTGTGAGAGTGAGAGAGAGAGAGAGAGAGAGAGAGAGAGAGAGAGAGAGAGAGAGAGAGAGAGTATGTGTGGTTTCTGTGCTTTATTCACAGTATTAATATTAAATTAAATGTGTGACAAAACTATGATCAACTACCAACAAACATAAAAGTTGTTTTGACACATGGTTGGAGTCTATGTTTGCAATCTGTGTAAGGTAATATACAGTATAACACAATTAAATGATAGAATCTGCACGAGTGGATGGTTACAGGGATAAATAATGATCCCGATAAGATTTGATGTCCCTCATCCAAAACACTGATTGCAACCTGAGGTCTATTTTTTTTACACCAAAACCTTGTAGCCCAACGTTTTCACTTTTAACTTGCAGCCTGTGAGACTTAGAACAGAAAAAAAAGAAGAAAGAAGCAGAGTCACTCTCAAAGGCATCGTGTGCATTCCTCAGCTGCCATTTCGTGTCCGACCGCTGCCCTCAAACTTATGTTGATAATCTCTCATACATCTCAGTTTCTTTTTTTCCCCACAAACCCTTGACGCAGTTCTGTCCTCCTGCACGTCCAGCCTCCGTGTGTTCCCTGCAGTCGGCTATCGCTGCGGTCACGTGACTTCTGTGAACTCTTTGGCCACAGTTGCATGACGCGGCAAAAAAAAACGGTCAGGAGTCCGATTATCAGCGGCGGCGAGACAGTTATGACAAAACAAAAGGCATGAAAATAGCCTTCTGAGGGTTCTCCCGGGGACACTTGCAGCACTGCTCCACGACCACCATCAGTACACTATTCGTGTTTTAGTATTATTTATGATGACGATGCAAATACTACAGAGCGCAGTGAGAGAAACCACCCTGATCAAACATGAGTCACACAAGTGTGACAGTGTATCAGATTCTCAGTTCTGTGCGTTTAGACACACGAGACCCTGATGTGTGATTAATCTTTTCTGATGCTGTGGTCACACCGAAACGCGGAGTTCGGCCGCAGGATCGTTTGCGCTTCTTCGCGCGAATAACACAACCCTACTAACTCAGATCAGCTGATCTGGAAAAAAAACTCTTTCAGTTTCCCGTGTCACTGTTTATGGGACCTGCAACTGGCCGGTTCATGGGATTATGGCATGATCTAGTTATATTTTAACAACTCTGGTTTTTGTCAATCTTACGTTCTGTTCAGCAGTCGGACCAACTGTTTATCACTTGGTCACACATTTTGTTGGCCAATGTTAAAAATTAAATCCACACAAAAAACACAGCCGGTGGAGGATGCCCGCAGCTGTGAGCCATTGCTGTCGGAGGGTTCTGCTAACAACATGCTGGAGGTTATACATTATATTTATAGGGTCTAGCACATATGGGCATACAGTAAATGATTCACTCACCTAAAAGACCTACTTCACCTCTCTGTGCTACTATCGTGTGATGTCATTTGAGTTACAGCACGTGTGTCTTATTTGTGGTCGCTATTTAGCCGCGCGGACTTTGTGCTGGCTGCCAAAGTCCACCACGGATGTTTTCCGACCCGTTCTTGTGATCCGACCGCAGTGCTGAGGCAGCTACTTGGATTTGGTGAACGCAGTTTTCTGTCATCGCCGTGTGGCGAGACCTTGGCCCGCGTTTTCTGCACTCCGTCCCCCTTTCGATGGGTTGTTGGCAGGACAGTTAAGCACTATAACTGAAACCAGCAACACGGGCCCAGTTTTCCGCCCAGCGGCACTGAACAGTCGCCAGGAATCTCGGGGGTTCCACTATGTGTTGATGGGACAAGGACAAACCTGATGCCACAGTGAATTTATGAAACATGTCTTTGTACGAATTTGCTGACGTGGCCGCAGGAGGCTGGGTGGGCTGAGAAGCTGTGTACCACCAGAGAATTCCTTGTGTTTTGCCACGCACCCATTATCGATCGTGTGAAAGATGCGGTCGAACCAGTTTTCATTGCTGTGCTTGTGATTCAGTATCCTGGCCTGCACCCGTTTATATCTCAGCAAAAATCTGATGGCCTGTCTCGCCCTAATGGCCACAGTCATATGTGTTTTTGCTGTACCTGTGCAGAATAACAGAAGACCAAATCACTGACAATATTCTTTGCCAACAGTCAGCTGAGTTTGGCCGTATCCGGGGTGTAAAGCAAGGTCGAGTCCTGCAGGCCGACCCCGCTCAAGACTGTTGACTCAAGGGGGCCCCTCCGCAAGTCCCTTGTGGAGCAATGTGGCCCTCGGAGCCCCCTTGACTGATGTGCATAACCTCAGTTACGCAATAGCCGTCTGTGGAATGCAGAAACCTTGCCAGTGAGAGCTGCCAAGTCAGCAAAGCATATAGTAATGAATTAATTATATCAGCTTATAATGGAATGAGGCTTTAATAATGAACTTTGACGACTTTGATTGAAATGTGTGGGCTACAAGCCACTGATATTTAATCAAATTATTATTCTTTTTATAGGCTTAAATGGGGCGTCTTCCACCCTGTTAATTTATGAACTTGCCTTCAAAGTTAGATTACAGCAGTTTTCGTCAAGTCTTTAATTCTCCACAGGGATGAAAAGCAGTCAGAGCCATTCTCTTTGCTGTCACTGGCGTTGGGAGGGAAGGGGAGGGGTGGCGGGGGGGTGGCGGTGTTATTTGATGTTTTGAGATAATCCAGCGCTGCATTCCTCCGTGGGGCAACTTCAGCCCGGAGAGTGAAGGTCTGGGAGCCTCAGATCGCTGCACAACTGAGTCGCTGGTTGGAGGCTCGGCTTTCTGTCTGGTCCCCGCATGAATCCATACAGTGAGTGAAAGTCCACCGTACTCGTGTATTTCATAGTATCTTGCAAGCATTGTCAAATTGAACACGGACCAGCCAACACGTTCGAGTTGTTTGGTTTAAACACAAAGAGCACTGTTCACATTGCTTGAGGGTTTTGCTCCTACATGTACGGCCAGAAACCCACGGAAGTCCCATGATGCGATGACTTGGCCCCTGGCTGCAGGCCCACTGAGCAACAGGAATCCAGGTTTGTTTATCTTGCCTGCGGAGCCTTGTGCATCACGGGCTGAGGCTGGACGGGCGAGGGAGCGAAGGGTCGTACTCGCCATTCTGAAAAAATGATCCGGACGAAGGGGCTCTTAATTAATCCGCCTCATTATGGCGCTACATTGACGGCTCACTGAGGATCCACAGCCAGGCGAACTGAGGTAAGGTCAGCGTGAGGACAGGCCGAGCGAGCCGCTCCTCGGGAGCACATCCTCGCATAAAGCTGTCATTCTTTGTTGCATGATTGTATCTAGTTATTACCGTTGAACCACATGGTCTGTGTAACTATCAACAAGTTCATTTCAAACTATTTGCAATCAGTCTCAATTTGAGTCAGAAAACAACCCCCAAATAAATTGGGACTTATTTGGTTCATGCAGTCACTACAAGCTCTTAAAACTATTTTGCAGATGAATATAACATGACTATTGTCCTTACGTGAAGTTGGTCTCTTGATTATGATTATGACCACCAAAATCTGGATCCATGACTTGGAGTAAAATGCCGAATTCAGTTTGCAAACAGGAGCTGCACTGTCAGACTGCCTATGTAAGTCACATTGTTGGGGGGGGGGGGGGGGGGGGGGGTGTTTGTTTTTTTCGGTTTTGTTGGTTTAAACATGGCACGATGCTCTATTCTTTTTGCCCTCGTTTGCTCCAGGGATGGTTGTGGGAAATATGCTCCCTCTCCTGCTGAGACTGGGGAGTCGGCACGCTGACCATGCAGCCGTAGCCCGCAGACCGATAGCTTAGCATAAAGACTGCAGGCAGGACATAAAATAGAAAAATCCTACACAAAAACAACCACAAACAACTACAAAGAGAAGCAAAGAAAAGTGCCAAACCGCAACAAAGAGACGCAAAGCATCTTCGCATGTGAATGACCGATGGCACGGCCGCAGCGCCCGTGGTCTCTCTGTGTCTTGTCCGGTGTGCGTGTCTTGCTCCTTTGTGGGACGAAGGTCTGTGCCAAGGGGGCCGTTGTGTCAAGGTCTGTCAATCGTCTGCACAAATTTCCACAGAGAAATTTACTGCACGCAGTGAATAAAACTGTCCATTAGGTATGACAGGAGGAGGAGGGCTGGAATCATTTGTCGGTCCTATTCCTTCCTTCCGTCGATCACAGCTCAGATTGTGGACTGGTGCAAGCTTTGCAAAGACGGCTTAGGCTTCACTTACGCTGTGTTGGCATTTAAACATGGCAGAGAAAAACATACAGACACGTTGACCCCTATTTGTCCACGTCATTTAACAGCTATAGTGTAAACAGCCACACTTCACAGACCTCACGTGTCGGCAGGAGTGTTTCATTATGGAGACGAAGGGTGTCGGGTCTTTTGAGGCCGCGAATCTCGGAGAGGACCAGCTTCAACTCACGATAAGGAAAACATCGGGGGAAGAAAAACATTGGCCGAAATTTAGACGGCGAATGACCTTCACATTTTCCAATGAAGACCCACAAATCTCCGAGAGCGGCGCTAGCACCTCACGGGACGACCCGCTGTGGTTGACAGGACTCGCACGGGGGAATTGCCCCTCGAAAAAAACATTCCCATAAAAATCTCCAGGAAAGATTATCAACACCGAACGTCTTCGCCTGCCACAAGCCTCGGGGGAGCTCTGTACAGTGTGGACATAAGGCCAGAGGTTACGGTTAAATGACTCCTCTTTTACAAGGTACGCTTTTCACACAGGTCGAAGAGGAAGGGGGTTAAGCCACAGGAATGTTTACCTATTTAGGGCACGGAAAGTGGAGTAAAGGAAGGAGGCCTGGTGGCGACCACATCAGGACCTTCTTTTTCCAAAAGGTTCAAACAAGGCAAGAAGACCACTTCAATTTTCTTATGGTGGGTTTGACCCGAAGCTTTTGAATTACACTCATCTTTCTGGCCTGATAATTGGCCAACTGTTATCTAATAGGTGGTGTCATGCTCAAATTGGCGGTAGCTCATATTAATATCTCACTCAGGCCAAGTCTCTAAATTCCTCATCAAGTTGGCAAATATCTGGTTGGGACTTTTTTGAATACTCATGCTCGTATTCGGAGCTTACAACCATAACTTTTATATTACTTCTGTCTTTGGTTGAGTGTGTCTTTAACCCTATAATGTGGAATATGAGCATTTCTTTCTCTCTCTACGTGCTGTAGTTGCACATTCGAAGCTGAATGTTCGCCACTTTGTTTAGGTTTAGTATTACTTAAGACTATACACACAGGGTAGAAGAGTTTTACAATGCCTTCCACTGTATATCGGTGACCCACTGCCCTGAACGCCAGACACCAATAAAAGCAGCCATAAAGCACGCGGCGATTTTGTGCAAGTACGCCTGGTCTGAGTTACACCCCGTGGCACCACATTAACAAGGGGCCGCAGGTTTGTCAGGACAGAACAATGGTGACTGTATTGACGGACCCCTAATGTTGGGGTTTCATTTGGCCCCTGGGAAGCGACGCAGAGTCTGCAGTCGGAGGGAAGATATGCAGTGTGAGACGTACACACACACGTAGTCTAGGAATTAGTGCAGTGTATATGATTGCATTTTTTTTTTTTTTACCACTTCCTGACTCTTGACCTTTTGACTTTTTGATTTTCTCGAGGTATTTCCTGTTCTAACGAGGGAGAGCGAAGCTGTTCATAGAAATAGTTTTTCGCAACTCAGTCAAGCCGTTTTATAGCTTGGTGGATGTCTGCACTGTGCTAGAAAGGTGTGATTTGCAGTTGTAGATGAGTATGATCTCCAGTGTAATAGTTCCTGATCCTCCTCTATTTTTTATTGTTTTATGGTGCTTCGTTGGGCACAGTGTGTTGAATGTGTGTGCTTGTAGGTTCAGTGTGTGAGAGTGTGTGTGAGTGTAGGTACACGGAATGAAATGCTCAATCCTCCGAACTTGAAACCAAATCTCTATTTGACACAGTTGGCGGGGAAGGGGTTTAAATCACCGGAAGCCAGTGCTTTCAGTTAGTATTTCATCTAGCGTGTTTGCATGGTTGCACTTGTGGTTTTCAGAGGTTCATTACAAAAGTAGGCTGTTACTGCAAATGTGCTGGATCTCGTGTTGACTGCACAATGACCCAAGATGAAACGCAGGTATGCACGCGTGCATAATGCATGTTACGTATGTGAATCATGCACTAACCAAAAAGCAAACCAAGTGATTTTGGATCATGTAGTTAAACCTTGAGGTGCAGTGAATTTGTGCTACTTCAATCATTATTATGGCAGATCACTTTGTTTCTACGTGACGATACTGTGGAACTAATGGCATCGCGAGCAGAAAATGAACTCACTCCATCCCATGTTGCGGGTACTGCTTCCTCCAGGGTTGTTGTTTGGGGTTTTTTTTTTTTTTTGCAAACGGGTTACCGTCTGCTGATTTCACAATAAAAGTCTGTATTTCAGAATAAGACGAGGAGAACAGCCATTCGACGAGTTCGTTTTGTGACACGCCCAACGTGCGCCCATCAGTGCCTCGTGGTGCGTTTTGTAACCTGTTCGAGCGCTGTTACATGTCCATGCACCGGCCTGTGCTGGATCCAAACACACGCACGCACGCGCACGCGCGCACGCACGCGCACTCTTATTCCTGTGAAACCGGCAGAGGCTGCCACCGCGCATGCACCGCGCGCGCAGCCGGCGCATCGTGCCAGGAACAGACCACTCGACCCCCGGACATGGGCGCGCTCCCGGCTCACGGCTCACGGCTCACAGCAACGGGAAACGCGGAGGTAGGTCGCGTGACGCCGGTTCTTTTCCTTTACACATCGGTGATGTGCGTTCAGTTGTGGCGACGACGACCCTGGTCCTGGAGCCGCCACCGGTCAGCCACACGCACACACACACACACACACACACACACACCGACACACACACACCGGCAGCGTCATGTTGCCGTCCTGAAACGGCGTGTCGCACACAATGCAGGCATCATCATCATCATCATCATCATCATCACAACTATACACGTGTGTTCTCCAATTGTCCCCCCTGGTTTTTTTTATTTTTTTTATTTTGATAGTGAGAGGTGGCTTCATTGTTTCTATCGGCGTGTCGTGTGTGTGTGTGTGTGTGTGTGTGAGAGAGAGAGAGAGAGGTCACATTACGAGAGAGAGAGAGAGAGAGGACACCGTGGAGGGAGTTTCTCTCGAATCCATCTGCAATTCCTCGTATGATGTCAAATTGAAATGAGTTCTATGGGATTATGTTAGAAAGACAAAAGTCACACAAGTGTGTGTGTGTGTGTGTGTGTGTGTGTGTGTGTGTGTGTGGTGTGTTTAACCTTGCATGTGTTTAGGTAACATACACAGCGGCCTCCATTGAAAACAGTGATGCAACATGACTGGGACATGCAACAAAAGAGGAAAACATCCTGTCAGCTCAATGGATAGTTACTGGTCACACACTTTTTTTTTTCTTTTTTTTTTTAACATATGACGGAATAAATCGTCAGCCAGATGCAAAAAAAAAAAAAAAAAGGGCCAAATTCAGGCCTTGGGCGAGGCTGCTGAGCACAGATAAAGAGAACACACCCGCGTCACCTCGTCCTTGAGTAGCACATCGCAGATAACTGTGGCGGCCAGACCAACTGTCAGTAAACACACTATGGTAATTCATTCCCAGCCGCCGAGATGTGAGTTGCACCTTTGGTCCACCCCACCACCACCACCACCACCCGTCGAACTGGTTCAACGGCGTCCCTGCATTTTTTTCCCCCCTCCCGTCTTCTAATCTTTTGTGTTTTTTCCTTGTCCAGGGGTCTGTGTTTGCGCGTGTCACTGCCTGAACCGGTCATGGTCGACCAACCGCCCGCGCAGCAGGGAGACCCGCTGCTGAACAGTCTCCACCAGCGGAGCCTGCTCAACGGGAAGGAAGCCACCAGGGTCGTCCTGCACGCCCGAGGCCAGTGGGCCAGCAAGGCCGAGTTCCTCCTGGCCGTGGCGGGGCAGATCATCGGCCTGGGCAACGTCTGGAGGTTCCCTTACCTCTGCTACAAGAATGGCGGAGGTGAAGCAGTAAAAAATTCTGTCTCTGTGTCCTTCTCTCGGCTCCCCGTCCTTTTTTCTCATTGTGTAAAAACTGGGGATGTGAACTTCACAGGATGCTTTCTAGCGCTGGAGATCTGTGTATTTTGTATGTTTGGTGCGATAGAAGGTATCCCCCTGTAGAAGGACAGTTGAAGAAAGTGCTTCATAATTACTCAGATTGATTTGTTTTACCAGGTTGGATTGTGAATTTAGTCTAATGTTTAAATGATGTAACTTTTATTACAGTGTGCGGGTTCATTTGGGGGGATTACGTACCGAAAACTGTGGTCAAACCTTTTTTTTTTTATTAATCTAATGGGTGAATCTCCTTATGTGTGTGTGTCCAGGTGTGTTTTTCATTCCTTACCTGCTTTTCCTGGTGCTGTGCGGCATCCCCCTGTTCCTCCTGGAGACCTCGCTGGGACAGTACACCAGCCTGGGCGGTGTCAGCGCCTGGAGGGCGATCTGCCCCTTGTTTGGAGGTACACTTATTTGGCTCCAGTTGATCAGCCAGTTGATTAATAGACCAACTGTGTGCGGTCGATTTTTCTTTTTGTCCTCACCTCGGATGGACTGTTTGAATCTAAATGTGTGAGGAGTTGATAGTTGTTTCATCGCGCCCCCCACGAGAGCTCTGCACTGCCGGGTTCGTTGTGTTCTTGTGGGGGATTGACGGTAACATTTCCTCTCGTCTCACGCTGGCCTTCAACCTTGCCGACATCTCTTCTCTATTTCCCCCTCTGTCCTTTGCCATATTCCACTTCACCTCTACCCACTCTTGCTGCCTTTTAACTGACTTCCTCTTCTTACGTTCTCCTTTACTTTTTCTCTTGTCATTTTTTTCCTTCTCCAAAGCTGGCGCGAGCGCTCAGGGCATTCCAGCGTCCGCACCAATTCAAAACCCATATAAACGGCGTGTCGGCAATCAGAAGATTTGGCACTCGCATGCGAGCCGCGTGCGTGTGCGCCTCGGTTGTTTTCTCACGCATGTCGGCTTTTGCATCAGAGCAACTCGTGAGCGGAGAAGTCGGTACGCTGTGTGCTTGCCAACAATAGCAAACACTTGATGTCATGTTATGTCTTGTTTTCATTGTAGTCTCCTATTCAAACGCATAAATTGCGGTTAAGCAAAAGTGAGTCATTGAAGTTTTTACAAATGATTTGAAATAGTCCAATCCGCTAAGGATTGTTCAATGGAAGCTGGGTTTAGACGGAGAAACATTTTGGATTGAAGAAATGCATTAAAGCGTCACGCAGAAGGCGCTGAACTGCGCCGATTCCATCTGTTTGAATTTTTTCCTCTGCGTATCGAGCTGTCAGTCCGCCCCGAGGGTATTGTTCGGAGACGCAGCAGTGTGACTCGTAAACGGATGTTTGTGCAACCACAGCAGAAGCAAGAACCTTTATTTGCACGGGCAAACTCATTTTTTTTTGTGGTTTTTTTGCACATTTCATATTCCCACATCAGATAATTCCCTGACGTTCGTTAGAGGAGGCCACAAACAGATATTTTTTGCGGGGGGGGGGCAAACAGCCTCTCCGCTCTCTAACCCACTCAAGGCCTCATTCGTTCCCCATGAAGATCTATCGGATCTGGGCTGCAAGACGCGCGTCTCAGTGAATGGACGCTTTCATCGGAAAAATGATGCATGAATTCCTTTGAAGATTATGTATTTGTGTGTTTGTATCTGTTTCTGCAACCCGGTCAGATCACGGTAAGAAAGTGCCTGCGTCCTCACATGTCGTTCTCTCGTCTGTCTTCTTCTCGTGTCCTCTATGCAGGGCTCGGTTATGCGAGCCAGGTGATCATCCTGCACGGCTGCGTGTACTACATCGTGATCCTGGCCTGGGCCCTCTACTACCTGGCCCACAGCTTCCAGGCCGAGCTGCCGTGGTCGCACTGCAACAACACGTGGAACACTGGTCAGTGAAGACAGTGTCGGTACAAATCGAGGATGCTGTTCGAGACGTTAAAGGCGTAACTTAGCGTGTGTGCGCGTGTGTGTGTGCGTGTGCGTGCGTGCGTGTGCGTGCGTGTGCGTGCGTGTGTGCGCGTGTGTGCGCGTGTGTGCGCGTGTGTGTGTGTGTGTGTGTGCAGAGTCGTGTGTCTCGTTCGGCCTCAACCTGACGGCCAATGCGAGCAGCCTGCCGGAGAACGCCACTTCCCCTGTCATGGAGTTTTGGGAGTGAGTGCCGCGGTTTCTCGAGCTGTTGTTGAGCATGAATTTCGGAATATCACGTGTTTACGGCATTAATAGCAGTGCGTTCGTGTTTGTGTGTGTGTGTATCCTAGACGGGAGGTGCTGCGCCTGTCCAGCAATTTAGACGAGTTGGGCCCGGTCAGCTGGAAGCTGGCTCTGTGTCTGGCCATCGTCTGGCTCGTCTGTTACTTCTGCGTCTGGAAGGGAGTCAAGTCCACTGGAAAGGTGAAGGAAAGAAGAAGAAACACAGCATGATGCCTTCACTGCCATTCCCTCCTTTTTTAGTTTTCTCACCTGATGGATTTTACCTGCGTCAAGCAGAGGCCCCAATCGCATTTTGCAGTAGATGCTCCACAACTTGCCTGAGAATCTTTATGAGTACATAAATGAGTAAATCACAAACAGAAACTTATTCGGACGTACTTTAAAATGGTGCCAAAATGATAAGGTAAAATAGCCTTGCCGAATGTGACCCACACAACGTCTCGAAAACGTGTCTTTTCAAACGGCAAAATTATGAGGGGTGACAAAGTTAGAAGCCGAGCATAAATCCTCTTCTTTCATAAGGCCCGAAAATGAAAAGAGGTTCTGGCCGCTGTAGTAATTTTGATGTGTCACCACCACCGCCATCGGTCAACAGGTTGAACACTCCCACCTTCCCAGGCTTCACTCTTTTAGTTGTTTCATGTCCGTTCGGGGGCATCCCAGACGTCGTCCTTCCTGTTTCCACTGTCTCCACGCCGTCCTCCTGACCACATCCCACCCATGTGTACATTCTAGGTGGTGTACCTGACGGCCACCTTCCCATACGTCATGCTGTTTGTGCTGCTGGTGCGCGGTGCCACCCTGCCCGGAGCGGCCCAGGGCATCATTTACTACCTCAAACCCAACCACACCCGCCTGGCAGACCCACAGGTGCAAAACACACACTCACTCACACTTCTTTTATAGAATAGCCACTTTTGGGCTGACCTCCTCTCATCATTTTCTCTCTCTCTCTCTCTCTAGGTGTGGATGGATGCCGGTACCCAGGTCTTTTTCTCGTACGGAATCTGCCTGGGGAGTCTCACGGCCCTCGGCAGCTACAACAAATTCAACAACGACTGCTACAAGTGAGGCACTTTGGTCACACACACTTTTGCTGCCCACACAGCCACACACAATGGCGGTTCCACCCACACACGGCGTCTCCACTTCAGACAAAACCGTATTCTCTCGAAATGTAAGAGGGTCAGATGGCTTCCAGAAGGAATGGCTGGAATGGACAGAGAAAACACACTGATAGAGCCACACCTTAAAGAAAAGCCCTCGTTGCCATGTTTCCCACACTCTTGGAATGACACGCACACACACACACACACACACACACACATAGCCAAGCACTTAACTCTTGGCTTGTATTTGCATTAACAGGCCCACCGAGCCAATATACAAGGCCAGAGACCAAGACCTCACTGAACGCCCTTTTGCTCCGTCGCTGTAAATGTAAGTGTCTCTTCACTTCTGTCCCGCCATAATAGTAAAGTAAATGTGTGTCTTTCCAGGGACTCCTTCATGCTGTGCCTCCTGAACAGCGGCACCAGTTTCCTGGCAGGTTTCGCCATCTTCTCCGTGCTGGGCTTCATGGCCGAGGAGCAGGGCGTGGACATCGGCGCCGTGGCCCAGTCAGGTGAAGAAACGCGGGGGGGGGGCATTGAGAGACGGAAGTGAGGAGATGTTGAGGTGAAAAGGGATCGAGGGAAAGCAGCAGAAAAAAGTTAGATAAGACATGATTGAATGTATTCACTGTTTTTAAAGTTTATATCTTCAATAACAAGTGCCACATGACAGAGTAGGGAGGTTGGACAGTCTTAACCTTTTAACATGAAATGAATCCAGCTGTTTATGTCACACGTGTGTCCTCTCAGGGCCCGGCCTCGCCTTCATCGCCTACCCCAGAGCGGTGGCCATGATGCCTCTACCCCAACTCTGGGCGGTCTGCTTCTTCCTCATGATCATCATGCTGGGGCTGGACACGCAGGTAGACTCGCACACAAACACACGCAGGCGGACTTTGATGAATCACTCTTGATGGGACTTTATGCGCAGTATAATGTAAAACAGACAACACAACGCACATGCCCTGACCCCGTCTCCCATCTCGCCACCCAGTTCGTGAGCCTGGAGGCCCTGATGACGTCGGTGACTGACCTGTACCCTCATCTGATCAGACGAGGTCACCGCCGAGAGCTGCTGCTGCTGCTCGTCTGCATCGTCTGCTTCCTGATGGGACTGGTCATGGTCACGCCGGTAGGTCACACTGGGGATGGATGCACGTGTGTGTGTGTGTGTGTGTGTGTGTGTGTGTGTGTGTGTGTGTGTGTGTGTGTGTGTGTGTGTGTGTGTGTGTGTGTGTGTGTGTGTGTGTGTGTGTGTGTGTGTGTGTGTGTGTGTGTGTCTTGCATGACGTTCTAGCCTGTTTGCTCTTGACGACGTGACTTGAAGTAATGGCGTTTTGTCTCCGCAGGGAGGTCTGTACGTGTTCCAGGTCTATGACCATTTCTCCTGCAGCGGAGCCAGTCTGCTGCTCCTCTCCATCTGCCAGTCTGTGGCCATCGGCTGGGTCTACGGTACGAATCCCAGCTCCACGTTCTCTTTCCTTTTTTCCATGTGTTGTCTTTCGTAAGTTCTTGAGTTGAAAACGTACGGCACAAACAATTAAACACTTTCATCGCAAATCAGTCGAGTCATTTCCCTAAAATCTGATAAACCCACTCCAGTCCCACTCCCTCCCCTCCGTCTGCGTTGGAGTCAGTAGACGGTATATTAACATGGCTGCAGCTACCCACTGTTGGACCGAGACTGGCTCCGAGCCAGGCCCCTGCCTGTCTCCTCCGGGGCCCCTAAATCAGCCCTGTCGCCTCCCAGTCGCAGTCTGCCGGGCCCCAGGGGGGGCCCCCCCTGTCCCAGCCAGACCTGGGGCTCTAAAGCATTTAACAAAACCATTATTTGTGTGACCACGTGTGAGACGAGTGGACTGTGCCATGCACGCACATTAGGACAGTACGAGTGAGTGCTACTGTGTTGGGACAATTAGTTTTGTAAGAGTCTGTTAACAGAGAGTTTTTATGGCTCTGCCAGCTGTAGGCGAGAGCAGCAGCAGAGCAGAGGGCTTGTAGGTGGAGTGAGTGGGTAACACAGCGGGCACACACTGTACAATGATTAAAGTAGAATACCAC
Organism: Scophthalmus maximus; assembly: GCF_022379125.1. Taxonomy (NCBI): domain Eukaryota; kingdom Metazoa; phylum Chordata; class Actinopteri; order Pleuronectiformes; family Scophthalmidae; genus Scophthalmus; species Scophthalmus maximus. The sequence goes on along the minus strand of NC_061515.1, from coordinate 27,456,648 downwards.
AGATTTGACCACTTCACATTTTCACCTAATCTATTCCTTTGGCCTGTTAACGCAACTACGGCTTTTTTCTAACTGACAGCAGTAAGAGTTGAGACAACAGGACGGAGAGGTGCTTCGGCCATTACAGCATCAACGCGGCGTTTCGCTCGTTGTTAAATATGATTGATTTTCCGTGAGTTCTTCGCGTGATCACGACCATTGTTCTTCTTCTCGCCTGGGATCACATTTAATCAGCCTAACCTGTTAGCAGAGAGATCAAGTGATGTAGAGACGATCCCAGGACGTGAACGCCACCACAACAGTCTGTAAATAAATCCTGCCTTGTGCTGTTCGATCAGAGTCGTTTACTCGGACGCCAAAGTAAATGTCAAAGTCACAATTAGGGTAAAAACTTCCTGTTTTCACTCCATATTTACCACACATGAACCTTAAATCAAGGGATACTTCCTTACACTGTATATAATTGCTGCATATTTTGTATATATTTTTTCTCTTTTCTTGTGTTTACATTGCCATTTTTTTTCCCGATGATATTTCTTTTATTTTCCCCATTGTGGAACCAATAACGGATTGTCTTATTTCCTGGAGCTTTACTGGAGATTTACTTTGTTCAGATATTGAATAAATAGATTCCCTCCCCCAGTATTTTATTTCATACTTAAATTGTGTTTTCAATTCCTTCCGGCCATGACCACTACTTACTTACTATTCGGCTAATATCACTATTATAATAATACAACTATTATAACTACATGTCACGCAATCAGTTCTGCTACTACTCCTGCTATTGTTGATCCTGGCTCTGTCACTACCTAATACAAACAGTCCAATGTCAGGTTCAAATGTTGTATCGCAGTGGTGAATAACCACTCACGGCTTTCGTGTTCCCGCTTTGGCCCACAGGAGCCGAGCGCTTCAGCGCCAACATCCGGGACATGACCGGCTACAGCCCCCTGCCCGTCTTCAGGATCTGCTGGAAATACTTGACCCCGGCCGTGTGCACTGTGAGTGACCCCCCCTCCCCGCTGAGCTGCCCCCACACCGCTTAGTGTCCGCTTGCTGTGAAATAGTACTACACACAAACGCATGTTTGGGATTTCATGCAAATTCCATCCTTCCTTTCTGCCTGTCAATATGTCAAAATATGTTTGTTATACCGATCAGTGACATGTCTTTTATCCTGAAACCTGGAAACTTCTCAAGTCATTTTTGAGTTCAGTCTTCTCCGTCCCACAGGCCACCTTTGTGTTTTCCCTGGTGTGTTGGGCTCCGCTGAGTCTCGGGAAGGGCCTGGTGGCTCCCGTCTGGGCCACCACGCTGGGCTGGCTCCTCACCTTCTCCTCCGTCTCCCTGCTTCCCGTCTGGGCCCTTTACGCCCTGGTCACCACCCCGGGAACCCTGCCACAGGTTTGTTCACCGCCGCGTGCTGCCGGAGATGAATGTATAGTTAAACAGCGGTGAAGTTTCTTACGCTTGACAAGGATGTTACGACAATTAACCCGCTGTGACCTTCTGACCCCACAGCGCTTCCAGCGTCTGTGCAGCCCCACCAAAATCTCCTCACTGGCCTCCCACAGCTCGGCACGGCCCTACAGCCCCGCGCTGCCCCTCTCTGAGAAACCCAAGGAGCAAATTACAGACATCATCCAGGATCATATGACCTGATGATGGGTCAACGACAAAGTGTAACATGGGACTGCTGCTCTGGCAATCAGGTGTGGTGATGGGGAGGGTCGCGGTTCGGGTTAATGCTTCTGCTTCTGCTGCTGCTGCTGCTGCTGCTGCTGCTGCTGGGTCCCAAATGTGGGGCTGGATCCTCTTTCGTCTTGAAAGACTTAAACAGCCACAGAGTCAGAGGATCCTCCAACTGTGGCCTTTTTGAGTATTCAGGCAATTCTTCCAAATATCAGGTGATCATGTCATCAAAAAAAAACAACACTGTGCATTCACCTGTTGGTAAGTTTTACGAGGGCTTCCTGAACACACCGTGAGCTTTGCTCTTTTAGGCTCAGTGTCCTTCAGAGGGTCCTGTCTCACTGCTTGCTTTACCTTCAAGACGTGCTTAGCCCCCCCCCCCCCCCCCCTTTTTCTCCCAGCTGTGTGATATTATAAAAGAAGCGCACACTCCTTCATCTCAAACACGTCTTCTGCTTTAGGATCCCAGCTTCTTTATTTATTAGTCAGGCTAATCGTTGAGTTAGTGGACCATCTATATCTGCAACGCACAAGCTAATGTCTGCAATCTTTCTACTAGTTTATTATTTATGCCAGGTATTAGATAGTTTTTCTTGTCTTGTTGCGTTCGGATGCAGGGATCATCAATAAATGACTCTGTGAGTCAGGCGAGTTTCATACACTGTTCTGTCTGGACTTTCTGGACTTAAATCATTTGCAATTTTCATATCGAGGAGTTTCAGTGGTTCATGCAGCGCCATTTTCGCCCCAAAACATGTTTTTACTGCCAATATATAGCAATTTGTTTCTCGACAATCGCTCCTCCGCTCGACTAGATGCGAGCGGAGGAACCCCCAGCGGGTTATTGTTTGATGACAATGCCACACACTTAACGGGCATAAAAAACAAACTAGTCGCGCGCTGATTTCATACTGTATCTGTTTTATTTGTACTTATTAAGGTTGTGTCATTCGTCGAAAAATTTACAAGTGCAGTTTCTGCAAATGTATGTGTCTTTGTTTTCGCATGTCTTTGCACTATAGACGAAAAAAATTGAATCTGCCATGATCTGCAAATAATTAAATGTTACAAACTGCTGCTGCTGCTGAGTAGACGAAACTGGATTTTTCTTTTTCATTCTGTGCTCCAAAAATATTTAACTTACACTCTTGAAGTTTTTAGTAAAAAAAGAGATTTACTTTGCGTTAAAACTGCAAAATAACTCGTGGCACTCCAGAGGTGTTTTTTTATTGGAGAGTGACCGAAGTGACTTCTATGCAGTGAAACCATGTTTATAGATAAATACGTTCCTTATGCAAACTTTTGAAAAGAACTGCTGTTTTTCAGACCTGGATCAAAGTTTTTATTATTTTTTTTTAGTATTTGTTTATCATTTGAAATGTTCCTCTGAGATTAATTTACAGAAAAAGTTAAGTGATGAGCCCATCTGGCGTCTTTTGAAACTCGTTCATTTACTTCAACTTGATCCAATCATCTTTGTTTACAGGTGTATACATGTGCCTCTTTATCGTAGAACATCTCCGTTTGTATGATTATACTTTTCTAAATGAATATATATATATACATTGTGGATAAAAGAGTTTGTGTTGACTATTCTTTTGTTTAGTGTGTGTGTGCGTGTGCGCATGCATGTGCATGAAGGTGCGTTTGTTTTCCCTATCACAGACCTGTGGTTGAAGCAAGCTGTCCCTTGGGAGACGATGCTCTCTTCTCCCTCGGCGCCATGGTAACAGATGCTGAGAACACACCTGGTTTCTATGAAGGGAGAAAGAGAGGAAACAAAGGAGGGACAGGGGAGATGGAGTTAATTCACACAAACACACTATCACGCTGTGATTGCCTTCATCTGAAGCATTTTTATCCTGATTAACATCCATGAAGGTATAAAAGAGAGCGAGGCAGAGCTGGAGGAGGAGGAGAGGGAGTCATGGCGACTAAAAGAGGGAGGGAGAGCAGCAGCGCCGGGGGGAATTCTGACACCACCACTTGGATGGAGCCTGGCTGGTTATGTAAAAGGCTCGGCTTGTCAATTAACCGTATTGGATACACTCCCCTCCCAGCCATCGTAGGAAGTGGGCCGGTCCCCCACACACACGTGGCTCGGCACGCGGCGCTCACACTTGTTTTGGTGACGTGCTATACTGTATGCAGCCTGCTTTGCACGTGTGATCCGGGTTACTGTGTAATTGTGTGTGTGTAGATGAGGGGGGCGGTTTATATCCATATGGTTGCTTTGGCATACATCTAGCTTTCAGATGATGGGGATTAAAAATGATCCAATGGGATGAGTGTGTGAGAGGAAGAGAGGAAGAGGGCGGCAGAGGAGGACTGTGTGTGTGTGTGTGTGTGTGTTTGTGATGCTGTGGAAAGTTGCCTAATTTTTCGCTCGGGCTCAGAGCCACCAGTTTGCAGCTGCAGCGCTCTGTGTTTACATTTCTTTCCATGCACACTTTTTTATAGGATAGAACACAAAACACACTTGTTTTTATTTGTTTCACTACTTGTAAGGACAAAAACACCCTGGCGAGCAAGTCGCGGGACACACAAGCACCAAACTTGACATCACACTGTCCTGATCAAACATCCTCTCTTCTCACACACACACACACACACCCCACTGCCGTTTGCTCCGTCTTTACGGGCCTCCTTCACTGCAGGTAATACACTTGACAGTTTGGCGTGAAGGAGAAGCAGTGGGGGAGGATGGGAGGGCGGTGTGTGTGTGTGTGTGTGTGTGGGTGGGGGGGGGTGCATTGCATAACAGCTGGCTGATGTGGATACAAAGTTCTGCTCGATACTGGAGCACGCTGTCACCACCGTGGAGTTTGTGCGTGTGCATGGCCGTAGCAAAGTATTCCGAGGTCATGAGCCTGAGGGCCCCCACCCCCTTTGGAAGATAGTGACCAGACCCCAGGCTTAGGGTGGCAGCACACTGTGTTCCGCACTTCCGCCCGCAGCCACTCCCTGGCACACACACACACACACACACACGGGCTCTCGTTGTTTGTCGCAAACAAAGTTGAAACGTAATATCTGTTCTCAGGTTCTCGTGTGTCCACAGAGAGGGAGGCCTCCCTCTTGGCATGCACACACACCGACACCCCCCTCTGTGATGTGCGAAGGTAATAGCTATGGGGTGACTCAGCAAATGAGCAGTGTTTTGGAACTTTTAAGACCCCCTAACAAAAGCCACTCTCTTGGCTCCAAGTGTGTGTGTGTGTGTGTGTGTGTGTGTCTGTGTTGAGACACAGTGACTTCAGCTCCAGTCAGGTATGCACTGCTAAATCCCCCCTCCACACACACACACACACACACACACACACACACGTAAGTATGACATCCCACTGGCACCACACTTCCCTAGAGGTACAACAAATAATCAACACAGCTCCCAGGGCACTTCCAAGCACAGTCTCACACACTTTATTCCGCCTTTACTTTCTTAATCTCAAGTGCACCTACTGTATGCACGCTCGCAGATTTCCTCCATCTCTCTCGCCCTCACACACACAAACACACACACCATTAAATGTCTCACGCTGGGTGAACGGTGAACTCCCACGGTTCTTATTCGGGACTGCGCGGCCATAAATTATCTATTCCCCTCTGGGGGTTTTTTTTTTTGTTGTTTTGCTGGAACTCTCCAGTCAGATCCTGTTGGACTTTCTGCACTTCAATTATTAAAGGAGTCAAAGTGGCGGAACTGTTCAAAAATAACAGGCCGGTGTTTCGTGGAGACATTGCTGGAGTTGAGATGAATGCTGTTTGGTTCCTGGGAGCAGCAGCAGCAGCAGCACGTGGCTGCTCAGGAACTTGTTTTTCTTGTCTCCTTCTCTGTGATGAACGGAGCTGGAGGAGGTTTTTTGATGGACCTCTCCTCTTCCCTTTGCTGAGTACTCCAGTGGCCGCATTGCTCAGATCTGCTCTCCTCCAGCACTTGACTTCACTCTGATTTGAGGGAGAGAGAGAGAGGGAAGAGGGAAGAGGGAGAGCGAGAGGGAAGAGGGGGAGGTAGAGGAGTGGTGATTGAGCGCAAAGGGGGCAGGACTTTTTCTCTCCGGGTCCTATTAAGAGCAAACTTTGTGTTTTTGTTCTCCAAGTTCAGCGCAGTGCTCTGCAGCCTGCACACACTTCCTCTCTGCGGCTCCTTCTCTTGACCATTTTTTTTGTTTTCCTCACTGGTTTTGATTCCTCGCCTGTTGGTTTACTGCTGTGTTTTTTTGTTTTTTTTTTTAATTCACCGGGGGTTTGGACACCGGGAGGATGCGCTTTTTGGAGGAGCAAATGCACAAAGTTGTCTCTTCGGCCGCTCCGGAGCTGTTTTAGGGGATCACATAGATGTTGTTCGGGCTGGAATGAACAATGCTGCGGCTCCTTGGTGCTCCGGCCGGGGGCATGCTCTGGTGCCGGCTGCTGTTGCTGTGCGCGGTGGAGTTGGAGCTGGGAGCCGGGCTCTCCACTTTCCAGGGTTTCTATCTTCCACCTGCGAACGGGTCGCTGCTCACACCTGCCCGGAGGACGGATGGAGTCGTGCGGACCATTGACCGGATTTACCACGGCGGGGGGAAGGCGGGCTACCTGGTGTACCTGGACGGTAGTCGGTTTCAGCTGGACATGGAGAGGGACGAGTCGGTGCTGTCGCATCACTTCAGCCCCCAGTATGTGCTCGCCGTGATGGGCGAGAGCCCCGCGCTGCTACAGCGGGAGTGCGTGTACCGCGGGACGGTGGACTCCAACCCGGAGTCTCTGGCCGTCTTCAACCTCTGCGGCGGGGGCCTGCAGGGCTTCTTCGCCCTGAACCACACGCGCTACACCGTCACGCCGATCATCAGGGCGAAGGGACGCGAGCACGACGTGCGCGCCCTGCAGGACAAGGACGCGGAGAGCGCGCTCCACGTGTTCACGCGCGAGAGATTCAGCTTCGAGGCCATGCGCGAAGGGCGCGAGAGCTGCGGGACGCGCGACGGGCGCAGAGGGCGCAGGGACGCGGCGGGGAAACGCCGGCGCGGGGGTCGCGGCAAGGGGAGACGGGACAGAGAGGGGCTCGCAGCGGAGGACACCGGTGACCATGACGCGCACGGGCGGAGGTTTTGGAGCCGGCTCTCCGGGGCGGCCGCTCCGGCGCATGGCGCGCGGCGCAGGAGGTCGGTCTCTCGCGCCAGGCACGTGGAGCTGCTCCTGGTCGCCGACGACACCATGACGAAGAAATACGGCAAGGACCTGAACCACTACCTGCTCACGCTGGCGTCCATCGCATCCAAGCTGTACGGCCACGCCAGCATCGAGAACCCGATCCGGCTGTCGGTGGTGAGGGTGACCGTGGTGGGCGAGAAGGAGAAGGGGCTCGACGTGTCCAAGAACGCGGCGGCGACGCTCAAGAGCTTCTGCAAGTGGCAGAACCAGCAGAACCCGCTGGACGACGACCACCAGCACCACCACGACGCCGCCATCCTCTTCACCAGGCAGGTAAACAAACCCCCCCCCGTGCGCTCCTCTCACCTGGCAGCAGCCTCACTGCGGAGGGGAGGAGGCGGCTCCGAGCCAGAGGAGTGACGCCACGGTTTGTTTTGATGGTGTAACTAAGCGGTGGCAGCTGGTTGACTGTAAACTCTTGGCAGGTTGATCCTTGGGTGGCTTATTTCAAACGGCCCATAAAAAATAAAAAGAGTAACTGGCACACGTCACATTTTAATACTTAATGCATGTAATGGCCTGACTGCATGTTATGTTTTCATCGAGCCAGAAGCGCTAATTCTGTCCGACTGTGCACCATTCCCCACTTGGATCTACAGTTAACCAGAGTGAACCTGCTCCCCAACATGTCCCCGGTTACATGCAACCCCCGTTTGACTCTTTGTTTTTCTTTGTCCTTCTGTTACTCCCTCTTCTTTGCTGAATCTCGCGTGCGTAATAACGCAGCGCTGCGTCTGTGAAACAGCCATAACAAAAAAAAAGAAAATGTATTTCCTGCGGCTGGTGTTTTTCTGGGCAGGCTCCACTGTCTCCAGCATCCCCTCCCCTCCCAGTCCCCTGACAGCCCCAAAAGCCTGTGTGATCGGAGGCGTGTGCACGCGGCCGTGCACGCACATTCTTCCCAGGGTATGGAGGCTTGAAATCAGCTGCTGCGGTGCATTGCAGAAATATCCCTAAAACTCTTGTTGGAACTGTAGTTAATGAGGAAGTCATCCCAGCGTTGTAAGCCTACCATTCTCTCTGTCTCTCTCTCTCTCTCTTTCTTTCCTTCTCTCTCTCTCTCTCTCTCTCTCTCCAGTCTGCACATTTTTTCCTCAGTTGCTTCTCCAGCGCCTGTCAGCCGGGGCTGGGAGCTGTCAGAAAAACAAACAGAATCCACCCAGTGCGAAGCCGTATATACGTTCACCGAGACCACAACTCGTTTATCCCTTCTTTCAACGACCCCCTTTCTCTCCACTCCTTCCTCCATCCATCCCTCCCTACCCTGCCCATGGTCCAAAGCCACAGGGCAGCAGGGCAGCAGGGCAGCAGAGCTCCACGCATTCTTCCACCTCCCCGGGTGTGGCTTCGCGGCTGCTTAGCTCCAGTCGACGTGCTCAGATAGCTTCTCCTTGGACTGCGGCGCGTTCGTGTCATGCAAGGTCTTGTCGAGGGATATTACCTCGGATCCGCTGGCGGGCATTGGCAAGGGAGCCGGCAGCGCATACCTCCGGTCGGCGTGCTGGCAGAGCGTGGCCAAGTTTCTCGTGTGCCAACCACCTCCCTAACTTTGTGGCCGATACACCTGCGCGGGTAAGACTGGACTACGAATGAAAGGGCCGTCATCATCAGTGGGGGTCACAGGGTCAGGAGGGCAGAGGTGAACCCCTAACGAAACGTGACAGGCTGCATCCTTGGGATCCTTTCTCTATTCTCCTTGAGCTTTCTTGCTTTTTAATCACCATATTAGCCTCATATTCACCTTAACAATATATCAGTCAGCAATTAATCAGCGGCTGATCTGCGGCAGCATGTACATGATTCATAAATCTGTCTCCTCACTCTCATTCACACACCTCTCACCTTCACTTTCGGACCCGGAGGCCATGCAGAACCTGTCACCAGCGTGCGAGCTGATGTGTAATCTGAGGATCGTTGTGCGGGGAGGTGTGTGGGTGGGTGTAGTTGGGATCCTTATGTGTCTCATTTCATCACGACAGATGAGCTTAATCGCGGGTGAATTTAGTCAGCGAGCAGAATAATGCACATCGCTTATGCGTGACCTGCAGTTTCTTGGGGTCGTGACCTTTGTACTGTAGAGGTGAGCAGTTTAAGCCAAAGAAAGCAAGCCGCCGCCCTTACTTTAACTTTTGACCGCGGGAAATATTTGGCACCAGAAGGCCATTATTATCAAGGACTCTGTGTTTTGGCTGAGTGCTCAGATAAGCTATTAGCAGGCAGGCACGCCGGGGCTGAGTTTTGTTCACATCTAAACACTTGGCGTGATCGAGCGAAAGTGGAATTTAACCAACCAAATTCTTGCAATTTTCCTGAAGGGTTTGTATCCACCCGTGGCAGCCAAGGTGCTGCAGAGGAAGAAAAAAAAGTGGAATGTGAAGATGCTGACTTCTTTTCTTTTTCTTTTAATGAATAATTGTCCCTATTCTTTATGAGAACCACACTTTTCGTTCGGACATTAATCTTTTTTGCCAGAGAAGATCCACGTTCAATTTCCAGAGCTGCACAAAAGCTGGCGTTTACAAACAGGAAGGAGGCTTTGAACGTTTCCACCGACAGAAAGCCAGCGGGGAAATAACTTGATTTGGCTCGAGGAGCTCATACCTTGCCGCATTCCGAGTTTTTTAAAAGAAAGTGATCTGCGAGACACGGCAGTGTGTTAAAACTATTTTTCCTCAGGACTTCCTCAATAAAATAACTTTGGCCGTTGCCCAGTCGGAGACTTAACAAAGGAAAGACGAAGTTGGATGAGCTGTAGATTGGGTTCACATGTGCAATAGGAGATGGCCCTGCCTGGTGTTCCATTGCAATGAATATCAGAGGTAACCAAATAGTCGCATACGCCCTCTTTCCTCTCTCTGTATCGAGCGTCTCTGGAGTCAATCACATTACTAGAATTAGAACCGAAGCCGACTTAGTGACTGTGAAGTTAGACCACTTTAGGGTAAAGGGGGGGGGGGTTTCACAGAGTAAAAGGGAACCCTCCTCTTTGTGGCCGTGTCCAATTACTCCGACCCCCACCGTGCCCGCAGCAGTGAGCTGACCCGTGTTGGCGTCCGGTGACACCCGGTTCCACACATACCAGCACCAGAACAAAACAAACAGGCACATTGAGGGTGAGGGTGGGGGTTGTTGGGGGGGGGGGGGACACGACTCATCTGAGTGTGCATCTGTGCATATGGGAACATTAAATGATATGCATGGCTGTGTCTCACTTGTTGTTCGCCTAGACAGTAGACAAAGCCTCACTGTAAGGTGGCCAGAGATGTTGACGTACACGTGTGTGTGTGTGTGTGTGTGTGTGCGTGTGTGCGTGTGTGCGTGCGTGCGTGTGTGTGTGTGTGTGTGTGCGTGTGCGTGTGTGGGTGTGTGGGTGTCTTGCAGCAACAGCTCAAATATTTGGATAGACATCGCTCGCAGAACTTGTGATTTCCAATAATATGGAAGGGTTGACCTTTTCAACCCAGGTTGATCTTTACTCGGGTCAATGCATGTATTTAATAGACATGTTTTTCTTTTTCTTTTTTCTTTTTTACATTTTTAGCTGCCATAAAATTAGCACAGAAATATACCATAAAATAAAAACATGCAAGGAAAGAAAATGTAAAAATCCGTCATTTGAAATTAGGGCTGGACGATAGATCGTTAACTAATCAAAAGGATGCTCGTGTCCAAACAAAGACATCAGTGGCAAATCTGGTCAGTTATTGTGTAGAAAATGTGAAACGAAAACAAGTTCATCACGAGAAGGGCCCAGACGTAAAGTTGATGGATGTGAGCAACACACTGTTCAATCTTTACACAATCCATTTCCTCCGCTCGTGTTGGACACGTGAGAATCTCCTCTCTGTACATTAAGGTGTACATTTCCCAGGCCGCACCCTTATCACAGCTAGTCCCTCTATTTGTTTTAAACGTTCTTGATATTTCACACATGCTGTACCTCGCCAGGCGTATGCTGACAACCCGCAGACGGCTCGCGGATCCCAACCCCTCTTGGCCCGGGGGGGCTGTCCACATACTCGACTTGGCCCCGAGAGTTCAGTCTGCCCCCCCGGGACAACACGTGATCGCCGCCCGCCTGCGTCGGTGGCTTTAAGCTGCGCTCCGGTTCACGGTCTGAAGTTTCCTTCAGCGCTGACCTTTAGGCTGGTTCACGTTTCAACACGCCATACTTTAGGAAAGGATTTTGTTTCCCGTTTAGAAAAATGTGTAACTTTATCATCAGCAGATCAGAAATCAGACACCTGTCTTTCTGTTCCCCCTGGTTCCACTCCTGCAGTATCATAACTGACATTATGCACCTATCCACAACACCACCGGTGTACCCCAGGGATCAATACCAGGCCCACTTCGTACCACTCGTTTCCTTTGTTTTTTGTGGGGTTCGATTCGTCACTCAGCCTGAAATCAGCCTGCAGTGTGTTTTCATCACGCAGACGGAGCTGGGTCATTCCGCAAGAGGGATTTTGGTGTGTGTGTGTGTGTGTGTGTTTGTGTGTGTGTGTGTGTGTCTGGGTCTGGGTCTGGCTGTTTGTTTAACACTCGACTTGGCTTTGACTGCAAGTGGTCGTGTAATGCACACATGCGCTCGGCTCTGGTCGTCTCCTGACCTTCACAACCAGCTCGCCACCTGTTCTCCTGTTATTTCTGCCAATATTTCTGTAAGTCCTTGTTCTCTCAGCTCTTCTCTTTAATTTCCGGCACCCCCCCCCCCCCCATCCGCCATCCCATCCCCCCCGACGCCTGTTTCCTGAGTTTCCCTCTCCCACCCTCTCCCTCCTTCGTTTTCTTTACTTGTCTGTCAGAGGCTTTCGGATGAAAACAAATTATATATAGATAGAGAGTGGGGGGGGAACAGTGCGTGGATAGGGATGTGAGTTATGGGGCTCATTTTCTCATGCCACTATTCAATTTCTAACGGGAGATTAGCGTGTTTCTCTGCGCTGCACCAGAGAAAGCTGTGTATACACCAAAAAAAAAAAAAAAGAGCGAAACAAAAACTGTTCTCACGCGAGAGAGAGCCTGCGAGCGAACAAGTGGATAAATAAATGAGACGGAGGTGTGCGGAGCGTCGAGGTGAAAGAGTGTGGGAAACGGGGGGGAAAGAGAAACAATGGACGGGGAAACCTCTCGCTGTCCGATTCCAAACAAACGGGCTCAGATTTCCAGCTCGTCCATACGTGGAAAAGTAAAGAAAAAACGGAGGCATAGTTTCATTCAGTCGGCCTCGGCCTTTGTGTGCTTCTCATGTATCCAGCAGTCGATTGTACTCTGTGCGTGTGTGTGTGTGTGTGTGTGTGTGTGTGTGTGTGTGTGTGTGTACGTGTGTGCGTGCGCATGTGAGTGTCTAGTTAAGGGCTCTGTCTGCTTGTGTTTATATTTGCTCTGTATGTGCAAGTGTGCACACATTCATTTACATATACTGGCGTGCGTGTGCATGCATGAGCGAGAGAGAGGTGGTCCCACCCAGTCAGTCATGTGTGTGTGCGTGCGTGTGCGTGTGTGAGGCCAGAACACAAGGCAGTTTGTTCCAAACCGATCGGCCCGAAACGGGTAAACACCCTCCCCCGAGCTCCACACACACATGACCCAGCAGGCCTGTCAGCACCGCTTAACATGACGATTCATCCTCTCCACGGGACGCGTGTGTGTGTGTGTGTGTGTGTGTGTGTTCAAATGTGCTCATACCAGCAAGTTTGTCATCACACAACTATGTGCGTCTGTGTCACATGTGCAATACATTGCATTGCATGCTCATGCACACACTGGCCTATGTGCAGGCGCGCGCGCGCGTGTGTGTGCACGCCGAGTGTGTGTGTGTGTGTGTGATGGTTTGATGCCCCCCCCCCCCCCGAGGCCTCGTCTGCATGGACATGTGTGGGAATCAAAACAGAGATCAATGCCGCGCACTCTGGCACCGCGTGAGCCACACGCAGCGTTGGTGCAGCCGCAGGAAGGAAGTGGGCATTGAAAGGCAGTGGTGGTGGAAAATTAAAGGGACACTGCGCCAATTTTACACATCAAAATCACTCGTCACAGAGAGAGTACCGCTCCGTCTCCGCCAAACTGTGGTGTAGTGTCATCTGTGTCTTTCTACTACTTTGTCACAAGATTATCTCACTCATATTTAGGAAATGTGTATAAATTCAGCTCCTATTCCGACTCCGATTGCCTCTTCGCGCTGACTTGAAAGACGCAGAGGAAGGAGGAGAAAGTCAGACGGAGCTCTCCACAGCTGAAAACATGGCAACGCCTTTAAGGAAAAGTAAAAACACATGGTCGGGATGCAAAAATCAGTGAGGGTCCAAGAGAGCAGGAAAAAGGGGAGAGCATGACTGGGAGGTCCAACAGTATCCAAGGCTGTTACAATAAATATATATATATCCATTATTTGGGATCACGGATGAGGATGGAGTCATTTCTTTCAAGAAAACTATTGAAACAAACCCTGAAATAATCTTTCTTTGCTGTTGTTTCTTTTGTCCCAGGACCTCTGTGGCCACCACTCCTGCGACACCCTGGGCATGGCCGACGTGGGCACCATCTGCTCCCCGGAGCGGAGCTGCGCCGTCATCGAGGACGACGGGCTCCACGCCGCGTTCACTGTCGCGCATGAGATAGGTAGGCATGGAAACAAAACAATGAGCCGGGCCAGCCGGGGCACGCACGTGGCACGCACGTGGCACTTTGTCAGCACACCCCCCCCCCCCCCCCCCCCCCCCCCCCCCCCCCCCCCCCCCCTCGCTGATTTGCATCGTGCCTGTGTGGTCTGACTTCATGCGTCTCATAACCTGAGTGTGTTTTAGTTTTTTCTGTTTTAGCGTGTGCAAACGCTGAGTCAAGTCCTCTCCCATTCAAATGTCCTCTCTCTCTCTCTCTCTCTCTCTCTCTCTCTCTCTCTCTCTCTCTCTCTCTCTCTCTCTCTCTCTCTCTCTCTCTCTCTCTCTCTCTCTCTCTCTCTCTCTCTCTGCCCCAGGCCACCTGCTCGGCTTGTCCCACGACGACTCCAAGTTCTGCGAGGAGCGCTTCGGCGTGAACAGCGACAAGCGGCTCATGTCGTCCATCCTGACCTCCATCGACGCCTCCAAGCCCTGGAGCCGCTGCACCTCGGCAACCATCACGGACTTCTTCGACGACGGCAACGGTAAGCGCGTGGGAGAGAACACGGAGTCCATGCGCGTGGTTTTGAGCACATCTGTAGTCCTGTGAATAGTGAGAACGTTTTCCCAGCCAGTAGCAGCTCATACTCTATCGTTCTCCACAAATTGGCCCCATGTGAATTTGACCCCGTAATAGATTTTCATCCCACGGTTCATATCGCCGGGAGCCTTTTTTTTTACCACCAAACACAGCTGTAATCTCTAATTTACAATCCCATTAACTTCGAGAGAGAGAGAGAGAGCAGTCGCAGGGCAGCCAAAGAGAAAAAATCCCTGGCAGGAAATCAAGACGTGTCATAGTTTGCGTTTCCGTTTCTCCAGGAAGTTTCTTTCATGCCGGCCATAAAGCATTTGCTGGAGAGTGCCAATAATATGTCGACTGAAAAAATGTCCCTCGTCTTCTTCCTCTAATCCGCAGCCGAGTGCCTCCTCGATTCTCCCCGCCAGCCGCTGCTCGGCCCCGAGGAGCTGCCGGGGCAGAGCTACGACGCCGTCCGCCAGTGTCGCCTGGCCTTCGGCCCCGAGTACACCGTCTGCCCGGGCATGGACGTGTGCGCCCGGCTGTGGTGCGCCGTCATCCGCCAGGGGCAGATGGTGTGTCTGACCAAGAAGCTGCCGGCCGTGGAGGGGACGCCCTGCGGCAAGGGGCGCATCTGCCTGCAGGGGAAGTGCGTGGACAAGACCCGCAAGAGACACTACTCGGTAAGAGGGGGGGGGGCGGCGCCGTCGGAAAACACGAGGGGGAGCGCTGGAGACGAAATCCAGCGCCCGACATCAAAGAATAGATGACTTTTTATGGTTCCGAAGCTGGTATTTTAAGCTCTCGTTCACAAATGTGTCTGACGGGGACAAAGGCAAGAGCTTGGCTGCTCAAAAGGAAAAAGATGAAGTCGAAAAGGAGACACGTGGAGGAAAAGGGAAAAAGGCTCCTTATGTGGCGTCGCTGTGTGGTCTGCTTTATTTATGCCACTGCTGATCTATGCTATTTGTTCTCTTGGCCTCACTTACACAGTTCTAAATTCAATTTGGCCTAAAAAGACTTAAAGGGCCGAGTCTGCTCGTTGGCAGGCTGTCGGGGGGGGGGGGGCGTGCGTCTGTGTCACGGAGAGGAAAGTCAGAAGGAATGTTTTTCTTTATGTCTGTTTGTCACATGAGTTCTGACGGGACTGACTCGATTCCTTGGCAGGCGACTGCGCGCGCGGACCCAGCCGAGTTCTGACTCGCTTCGTTTTCGTTGCCTCGCTGCGACGGGCAGTTTGCGGCCCCGAGCGACATTAACCCCCCCCCCACCCACACACACACACACACACACACACACACACACACACACACACACACACACAATCTTTTATATGTATTTCTCGCAGTAAGATTGCAGATTAAGAGAGCCTCGGCAGTGGGAATCAATGATAAAGGCTGTTTCCAGTGAAGCTCCGGGATCATAAAAGAAAGGAGCCAGCAACACAAAAACAAGGAGCGCGCGTTACCTCGTTCGTCAGGGGGGAAGCATGTGAGCTGTGGCTTTAAACGGACTGTAGGTTTTATCACATGAGGATTGCCGCGTTCCTCTTCCACGACCACAGTTGCACGCCACATTTCTCCTTATCACAAATCGTCCTCCAAAGCGCCTCCTCTGTGACACGTGGCCTCGCCAGCCAACCAGTCTCACTTCCCACATGTCTGATAGGCATTAATTGTCTCCTCTTTCTCTCCCTCTTTCTCTTCTCTTCATCCCTCTCTGATCTCTCCTCTCCTGTCGTCGTCCGCGCCCCCCCCCCCCCCCCCATCTCCTCTTTCATCTTCCCTCTCCTCCTCCCTCCTCCCCAGGTGTCCAACCATGGCAGCTGGAGCTCCTGGGGTTCCTGGGGCGCGTGCTCCAGAACGTGCGGAGGCGGCGTGCAGTTCGCCCAGCGGCTGTGCAACAACCCGCCGCCGCGGAACAACGGGCGCTACTGCACCGGGAAGAGAGCCATCTACCGGTCCTGCAGCGTCGCGCCGTGTCCTGCGGCGAGTGAGTGTGGCCTGGCCTGACGATTCATCTCATGTAGTTGTCGCGCGGCAAAGAAATAGACAGTGCTTAATTCCGTCCCTCTTGCCCTCAGGTAAGAGTTTCCGTCAGGAGCAGTGTGAGGTGCGCAACGGGCCCCAGACCGATCCCAAGGGGGTGAAGACCTTTGTCGAGTGGGTGCCCAAGTACGCCGGCGTTCTCCCGAAAGACGTGTGCAAGTTGACGTGCCGAGCGAAAGGAACGGGCTACTACGTTGTGTTCTCGCAGAGGGTGAGTGGGCGAGCCGAGGCGACCACAAAAAAGCTGGCGCAGTGTATTTCATGGACGAGGGACGATGTTGACCTCGTGACTCTCGTGCTCAGGTGGTGGACGGGACGGAGTGCCGTCCGTACAGCAGCTCGGTGTGCGTGAAGGGGAAGTGTGTGCGGACGGGCTGCGACGGCATCATTGGCTCCAAGCTGCAGTTTGACAAGTGCGGCATCTGCGGGGGCGACAGCACCGGATGCATGCGTGTGGTGGGCAACTTCACAAAGAAGAGGTGAGGAAAAAGTGACGATACGCTGTATCTAGGCAAAGCAAAGCCAGCGGCGTGAAAGAGAAATGTGTTTCATGTGCCCATCTGCTCTGTCCTCTCAGTAAGGGCTACACTGACGTGGTGAAGATCCCCGCCGGCTCCACCCACATCAAGGTGCGTCAACACAAGGCCAAGGACCAGACCCGCTACACCGCCTACCTGGCCCTCCGGCGGCCCAACAACGAGTACCTCCTGAACGGCAAGTTCATGATCTCCACCTCCGAGTCCATCATCCCCCTCATCGGCACCGTGCTCAACTACAGCGGGTGGAGCCAAAGGGACGAGTGGCTCCACAGCATGGGCCCGGGGGCTCTCCAGGAGGCCCTGGTGGTCCAGATTCTGGCCACGGACGCCAAAAAGCCCCTGGACGTCCGCTACAGCTTCTTCATGCCCCGTCGGACGGCCCCGCAGCAGCCGCCACCTCCGCTCGTCCCCAACCCGAAGGCGACGCCCTCGCAGAGCCCGACAACGGTCTCAACCACAACAAGAACCACCACCACCACCACCACCAGTACTACATCCTCCTCTGCTCCCCCAGTCCCGGGCCCCGGGCCGACTACAGCTCCAGGTCCCCCGACCCCAGCCCCGGGGCCCCAGTGGGTGACAGGTTCCTGGATGACCTGCTCCAGGACTTGTGAGACTGGCTGGCAGAGTCGGACGGTGCAGTGCAAGGACCGGGACGGGAAACTGTCCAAGGGATGCATGCTGGGCGCCCGCCCCTCCGCCTTCAAACACTGTCTGGTGAAGAAATGTTGAGGGGGCGCCGGAAAAAGAAACAGTTCCATAGGAAGAAGTTGTATTTCTGTACTTCTGATAAAAAAAAGGTCTCAAGTGCTGGATGTAGGACCGATTGAGGCGTGGAACCTTAAACTGGACGGGGAATGTTCTGGACCAGTCCCACGGACACTCACAGACACGTTGGCGTGGATGTACCCGACTATATGCCAGAGGAACGTCCTGGAGTCATATTAGCTGCATACAGAGCACAAACCACAGGACAGTTTCTGTATGATAGTGACATACTGGCATGGCTACGAACTGGAGTTGCATGTCATCATCCCACAGAGACAATAACTGATTGTCTTTTACGTCGGCCTCCGAAACGCCGGAGGCGCAGCATGTATGTTGTGTGTGTAATTTTTTTAAATGCTATTCCATGTGTTCTTATCACTGTGGGTATTTGAAAGTCATACCCCTTTGTCTTTTTGTCATGAGTGTGTCCCAGACAAGAGCCCTGCAGTCTGCAGGGTCATGGATCGCGGTGTTTTGGTAACGTGGTCGTTTTTTCGGTGACCGAGCGGCAAACAAAAAAAAGTAGATACAGGAAGAATGTTGAAAGTGTGAAATCCCTGGATGTTGCCCCTGGCCAAGGACTAGTAGTACAGTGGTTCTCCTCATCTTCTGGCCACCTGGGCGATTTCCCTACAAATATTCTTCCTGTAAAGACTTTTCGACGAGCTACTCCGTGACTGAAATGTCCAAGACACGGGGGACAGGAGAGGGAGATGCGTCCGACGGCCCTGGATCTGTCCAGCTGAAAATCGAGCAGTGATATTTATGAACATCCAAAAAGAGAAAGAGTACGCATGAATACAAGTTTTGACTCAGGATGCACGGAACCGGGGGCGAACGGGTGAAACCCGGACGTCTACGGTGTAACGGATCATCCATTGCATCCAAACAGCCTAAACACTGTAGTACGAAGCCGCGGAGCGTGTCGGTTGTGCCGAGGTACCGGTCCAATTCTCCGTGCTCGCGTCCTCGACGAGTCTGTGTCCCGTACAGTGGAGAAACAGCAGCGTGGTGTGTGACGGGATAGTAAGGGGGGAGGGCGAGTACGGTGGCAAAAACCTTACAATGGTGAAATCGACAGGTGGGGCAAAGTAACCACGCCTTTACGGAGGGTAACGATGAATCAGATTTGGGGCAAATGCTTGATTTTTATTTGTGTGTGTGTGTGTGTGTGTGTGTGTGTGTGTGTGTGTGTGTGTGTGTGTGTGTGTGTGTGTGTGTGTGTGTGTGTGTGTGTGTGTGTGTGTGTGTGTGTGTGTGTGTGTGTGTGTGTGTGTGTGTGTGTGTGTGTGTTCTGTTCTCTACTGCGTCTTCTTCGCTCTCAGTTCCACTCGTATCAATCATTATGCTGGTGCTGGGAGGTTCGCGGCCCCCGTGGTTGTTGTTTTTTGGGGGGGTTTGTGCGGTTTTATTTTCAGAGGGGATCCATATGTTTGTTCGCCTCGGAAACGATGCTCATATGACAATGTGTGCCCTGGATACTCGCAACGACAGCAAGAGAGAGATAACAAAGGCAGCCCTCACTGTCCCTTTTAGCGTTTTCAGCTCTTCCTCCATTTGCTTTTTCTTCTCATCATTCAGTCTCTACATTAATCACTCATACATCCTGTTTGTGCAAATGGTCGTTTGAACCTGTCCCCTATACCCTGATGGGTGGAGTTTGCCATAATACAGCGGTTGTGCCACAAAACCACCCGTCGGTGCAGGGGTGAGTGTGCTTGAGGAGGTTTAAAGGGTCAGGTCACCCAAAAAAGTACATTTCTCATTGCCCTTTATAGGAACATAGCTCTGCACATGGTTTTATTTGTATTTCCTCTGGTTTTTGGGATATCTATGTGACACATCCATGTGACTTGTGTGTATGTGAGTTTGGTATCAATCTTCTCATCTAAATCTCATCAAGAACGCAAAAACAATGTTTTCCCCCCAAGCTATAACTTGGAGCAAACTACTGTGAGCAACTTGGTTGAACTGCGCCCTTTAAAATCATCCACGCAACCAAACAGTATCATCCATTTGTTTTTCCCCCTTTTTTGGGGGGGGGTAATACGACCGAGGATAAACTCAGAGTTTGGTTGATTTGCATAAAAGCCCCGGCGTTTCAAACTAAAATATTTCTGGCACCTGTCGTATTATCTTTTATTGGCAAACCCCACCCGTCTGGCTCCTGTGCAGCAGAAAACAAGCCATGACAAACACTTTCTGTCACCACATGACACAAGATACCACTGACTCCCCTGAATCCGTCCCTCCTCCCGCCTCATCACACCTTCAGATTTATTTACACAATGTAGACTCTCTTTTTTTACACGACTAGACCTTTCGTATACGTTCATATTCAACCATATTTACACAATTGTACACGCACAGACACACACACCATCGACACCATCCATCAGTTGCCTAGTTTTGGAGTATTTCAAACACACACACACACACACACACACATTCACACAACCTACTTTGACTCTTCCCGTGGGGGGACCCCCTACCCCCCCTCTCGCTGAACGACAGAAAAACACAGCACTGAACTTGTAATTTATTGTTTGTACAACTGGCATGTGTGAATAAAAAAAACACAGTGAGATGAGTTTTATTTATTATACTAATTTTTGTATCAAATCACTATTTAACTTAGGACATGTGACTGTGCAGAATCATTCCTCTGTAAGAATATAGTGTTTCTTTTTTTTCTAGTCATCCACATGAATATATGTACATAAAAATCTATATATTTAAATCATTCTGTCTCCGTGTCGTGTGTGTGTTGCCTGTTGCATTGAAACATTACCAGTCAGGAAACTTAAATTGAAGTTATTATGATTTCAGATAGAAAACATTTGGATTCTCAATAAGCCTGCGAGAAAGCTGGCAGTCATACAACATCAAATTAAAGTTTTGAAATAAATACACACTGTAAAGTAAAAACTGACAGGGCAAGGTGAGACTGACTTTATCAGGCTCCATGAAAACAAGATAAAATCAAATGAACGGGGAAAGAAAACAGTAACTACCGTATGTTACTGAGAAGTTATGTTTTATTATTTGATCATTTGATTTGGATATGAAATATTAATGTTGATAATGGCAGTTGTTAAATAAAATGCTGTGGAGTGAAAAGGCACACACACACACACACACACACACACACACACACACACACACACACACACACACACACACACACACACACACACAGCTCCCTCATGTCATGCCCCCACACAGCTCGTAACTGTACCAATGCTGCCTCCATGTGGCCACTCCCAGCTTTGCTCGACAAACATTGCATCCACCTGTGATGCAATGGCGCCACCTGCCGGTTCTGACGCGTCGGTCACGTTCCATCACGACCGAGAGAATCCTCCGCAGCTCGCGTCTGCCACCTGCTGGAGAAACGATGACAGTGCAACTGTACACTTTGGTGACCTGTTGCTCTTAAGGTGGACTTCCATGATCTGAGACTGATCAGTGACGTTTTGCTTCAGTGAGTCAGGCGGGTAAGGCACAGTGAGGCATCTACATGTTATGTGCTTGGTTGAAAATGAAATCAATAATACAACAATCACATCTTAGTTTTTTTCACTAGCGTATTATTATTAATTTCAACAACATATCATTGTCTTAATGTTTGGCCACTAATTGATCATTGAGAAATAAAGATGTACTGTGATTGCTTTGTTGTCACGTGTTCCTCGGTGTGTCTCTCGGTGCACTGTTGGTGAGAGGGATATGGCCTTTCTGTGTTGCCAATTTATTTGTATTTATTTTTAATGAAACTCCTGCGTAAAAGTCTTCCTGCCCTGTTGCAGAGAGGAGGAACAGTCCCCGGGCGGGCGGTGTGAAGACGCAGGAGGACGGGGGCTCCGCCCGCCTCGGTTTGAGCGCAGCGGCAGCCCGGCGGAGGGGCCGTTCCACCTTAAGACCTCGGCGGCCCCGCTCTTGCTCTCCCTCTCCCCGGGGAGCAGAGCCGCGCATCCGTGGCCACGCACGGCGCACCGCAGCGCGGCCTGGCACGGAGGGAGGCGAGCACGGCTCGCGGAGCCCCGGCCAGAGCGATATACGGTTACCGTTCCCGACCTGTTGCCATCGCCCCTCTCCAGTTGCACTGACAGAAACAACTCTGCAACACATCAGCCACCGCTGCCTGTCCCCTTAATCAGAGCATGGAGCTCGGCGAGTGAAGAAGTAGAGCACTGCATCAGTGCCAAAGTTGGAGGTTTGGTTCTTATTTGGGCCACTCAAATAAATTAATTTATACACAAATATGATAAATGTTAATGGGATATGTTCAGTCCTAATCTTCGGGGGAAGTGTGTGTGTGTGTGTGTGTGTGTGTGTGTACGTGAACATCTTGTAACAGACAAACAGAGCTCGAAGGGAGAGCGACGTCCTTCTGCCAAAAGCTCTGTATACTCACTATGATTGATTATTGTGACAACGCTCCAGGTCGCTGGTTGCGTTTTCATTGCGCACGGGATTTGGCCCCTCTCACATCAAAGGGCCCCGAGGAAAGGGGGTGGTCCCAGGGCAGGGGGATATATAGGAGGGACGGGCTCAGTTCTGACTGCAAGGCAAAGAGCAGTGAACAGACTCAACACGGGTCCAGCAGAGCAAGAGCCCCCGAACTCGAGCAGACTGAAGACTTGAGACATCTGCTGCGATTTCGAAGAGACTCGGTTGGATTTTACTGCTGAGGTCCATCTTTTATTTTCATTAAATGAAAGGACCTTTTTTTTGCATCAAGTCAGACCTGCACATAACTTTAAATGCACTGGATTTAATCCATATTTAGATTTTCCCTTTTTTTACGCGTGTGGACAATTTTGTGGAAGTTCAAAAAGACTTTGGGGTTTTGTAATTTATAGTGGAGGAAAAAAAAACTTTTAAAAGGATTTACTTGGTAGAGACTTAATAATCGTTTTTCTCTTTCCACTTGTTGGATTTCGCAGTTTAATTATGTGGGTTTTACGCGTTTCCATTGGGTTAATTCTGTGCGTCGGCGCGGCGCGCAGCGCCTGGGAAGAGGGCACCGTGGTCCCGGTCAGACTCGACCCGGCGGCCCGGTCGGAGAGCGAGTCCGAACCGTGGCGGACTGTTTCCGCAGAGGAGAAGGAGAAGGAGGCGGAGATGAGGGTGTACCGGTTGGACGTATTTGGCAACGAGCTGGTCTTGCAGCTAGAACCCGACCAGACCTTCTTGGCGCCGGGGTTTGTCTTCCACGTTGTGGGTAGTCCCGAGTCCGAACCGACCCAGGAACCCAGCAGCGGAGCCGAGTCGGGCTGCTTCTTCTCGGGCACGGTGAACGGCGAAGAGAAGTCCGCCGCTGCCCTCAACCTGTGCCACGGGCTCAGGGGCGGATTCTACTTTCGGGGCGAAGAGTACTTCATCCAGCCCCTCAACTCCAGCGACTTCCAGGGCACCGAGGAGGATGTCCACGTGATCCGCCGGAGGGGTCGGGCAGCTTTGGCCGAGGAGGGGAGCTCCAAGTGCGGGGTCAACGAGGACGAGGAGAGGGTGCCAAAGAATCTGGAGAAGGAGGCACTGAAAGGAGACGCCGACGCAGACCAGACAGGTGAGGCTGCAGAAATACTCTGTACATTTTTATTTATCAACTCTTTAGAATCCAGCTCATGTGTAGCTGTATACAAACATGCAGACAAACTATATCTGTAGTCATAGTTAATATGCAGAGCAAACTGTCAACTGGAGTTGTTCGTGTGCCCGAGTGCGCAGCGTGCGTAATGGACTCGGCTACTTTTTTTTTGACAGCGCCGTCTGTGCGCAAGAGAAGAGGAAGCGAAGGGAGGAGAGGAAGGGAGCGGGGGAGAGAAGCAGGGAGGGTGGGTGCTTCTACGAGGGGAAAGAGGGGGAGGAGTGACGGAGTTAAGGGGAGGGGGGCGGAGGGGTTGGGGCCAGCCAGTACTGCGACGTGTAAACGCGCCTCCTGGTACTATGAGCACCGGCAGACATTTTTCCCAACTCAGAAAGGATTTTCTCCCTTCGCCCTTTCCTCACCCGCAGAAGTTTTCCACCAGAGAAGGTCATTTTTAGGAATGTCCACTCCTGCGGAGGAGGAGCCGCCGGTGGCGTGACGCAGAGTCAGGGCAGCCAGGCTCCTCCAGGCACATCCGGCTCTCTGGAGCCTGGATCCCTCTGAAAACCAGCCTTTGTGGCTAATGTGTAGAACACAGGCAGCAGCTTTAGCCGAGGGCATACTGCTCCAGATAAACATAACTGTCAAAAACAACAAATTATAATTATCACATGACCTGTGAGCCCAGTTTGGTCTGACCCCTTGTCCGTCTCTCCCCTCAGCCCACCACAGGACCAGGCGCTTTGTGTCCACCCCTCGCTACCTGGAGATCATGCTGGTGGCCGACCAGTCAATGGCCGAGTTCCACGGCGCGGGGCTCAAGCCCTACCTCCTGACCATCATGGCGGTGGCGTCCCGCCTCTACCGCCACCCCAGCATCCACAACTCCATCAGCCTGGCCGTGGTGAAGCTGCTGGTGGTGTACGAGGAGGAGCGAGGCCCCCAGGTGTCGTCCAACGCCGCCATGACCCTCCGCAACTTCTGCCAGTGGCAGCGGCAGCACAACCCCCAGAGCGACCGCCACCCCGAGCACTACGACACCGCCGTGCTCTTCACCAGAACGGTAAGTTTGGCGTGCGAGAGGAGGACGTGTGAGAAGAGACTGAAAAAAAGGCAGAATTCAGATATTAATTTTTGCTCTCTGTCTGTCTGTCACATCAGGACCTCTGTGGAGCCCACTCGTGTGATACTCTGGGCATGGCGGACGTCGGCACAGTGTGTGACCCGGACAGAAGCTGCTCCATTATTGAGGACGACGGGCTGCAAGCAGCGTTTACTGTTGCACATGAGCTGGGTAAGTAAGATAAGAGTGAATGTGAGAGAATGTTTTAACACATTCTCAGGATTGCAGGAGCGGGGTTCTCAAAGATCTGCTTTTTCATGTCTTTCCTCCAGGCCACGTCTTCAACATGCCTCACGATGACGCCCAGCTGTGCTCCGGGGTCAACGGCGCCCACTGGGGCTCCCACATGATGGCCTCCACGCTGTCCAACCTGGACCAGCAGCAGCCGTGGTCCCCCTGCTCCGCCCTCATGGTCACCACCTTCCTGGACAACGGCCACGGCCAGTGCCTCCTGGACAAGCCGGTCAAACCCCAGCCGCTGCCCCAGCCCCTGCCCGGGACGGTGTACGACGCCGACCACCAGTGCCGGCTGACCTTCGGCGACGACTCGCAGCACTGCCCGGACCTGAGCACCACGTGCGCCGCCCTGTGGTGCACCGTGACCACGTCCAACGGCCTGCTGGTGTGCCAGACCAAGAACTTCCCCTGGGCCGACGGTACATCATGCGGGCACGACAGCTACTGCCTGGCCGGACAGTGTCTCACAAAGAGCCAAGCTGCCAAACACCAGGTAGGAAGCAGGAACACTCAAAAACAACATGCTCATGTCTATTTTATATTGTCTTGGTTGAATCTAAACAGTTATGTCCCTGGTGCTTTCAGACTCCCGTCAACGGCGGCTGGGGTTTGTGGGGCCCCTGGGGCGACTGCTCCCGGACCTGCGGTGGAGGTGTGCAGTATTCCTTCCGCGCCTGCGACAACCCTTTGCCCAAGAACGGGGGCAAGTACTGCGAGGGCAAGAGGATCCAGTACCGTTCCTGCAACACGGAAGCATGCCCTGACAACAACGGTAAGAGATATTTTATTATCACGAAGAGAAAATAAATCTGAGAAATAGAAATACGCTGGTTGTATTTGTCCATAAGTCTTTTACCTTGGATGCAGAAGTCGTATTTTGATCTTGGTTTTAACCTCTCTCTCTCTCTCTCTCTCTCTCTCTCTCTCTCAGGCCTGTCGTTCCGCGAGGAGCAGTGTCTGGCCCACAACGACATGTCGGCCCAAGTGTCGCTGGGTTCAGGGGAGGGCGTCGAGTGGGTGCCCAAGTATGCCGGAGTTTCACCCAAGGACCGCTGCAAGCTGGTGTGCCGGGCCAAGGGGACTGGCTACTTCTTTGTCCTCAAATCTAAGGTGAGAGTTGCTCGATGCCGACATTATATTAATAAACTATGTTTTTTTATCACAAAAATCTCATTTGTGCAGACCTGCGAGATGAAGGATCAGCAATTGTTATTTTCCTACAGTCCTGCTGGGGGACTGACATAAGACTCAGACTCTTATGTAACAGTTTTACTAGACATAACTCTAAATTTCCATCTGTGTCTCTCTGCTGCCCCCAGGTGGCCGACGGAACGCCCTGCAGCCCCGATTCCACCTCCGTGTGTGTCCAGGGCCAGTGTGTGAAGGCCGGGTGTGACCGGGTCATCGGCTCGAGCCGGCGCTTCGATAAGTGCGGTGTGTGCGGCGGAGACGGCTCCACTTGCAAGAAGGTGTCGGGCTCTCTGGACCGTGCCAGGTAAACACCTCTCTTTTCTGTCTTTTTGTGTTTCTTTACAGAACCTGAAGTGAATCTTAATCTCATGCATGTAGAAAAAAAAAAATTCTGACCTCCGTCTGTTTCTGTTTCAGGCCTGGTTACCAGGATGTTGTAACTATCCCCGCTGGTGCCACTCACCTGGACGTTAAGCAGCGTGCCCCGGGCAACGGTCGTCACGACAACAGCTACTTGGCAGTGCGTCGCCAGGATGGAACCTATCTGCTGAATGGCAACTACAAATTGATGACCATGGAGACGGACATCGCCCTTCCAGGGGCGCTGCTGCGCTACAGCGGCTCCTCCGCCACCCTGGAGCGCCTGCGGAGCTTCGCCCCGCTCCCCGAGCCCCTCACCATCCAGGTGCTGTCCGTCGGAGAAGCCCCGCGGCCCCGCGTCAAGTACAGCTACTTTGCCCCGCGACCCAACAACGCTGCTTCGTCGTCCAGCAACAGCGGAGGCCGCCGCCAGTCCATCAATGCCATCCGAGAAGTGGGCGGAGCCGAGTGGACCCTGAGGGAGTGGGGTCCGTGCTCCCTGACCTGTGGCGGAGGAATGCAGCAGAGGGAGGTGGTGTGTCTGGACCCTCAGGGTCGCCCGTCCAGAGATTGCCCGGAGGAGCTGCGCCCCTTGGCCTCGCGGTCCTGCGCCTCGCAGCCCTGCCCCTCCTGGCTCCTCGGGGAGTGGTCCAAGTGCTCCAAGACCTGTGGCCGTGGCTTCCGCAAGCGCCAACTGCGCTGCATCGGCCATGACAGGCGCACGCTCACCCACGACAGCTGTGACCCCAAAGACCGGCCGCGACCCCTGCTGGAACTGTGCAATCAGGTCGCCTGTTAAAGACTGCGTCGCGAACTCGACCTCTTCCAACCGGGTCTGAGAGAAAAAAATCACTGCCTCCTGTTTCCTGCCTGAATAGGGTCGATGAATGAGTGCCGCAGGTTTTTCCACGAGTTCGGGAAGTCTACCTGTCCCACGTGTCAGTGGGTCCACAATGACTGCAACTGACACATTTTTTTTTACCCATTCCCTCCATCCCTGTTGGGGCCAGACCTCGAGCAGCTAAGTGCAGCAACAAAGACTGATTACAGCTTTGCTGCCTGTCTGCCCTCAGTACAGCACAGCACATTCCTGATCTCCTGAAAAAAGAAAGAAAAGCATGCTGCTTAACGTGCCAATGTCATGCTGAGAGAGAGAGAGAGAGAGAGTGTATGTGTGTGTGTGTGTGCGTGTAAGTGTGTGTGTATCAAATTTTTAAATGCATGTAAATAGTGTTTGTCCAAGCTGGGCTGGACAGACACGAAGGGGTTTTGGGGAGTGGGAGGTTTTATTGCAGAGTATATAAAGCAACAGATGAAAAGAGAATAGCTCTTATTCTACGTGCTCACCCCATCAGGTATGGAAAATAGGATTAGCTCATAGTCATATAGTGTTAAATGTTCAAACTTGCCAGTCTGCGTTTTTTTTTATTTATCACAAAACCTGTAGCACTTCAGCTTTTGTCGTGGCCAGTGGCACATTTTTTTAAACACCCGGTCGTCTCCAAATGCCTCAGTACGTGGTTACTTCAGCCATATCTCGCCCTCGTCTATGCAACCTATGAATGAGGGAACTCTTTAAAGACCAAAGAAGAGTGTGTGAGCGTGTCTGTGAGAGAGAGTGTGTGTGTGTGTGAGTATGTGTGTGGAGACCTAAAGAGGGACTTGTCTTCTGCTACTACTTCATAAGTAAGTCTCTCCTGCCTTCTGCGAAGGCTCCTTGTCTTTTTTTTTCTCCTATCAAGTCTTGTTTCTCTCTTTTTTTTGTACAGAATATCCAAACATTATTTATTTTTGTACAGCCTGTTAAATATAATCATGTGGCTTTTTTTTAAATATTATTTTTTATTTGTTATTGAGTTCACAGAAGGAAGTAGAATATATAGAGTATTTATACAGTGCTTTATATATATATATATATATATCTTTATATATATATATATATATATATGGTCCTAGGTTCATGAATAAAGTATCACATTGACTTGTGCAGCTAAATGTCTCCAGAGTGGTTTGTCTTTTTATGAAGTTGGAGCGTGCACCGGTTTCTCCGACACAGTGGATTCCATCGCCCCGGACTCTTAACTTTAACAATCACGTGTCACACATACACACACACACACACACACACACACACACACACACACACACACACAACCACGCACACAAAATATGAGGGACTCTAGTGGAGTTTCTTGGATTACTTTTAGGGGGCACTGCTGTACATTCAAGCAGTAATTCAGATTTTGGCCACCAGATGGGGGTGTTTTCATCACAATCACTACACAGTTTCTAAACATAAGTAAAGGCATTAATGTCATGGTTTGAGTGATTTACAAGAGGAGAAAGTATGAGTACAAATATATATATTGTCCTTCCATAAGCCTTGCATCACTGGTGAGTCTCTGCCAAGGTCCGGCTAATAACTCTGATATTCCTATTTGTAGTTTAGCTCCACTTCATACTCAGAAATAAGTGAACACAACAATGTGAATATTGCTCCGATCAAAGCAAGTCACACTATTTTAAATTCAACAAACAAGCAGCCATTCCAAGCAGAGTTTTAATCCAACTGTACAATTCACCCTTTGTTCCCTTCACATACTTACTAAGAAATTCAAATCATGACTTGATCGCTTTGACATGAGCATGGTTTTTGCTTTTCTGGACCAGAAAAGTTTCTCAGCAGCACTGCTACTAAAAAACTACTGGCACCCGGGCGGCACTTCCTGTCGGGCTCTAAAGGAAGATGGCCCCCTGCCTCTCTGGCTCCCATGCAGCGCAAAGGAAATCATTATCCTGTAATTATAGACGGTTAAGAGGAAAATTGGCCATCTCCGTATAATCTGCATAATAAGTGTAATGTGCCGCCAGACTGTACGTCTAAACAACTGGTGCAGGCGAGGATACATACTTCCATGTTTTGAAAAAATGTCAGGGAGGAAAATGATAACATTAAGATGTCTGCTTGTAAGGAAACTTGTGCCTACACTTTTTTTTTCTTTTTTTCTTTTTACCTGCTTGTTCATGTTTCAGCATCACATCGTTCCGACTTTTTTCTTTTTTTTTTTAAGAAAAAGAAAACATCTGGAAGGCATTATGAATCATTGCCGCTCGATGTGGGTGGCATTTCCGAGAGCTAAATTATCTTCATCCCTTTTGCCACCCCTGGGTCGGCCGCAGAAGTTTGTTTAGAAGACGTCAACGTTTTCAAACTTCAAAAAGAAGCATTTACCAAATCTAGATCTATCCTGACCAAGAGCTCCATCAGATCTGTGCAAAGAAATATGTGTAAAATCTTCAGTGATTCTTATTTCCATACACACGTAACAGAACGTTGTGGGTTAACTTTTTTAACTCACTGCTTGTTGAGCGTTTGCAATGCTCCTGTGACTGCCAACATAAAGATATGTAACTTGTGATTTTGCCCGAGTCACAGAGTACAGCATTTTCCTCATAATCGACACCACATTCGTACAGTGAACTTATGATAACGTTAATGGCCGACCAGGGGCCATTCCTACATTATAATGTAGCTCTTTAATGATCACTTTTATAGGTTAGCACATTTTTTGATCCAAAGCATTCCCAGCACAGTGGGAGCCGGTGGGTGTGTGTGTGTGTGTGTGTGGAGGGGTTGTGGTCTGCCCCTGCCCCCTTTTTTTGACCTGGTGCCAATGTTAATTTAAAACAAATGCATTTTTTTTTCTTCTATTTCACATGACGTTGGACAAAGATATTGTGCCCTAAAGGGAGCCATTTGCCGAAAACATTGCTGCCCTCCACTGTGATATATAATCATGGCTCTGGCCCTGACTCCGTATCACACTTCCCATTTGTAACACACAAATATGTTTATTGCAAAGGCAACGACAGAAAAACGGACAAATTGGGCACATGTCCACGTCCGGAGAGGGAAAAGCAACAACAGATATAACGGTATTTCTTCTCTGTGGGCAGTGGGAGATTAGCCAGGCCAACTGAGGGTGGGCGTGTGGAAGGTAGCGTGCATCAGAAAGAGAGAGGAAAAAATACACAAAGTGTGTTATCAGTGATTAGAAATAAGGATATGAATAATACGGATACAACAAATAACATATTTTATGCAAGATACGAATGGAAACAATGAAAACAGTCTGTGTCAATGCATACTGTTAAGTATGTTAAGTATTTTCTTCTTAACCTCATCTCTCTTTGTCTGTGTGTGTGTGTGTGTGTGTGTCAGCCCTCCATGTGAGCAGACGGGGGAGGGGAGGAGGGGAGGAGAGATCTAACAGCAGTCAGTCAGAGGTGTGGGCACATTACGCAGCAGAGAGACGCTCACACGTGGAGGAACAAACGGAGCTCCACTCTCTGTGCGGGGGGAAACACCGGTAAACAACCCGGAGTGTTCACGAGGCAGTCCACTGCTGCCCTCTTTGATTCTGTTCGGGGGGGGGGGGGGAGATGAGATGACATGAGATACAACAAGCATGCCTAACAGGTGACCGGCTGGAGGAAAAGACCGGACGCGCGTTTCGCAACCCTCCTGGCACCGACTGAGGAAACCGAGTCGGAGTGAGTGCGCACAGGCAGAGAGAGACGACGGGTCATGGAAAACCTCTGGAGGAGGAGGAGGGGGAGGAGGGGGACGACGACGCCGGCGGGGAGATGGAAGTGGTTGAGGAACTCGCTGCTACTTTCTTTATTCACCGGTGAGTTCGTGTTGTGATCCTCTCTTTTTACGCACCGACATGTCACACTTGTGCCATTTTTGAATGAGGCCCTGATGGCACCTTTTCATGTTTAATTAAAGGAGGCACGTGTTGGGGGGGGGGGGATCTTTTCAATGTCTGTGATTTTATGTTTTGATTTTTTTTTTTCATTGAGGAAACCACCTCGAATTATTAATGACAGCTCTTAGAACAGAACAGAACATGAAAACTGCTGGGAACTTTTCGTCTGAGTCAAGTCTGTGGTAGCAAAGGAGAGAAAAGTGGGGAGGGGGCGTGTGTGTGTGTGTGTGTGTGTGTGTGTGTGTGTGTGTGTGAGAGAGAGAAAAAAAAGTGGTTGGGGGGTTGAAGGACATGGTGCCATTGTCTCCCAGCGTGTGGAGAGACAGGAGCCAGGACCTCTGAGGACCACCCAGAGAGAGTGCACCAGAAGTCTGCTGCTGGGACCTCCCTACAGCCATTTACATGGAAACCTCACGGCTTTTAAATCGGGGAGGAAGTGTTGTGTTGAATTAAAAGAGAAGAAAAATTAAGAGGTGGGTTGACTGTGACCTCCATCATAAAGGAGAAAAAACTGCTTTTCCTATATGTTGTCCCTCAGGAATATACGGTGAATTTTCTCTTCTACGTCCTCCTGCAGTAATTAAAAGGCAGCACTCCCTTCTTTTAGTTCCTCAGTTTTCTACCTGTGTTTGAACCTGGAAACCTGCCTCCAGGCAAACACACACACACACACACACACACACACACACACATCACTGGAGTGTGAGTGATTGCTGAGAGAAGGAAGAAACACACACACACACACAGACACACACACACACACGCACACACACAGACACACACACACATATGCACAGAGCTTGTTTTCTTTGCAGGGTCCTTCTTCATCTTCGCTCGGCTTCCACCTACTTTGCGACGACGATAAGCACAAATCTCACACGAGCTCACGAGAGGGTGGGGGAGCCTTCGGATGGGGAGAGAAAAGAGGAGGAAAAAAAGGCCCGTGTCGTGGCGGCAGGTTGAGACGAGTACACGGAGAGAGGCACAGCTGTGTGTACAATGCTTTTGAATGCAGAATGGGAAGGGGGGAGAACCGCATTAAACACACACACACACGCACACACACATACACAAGCACGTCCATAAACCGCGCAAATGCCACGTCTGCTCGTAGCAGGAATACACACGTTGGATGAGAGATGCTGGACCATGAACTGCGCCTGTGTTCAGCTGGTGAATGTTAGAGCTTTAAATCATCCTGATCCAAACCCAACCTGTGGCCCCTTCAAATGACTTCCCACTCAAAAGGGGATCTGAGTCCCATCGTGCACCGTTTTCACAGTGTTCGTCTCTTGTAAAGTTTCAAAGCGACACAAGGTGTAATCCAGCAGCCACTCGTAAAGACGGAGGTGAGGACTCACAGGCAGGGATGGGCACATGCAAGCATTTGTGCGGCTCCACTATCACCTAACTGATTCAGCTCAAATCAGGACTCAAATCCACTGTCAACAAATGGTGTTAATGTGAAAATCAAAGACCAAAATCTGATCATTTGCTCTTCGGTCCAAAGCTGAATTTCTTCTAAAATCCCCTCACTGGGGTTGTAGCCTCCTGACAGACGAAACCAGCCAAACCCGCCGCAAAAGAGACCCACTTTGCAACTATTATGTCATCAAACTTGGCGTCACTTTTCTGGCAACAAAACAAAAACCCCAGACTCATTATTAATGACAGTTCGCTGCCCGCGAGGGTTTGATTCAGCTGCTCGGCCATGTGGGCCCGTGTCGCTGGCTCGGTCACGCCATGACACGGGCGGGCGGGATAAATCATGCATGCGTTCTGTTAAATCAGTGAGATGCTGCATAACCGTCACATGGCAACCGGTTGCTTGTTGCCATGCAAGTCGTCTCCGTTAGTTATCGCGTGTCACCCCCGATTGGAGAGAGAAAAAAAGGACAAGATGCAAAGTTTTGCTGACCGAACTTAAAGGCCTGCGTGTTTATATCTATATCACGTCGTCCTGTTCCGATCCAAACCCATGCTCGACAGACTTAGGAAATAGGAAGCTTCCTCTCTGTGTTGAGACTTTCACATTTTCATTTCCTCGTGGTTGTAGTTGAGGAGAATACGAAACTTAAAAGCAGAAAAACAGAAGGCAGGGGTGGCTGGGTTTTGTTGGAACCAACCCCAAGGTCCTGGGCTGAGATCTTTGCTTTTCTTTTCCGCTCTGCAGGTATTGACGGCTGCTCGTCTGCTCTTCCAGTTCTCTTATGTCGTAATAAATCAACCGCCTGCTTCGCGCCATCTTCACCTTTTTGAAGGTATAAATAGAGGCTGCCGGCGGAGGTCGAGTGCTTTGAGTATGGTTTGTGAAAGGTTTCATTATAGAGCGTTCGTTCAAGAGGGAAAGGCTTACAAAAAAGTTTCCCCCAGATAACAAGACCTGCCTTATGTATGTATTTTTTTTTCATTATCTGACACTTTTGACATCTTCTGCAACGCGAAATCTATCTGTGCCCCGGAGTTAAGTGGTGTCTTTAATTTGATTCTGGATTATTTCACTGAACAGCTTCACGTGTGACTTTTCTGACAGGCCTCGTCTGTCCAGCACTCGGAGAATTTCTGGTTCTTACAAAAACACTGTACACGTCAGATTCTAAGGAGTGTGTGTGTGTGTGTGTTGCAGGTGGCACCGAGGCCCAGTGCGAGGGCTGTATAGAGTACTGCTGCGACGGATCGCCACCTTTCTGCTGCTCCTACTACGCCTACGTCGGGGACGTCCTCTCGTAAGTTGGCGCAACAGACGCGACGAGCGACTCCAGGCTGCGCGGATTCGTTCGAGGCACACTTTTAGGAAAATGCCACGATGCTAGCATGGCCAGCATTTAGTCGAGTCGCCTGCCCACACCTTTTTAGTTTTGGGAAACTGACGCAGATACCAGCTGTCGTTTAGTGTGCCAGGAGACTCTCCTGGAGATCCGACCTCCTGACCTCTCCCTGGCGGGATTTAGCACAGCTGCCTCGACACTTTCACCTCCTCCTCGGACTCCTGTGTCCTTTTTAAAAAAAATTTTTTAAAGGAAAGCTGCCAACACAATGATAATGATGTGTAATTGTAATCTCTCACAGGTGTGAAACAGAATATTTAAAATCCTTGGAGGACTTTGCTGCTCTTGAAAGTAGCCGGAGCTGAATCTTACAACCGAGACTCAACAAATCTGCTAATTACGCACGTTCTATTTTATAGTAGCCAATTCACAGACTCCTCTGCAGTGCAACACACACTTCACACAGCAGAGTTACATCAGATGTTGCAGGCCATCTCCATGGCAGCAACTAAGAAGTATTGGTCGCATGTCTGTTGGAGACAGCTGCCTCCTTGGTCCTCCTCTCGGTCGAAGTGGGTGGCTCACTGTGTGTGTGTGTGTGTGTGTGTGTGTGTGTGTGTGTGTGTGTGTGTGTGTGTGTGTGTGTGTGTGTGTGTGTGTGTGTGTGTGTGTGTGTGTGTGTGTGTGTGTGTGTGTGTGTGTGTGTGTGTGTGTGTGTGTGTGTGTGTGTGTGTGTGTGTGTGTGTTCTCCAGGGGAACCGCCATCTCCGGTATCGTCTTCGGCGTGGTGTTTCTGATGGGCGCAGTGGCGGCCTTGTTCCTGTGCGTGTGCATGTGCATGAAGAATGGGCGGGGCGCGCGGGTCGGCGTGTTCAGCACCTCCTACATCAACACCGTGACCCAGGGCTATCCAGGTGGGTCCACAGGATCACACACACAAACACACACACAGAACCAGAATGATTATTCATAACAAATATCAATATCAGAAAGCGGTTCCAACTTATCTAGTCGTATTCTGCCACAGTGAAACCTTATCTCCTGACCTCGGGCGGCCAGAAATGAAAAAGAGCTGATGTTTAAAAGAGAAGAGAAAAGGTGTAAGGTGTCCATCTGGGCCCGAACCATCGTTCCTGACGAGTAACACTATGAGAGAGCTGATTGTTTTCAGAATATAAAGGCTTCAGAGCGTCTCCGCTGAAACATGAGCTCCCTCCAGGCATAAAATTCACACAAACCCGCCCCTGCCGCCTTTCAACTACTACCTCCTACGTTTACATGTCCTCCGCTCTCGCTGTGTCACGTCTGTAACGTCCCGTTCCCCGCTCGACAACGTTTCCACATTTTCCCTCGCAAGTTACTTTGCCTGCGACATCGGAGTCTGAGCTCTGTGACGCTCTCCTCACCCCGCCAATACAGTTTTCTCATCACTTATTTAGCACGTTTCGTTCACCTCGGTGTATCGCTCTTCACTCTTCCCCTCTTGCCCTGCAGCTCTGATCGTGTTGCATAAACATGCTCGGACATACAAAAGCGATGCAGTATGAATGGAATATGTACGTAGCTACGGTGATATGAATTATTTTGTATCTTGACACTATGACGCAAAGTGCAGCTGTGCAATACTTTTCCCGCTCCACAGCTGCAAAAATGGATTCATCTGTATTTTATTTGATTTTGACTGTGTTGGTGATTAATGCTTACATTGTTTATTGGTTAATTTAAGTATCGGTGCCATTGAAAGATACAAAAATGTTATTATCCTCACAGCCATTTGCTACCAGCGCTGGACATTTAAACTAAAGCTTCTCCTTTAACACGGTCGGGTCTGTGAGTTATTAATAATAATAACGGTGTCAAGAACGTGAGGGTTTGCTGATGCAACTCCCTCCGTTTTGGAGCCAAACTCCATTCATCTTTCCTCTCATCTCTGCCGCTTTGAAGTTGGTAGTGAATAATGTAAGTAGCCCTGGTGAGATTGATGCCCTGTGGTCAACTGGGCCGTTCCCCTGGTGTCCTTTTAAGGTTCCTGCCTCTCGAGACCCCAGTTCCCCGATTCAACCACTAGAGGGTGGAACCAACCCATTAAACCAGTGACTCCCACTTTAAACCCACCACAATAGCATGTGAGGTTTCTAATTATGGCAGAGACTTATATTTTCTTTCCCTCTCTCAAATCCAGGTCCTCCGCCTCCGTACACGTACGACTACGAGATGTACCCTCCCTCCCTGCACCCTCCGCCTTACACCCCGACTCAGCCCCGGCCGGCCAACCAGTCCCCTCCTCCTCCGTACCCCGGCTGCACCCGCAAGTGAACCCCTGCTGCTGCTCAGATCGCACCAAAGGGGGGGCCAAAGGCGAACTCTCATGGCCTGGTTTTTGGAGACACCTCTGGCCACGGAAGCAATGGCTGTCTCACTATTTGGGTCAAGAGCCAGGAACATGTTTAAGTAAAAGACGGAGGGCCCAGTGCAAGTTGGTGATAGGGTGAATAATAATTCAACACGCTGTGGGTCAGGATGCTCAGCGAAGGCTCCGACATGTGCACGTCCTGATAACTGTTAGCAGCCCTGCTAGCCTGCAGCTGGTATTCCCCCCCCCCCAGTAATAACCAATATCCTTATCCGTCCCCGTCTGTGCACATCAAAGGCCGCTTTGATGAAGGTGAAGACCACTTTTGTCAGCGCTAATGGGAACCTCGCGTCCTGGGATGGGAGCCGTCTCTCCAAGGAGATGATGCCGTTTATTATAATAAAAAAGAAAGAAAAACTTGATTCACGCCTGTGACTGAGATGGAACTTGATGATTATAGCTGTTTGGTTTTTTTTAACAAGTCAGGTCTGGACCTGACGTGTGAGTGTGTGTGCGTGTGGGTGTGTCGACACAATGACTTGACTATAATGCATAATAATAACACTGACCCTTTTTTAATGGCACGGGACGCTTTTAAAAAGGACTTACTTGAAACAATGTGAGGGGTGGAAACTGAACTGGGGTCAGACACAATGTTCTTAATTGTAACCCACTTTTTTTTTTGTTTTTGCCTTTGCAAGGACTTCGTGAATATTGTGAAGCATTGGGTCATTTTGATATTTTTTTTTAATAGAGAGGGTGAATTTGACGACGGAGGACTGTGAATGATGGGAGGGATGTAACTTTGTGTGAATCATGTGTGTCAGGGTGTCTCCCGACAGGTACAAGCTGTGTTGTAAATTAAACATGTGATTAAAGTGACCTTTTAAAAAAAAACAAAAAAACACCTTCTGCAGCCTTTATTTTAATTTGATGTAGATGTCTGTGTGCGCATGTGTGGATATAAAACACATACCCGGTGTGTGTGTGTGTGTGTGTGTGTGTGTTAATCCCACTCCGCTGCGGTCAGGTGATCCGGTGCCGAGCAGCTGTGCAGCCTCCTCTCTCTCACCATCAGACAACGGGAGTCACCGGCGCCGATCACACTCCTCCTCCTGCTCCTCTCGCCCCCGACGTCCAAAGCGTCGGCTTTTTTGTTTTGAACGCCTCTCGGTTGAAATCGCTGCCCCGTAGGAGCGTCGCGTCCGCGGATCGACATGTGGGACCGAGTCGCCTTCCTGCTGCTGGCCGCCGCCGCCACCTCGGCTCTGTCCGCCGAGGTAAGAATAATCATCTTTTTTTCCCCTTTTTTCCTCCACCATATTGTTGCTCCTCGGCTCCAGTCGAGCCAGCGACATTTGGCCGCCGCGAGGCCGGAAGCGGAGCCGTTGCACCTTCGCAAGTAAAGCGTCGTAAACGTGTGACGTTGCGGTAAAGAAAAAAAAAAAAAGGGAGATTACTTAGAAACCAGGCAATTTAAATCTCATCAAATTAACTAAGCGAAGTGTATTAAACGTTAAATAAACATTGGCCACATGAGATTGTGTTTGTATGTCTGCTTCCCCCCGTGTCGTTGCTATATAGCATATTCTCAACTCAATTACATAAAGATATCGATTCATAATTATTTACATCAGTTCATCATTAGCCTTTAAATGTTTCACATTGGCTTATCGGACATCATATTTAGTATGCTGGAAGTCCCCCCAAAAAATGTTAGTCGTTCGCCTGTCGCTTTATGTTGAAAATCCAAAGCGGAAGTGTGCTCGTTAAGTCCACGGCGCTTGCCACCGACTGTTAAAACACGGGCATTTCTGAAAGCAGAGAATGAAAACACGCTTTTTACTACAATATTGCGCCACCGATTGTATATTTTATCCGCGTGTGTCGCAGCTTTATTGTTACCCAACGGTTCCGGAAGCATCACACGCATGTAGTAATCATGTAATGCCATGCCAACGGCCCGTCTTCCATGATCTCCGACGGGACAAAGTCTCGCTGTAAGCCCGCGGGCAGCTGATTTATTGAGGCTGCGTGACAATAGAAGAGCATGTGTGACTCTGTCGGTTTATCGTAACCCGCTGTAATAATCTTGCCATATCTCCTGCGCGTGAACTTTGATTTGAGAGAAATAAATGTGACAAAACAAGTTGGAGCTCGCCAACAAACGAGCAGCAACAACACTGCGCAAACGCTTCATGCTCGGTTTATGTATTATTATAATACATGACATGCGTTATAGGTGACGATATTGTGCCATTTTTCATGGCCCGAGGGCCGATTTTGAGGGAGTGGGCGTGTTTTGTTTTGTTTTTCTTCAGAGAGGAGGGTGGTGATGATGATAATAATAATAATAAGTCCAACATTAAAAAAAAGACGTCTCCTCTCGTAATGGAGATTTGACGCCATATTGTTTCGGTCATTATTTAATTAGATGGCCCTTAAAACACTTCTATAAAACCGGATCATTGTTATTGTCGCTCTCTCACATATTTCAGTCCAGATGGGAGAGAGAGAGAGAGAGAGAGAGAGAGAGAGTAGTGAAGTAAGATGGCGGCGGTGCACTGCAGCATTTATGGAGGCTCTGGAAACTGGGAAGCCCAACAGGAGCTCCGCCTGTCATTGTTTCCCCCCCCCTCATCATCATCATCATCATCATCATCATCATCCACTGTATCATTTTATTTATCAATGTCTCCCACAGTGGATCGCGTTGCATGTAATCACTGCTCATCCATTTCTTTCTTTCTTTCGCTTTGTGAACATACACCACAAAAAAAATTTAGTTTTTTTTTTTAAAACCTGGTATTTGATTTTGTAGTATGTCTTGGAAAATGAAAAGATGTTTCATAACGTTCAGCCATTTCCACATAGATTTGTCCAAAGGTCATGTCATCATTGTCTTCATTCTATGAAAGCTTTGGTTCCCCTTTTTGCTTTTTCTAAAGAAGCGTACTAAAATCCCCTCGTAACAAGTAACGCACTGTTTCATATCAGAGGGGGGTTTCTACACAAATGCTGGTTTCATTTTAACAAGGGATTTCATCTCATTCCACTGATATGAATTCTGTTCAGCGTGGATGTGATTTGCAGTGTGGCCACATTCCTGTGACCACCGGTGTCAGACATGGGACCTGCAATTCGTGTGTAGTTCAGAGTTGTCTTATGGGACCATTATAGCTTTTATATATGATAAGAAATATGCTGCTAATAAATATGGTTGTTATTCACCCCAGTCAGAAGAATTAGGCGAAATGTGGCGGCTGACCTTCATCCCCCCCCGCTCCTTTGCTTGCACCCTATAATCAGTGCAAGTTGAAATGAATAGTTTCGTGCTGCTCATCAAGCTGCTTTGTTCATAATCCGTTGCTTGCTTTGCGTCAGGCGCTCTTTACCCTGCGAGGCCCTTCGCGTTTACGTTCATCAAAGGCGCACAAAGTGCTGAAATGCGGTGGAAGTAGTTCCAAAATGGGATGTGAGATATTATCGGAGAGATCAAATCGTGCTGGAAAAATCTAGGCGTTGCAAGTTTTTTTGGTTGTTGATCTTGTGAGGGCTTGTTTATAGCCTTTGTGATTGGCCCCCGCACACACACCCCCCCAACACACACGCGCGCGCGCGCACTTCTAAAGCGCACAGCTCGAGGAAGCTTCATTTTCCCGGCCGGGGCCCGCCCTGTACACGCAGGCCGCATAGTGTGGAGCGTGGGAGTTGGACGCCGGCCTTTTGTGTGTTTTGTAAATCCTCGGGAAGTGGCTCTTGGACGGGTGCAAGCCGTCTGTTTGTGTGCTCGCTGCAGTTTCTCAGCCCCGGGGGCAGGCGGGCAGGCGGACCGGCCTTCTCCCCTTATTAGCGAGCCCTTAATGCCATTATGCCTGTTGGCATTGCCAGTGTCTCTCTGTGTCTCTCTCTCTGGCACCTTCGCCGCGGCTCACGCTGCAGTTCAAATCTAGTGAAGACACTTGTACATCTCCTCTGGCTTTCCATTTTCTTATTTAGCCTTTTTTTTATTGTAGCCACTTCACGCCTCATTTGTTCTCTGGCCTCAGTTTTTGATTGTGCAGAATGCAAAAGAAAAAAAACCAAACCAGAGAGAAGGGCTCGAGAGAAAAGCAAGTGCAATTGTGAAACGTCACCGTGGGCTGTTAGAACATGTCACGGGCATTATCCAAATTATTAATCCTTTACCTGACATGATAAATGGTAATAATGATAGGGATGATACTAGTTTGTCCTGCTCTGTCTGTGCCCGTCCGTCCTCCTCTCGGTAAAC
This sequence comes from Scophthalmus maximus, assembly GCF_022379125.1. NCBI lineage: Eukaryota > Metazoa > Chordata > Actinopteri > Pleuronectiformes > Scophthalmidae > Scophthalmus > Scophthalmus maximus. Next base: position 27,416,556 of record NC_061515.1, on the reverse strand, counting down.
AGTGAGTATAGTCATGTGTCAGGACAGAATGTCCTCTCCATGATGAGACATGAAAGCCGTGTTTTTTTCCCCCCAGCACTCCCCGTTTTATTGTCTCTCTCCCATTTTCTGTTTTTTAATCCTCCCATGTCCAAACATTGGCGCAAAGAGTTGGCCATAAAAAAAAAAAATGCCTTGTGGAAACGGGCGCACACATTGTCCATCTTGGTTGTGTCAACAACAACAGTGCCACTGCAGCGCTCCCAATTAATGTCCACCCCCCCCCTTCTCTCTGTCTGTCCCGGAGAAAAGAATTCCTGACCTTTTGATACTGTTGTTTCTATTGTGCGCCGGACCCTGGAAATGGGGAGGACGGACGGCCGGTGTGCTTGTGTGTCTGTTGGAGCCGCCCTGTCCACCGCTTCTCTTCTCTCTGCCCCAGATGTGACGTCAGTCAGCTGTAACTTGCATCACTGCGTTCTCTCTATTTTCCCCTCGTGCCGTTAGTCTCGCAGCACCGCGTCGTCTTTGTGTGTCCCCTGTGTTCCAAGTGAAAGGTAGCACCGCCCTCTTTTCATAGCGTCGTCGGAATCAGGTCGGGCGGATGTCAGCGGAGCTCAAAGGGATGCTTTGTGCAACGCTACCTGAAACACTGAGCGTCTGTAGGAAGGCCGGGTCCGGTCCAACAAGCATCTAATGGTATCAGAATGTCTGTTGGCTGACGAGGACGGAGATCGCTTTCGTGGCAGTTTTTTAATCGGCACCACCCAGGGTGCCGTCTTCATTGTCAGGACATACTGTGTCACTCATGTGGGGTCGTGACTCTTCCCCTTCACTTGCAAAGACTCCTCTCCGTCTTGCTCCGCTCTTCCTCCCGGTGACTGGCTCATTATTTTCAGTAATAGGGCAAACATGCAGCTCTATTACCCCGCCAGTCTTCGGGCAACACGGCATTCATCCCCTCCCACCTCTCGTATTAGAGCGGCTCTCCCACCGGCCAGCACCATTCGTTCATCACCGCCACCGGACTCTTATTTCCATGGGTAAATCTCAGCAGTGAGCCACCGAAGACACTCGTCACGTCGTCACCGCTGCTGAGTAAGCAGCCGGCGAAAGACACTGTGAATAATAAGCGGAGAAAAAGAAACAAGTCGCCCCCAGACCCCGCGCATGTGTCACTCAGCAGCGAGCGCATCCGGCTTTCGCTCCGTCAGTGAGGTGTGCAGACTGACCTTCCTCTGGAACAATGCATGACAATCTTAATCATGGAATACATCAGTCCCCAGACCACTGTGACAATGTGCCACAGTTTACCAGGACAAATGATAATACCGGCTATTCACAAACGCAATCTTTCCTCTGTGCTCCCCTTTTATCCTAGTTCCCCAGCATTCTCCTTTATTTTCAACCTTTCAACGCTCAATTATTTTCAGGAAATGGACATGTTCCGAGAAATCACTTTGCCTCAGCACATCTCTGAGGTTTTTTTTGCAGAGGGATGCTGACTCATTATTTTAAATATGGGGGAATCTTTCCGAGAAAGTTTCTACGCAGTGATTAGGCCCCTCGTTTTTGTTCACCGCCTCGATAAAACCCCCAAAATACCCACGAGGGGTCTTTGTTTTGTCGAAGGTTATATTATTCCTCCGCTCGCACCAATGATCTCATCCCCTCGTCCTCTCGCTTTTCTTCGCTCGCCCCTCCTGGGTGTTCGGGGTTGCCATAGCAGTGGAGTCTTCCCCAGGTGCCTGGTACTCGGACTATAATTAGGTCGCTGTGTGTTATTCGCGTTGTCCTTCTCACTCCTTCCTCCTCCTCCTCCTCCTCTTCCTCCTTAAGACCGTTTCCCACCAGAACAGTTTTCACTCTTGCTTTTTTTTCTTTTCCTCACCCCCCCCCGAAAGGCGGTGTCACCCGTACAGTATGTTACTGATACGCTGCATGCCCTCGGCATTGAGATTCACAGTTCACAGGGTTTATGAAACTAGTACCTCTTTGAGTCGGGGCGACAAGCCATCAGTCGTGGCTGACGTGTCCTCTCGGAGTCCAAGTGTGAAATTGCCATGCTTGTCATAAATGCCAAGTTGTGTGTGTGTGTGTGTGTGTGTGTGTGTGTGTGTGTGTGTGCGCGCGCGTGCGTGCGCGTGTGCGTGTGTCGCTGGAAGGGCGGAGGGATGTTGCAAATGAGAGAGACTTGAGATGGAGATTTTGGTCGAAAGGGTCCGACTCCTGCTATTCCAGGATCTGTTTCCTGTTTGGTCTCCATAATAGAAGCTGACTTCCTGTGTTTGTTTGGTTGAAGTGGTGTAGAAGTAGCCCTGTGTTAGTGGTGTGTGTGTGTGTGTGTGTGTGTGTGTGTGTGTGTGTGTGGGAAACCCCTCATGTTTTAGATGCTTTGCGGAAATTCCATTTGGGATTTATGAAATTGTAATTTCCCCATCTTCCTCCTCTGATATTAATCATCATTACACAGTGTTATTTCTGAGTAATTATTCTAGTCACTTAAAAAGATAATCAAATTAAAGCCAAAGGAGGGAAAACAGGCTCCTTTCAAGATGTTAAAGTACCGCTGGAGATTGTGTTTATCATGTATGGAAATGGTGATCGTTACCACTAATGATGATTCCAGATACACACGCACACACACACACACACACACACACCCATCAGCCCCAGACCCCTGAGTCGCAAACGACTTCCACTAACAGCGCCGATGTCGGATATGACGTCAACTCACAATCAGCCATGAAATAGTTTCCCGTGGTAATTGCACTTCTGGTGTGCACTCAAATCCCGTGTCATTTGAACGAAATCAGCGATTGGCTTAGTTGGAAGGGAAGAAAAGTGTTGCACTGAGATTAATGTGGCGCCTCGCTCTTAAATTGACGCAATCAGTAAAAATGTGCTTAGTATGTGCATCTGGAAGAGAAGGCAAATTGTGAAAAACACGTCTTGATCAAATCCTGAAATTTAGAAACGATAGCTAGTAGTAATAGTAATAGTAATAGTTCAGATGAGTGTGTGTGTGTGTGTGTGTGTGTGTGTGTGCGTGCGTGCGTGCGTGCGCGTGTGTGTTCATAGGCAATCACAGCTCCATCTGTGTATGTTGGTGCTCGACTGCAGACTCATTTCCACCTGGACACCAGTGTAAAACTAAGTAATGATACACACCCAGCTATGTGCAGGTTACACACACACACACACACACACACACACACACACACACACACACACACCTCCTGGCGAAAACTCGCTAACCCTGATGATGACATTCCCTCTCCCAGGTGACTTGGATAATGGTGTTGCCTCAGGTTGCCACAGCAATGACACAGGGAGGTTATGACAGACAGGCCTCCAGAGGACGAGAGCAGTCTCCGTATCCATGGTGATTATAACTAAGGGAACCGAGAGTCCCTCCTTCACGTCTAGACAAATTAAGTGGGCGAGAAGTCAGGACTTTTTTTTTTTTTTTTTGTTCTCACACGCTCTAGATCAAATTTTAAACAGATTTGTCTACGATGCTAATTCCCGGGGAACCCCCCGAGACAAGGCTTAGTCGCATAGAATATGAATGAAGATAATTCTTTGAACAAACTCAAATTCTCCTCACGGTGTCGAGGGAAACTTGCGAAGGTGAGGACAGGTCGCTGTGCACGTTAAATGGGAGGGGAATCATCAACACAGACGTGCGTGTTAACAGTTCCGAATGGGTTTGACCCCGAGGAAGCGTTTCATCGTGTCAGTTTGACCTCTGAAGCAGGAAATCCATATCGATCCCAGCTTCGCTGATTTGAGGAATGAACTGCACGCGATGGAGTCCGCGTCTCCTGAGCTGCTCGGGTTTCGTCATAACCTGATTCGCCGCAGTCGAAACCACCGAGGATAAACCAGCCAATCAATCCCATTCCCTCACCCACTGTTCAATTCTCTCTCACAAATTTGGACCCGAGCCTCTTGTTTTTCTGTTTTTTCCCCCCAGAACTTTTTTTTAATTTCTTCATGAAGACCATTTGTCTGGTTTTTATATCTGGTCTGTAATTGAACTTTTGGCCAACAGGGAGTGTTTGGGGAAAGGAAGAGGGGCTGGCCGCCCTGTAATCAGTCATCTAACCACCAGATCTGCTTCCCAAACACCAAGTGCAGATAGTATTACACACACACACATATAAGCCCAGTCAAAGATGATCTTAGGGGGTTTAAGTAATGACAGGGCGTGTGGACGTGCACGTGCCTCGGGCACTTCTGTCACCTCGCCAGTCTTATCCAATTCTGCCGTCGCACATCCTCCCAGGCTTAGCACACGAGATTCCCACCTTGTAAACAAGCCACAGTCGCTCGGACATCTGCTCGATTCCGGCTCCACCACAGCTGATTGATTAATGGCTCTAAGCAAAACAATATAAGATTACTGTATCGCATTACGCATGATCCCCCACTCATAAAGTGTTCAAAGGGCTGCCAAGGATAACGCAATGAAGTCCTTATCCTTTCTGTTTGTGTATCTCGGCCCTTTGTTGACCGGCTGTAACACTCGGCCGTCACTATCTCGTGTGTGTGAGACGGCGTGTTCCAGCCGGGACAATGAAGCCTTGTCTCGTATGCTGCTCGTTTGGACGCAGCCAAAGATCCCTGTGAAAGATGTGTCGTGTGTGTGTATGTGTGTGTGTGTGTGTGTGTGTGTGTGTGTGTGTGTGTGTGTGTGTATGTGTGTGTGTGTGTGTGTGTGTGTGTGTGTGTGTGTGGGTAGAGCCCCTGTGACACATCGTGCTCTCCAGGGAGTCTCCCCCTGGGATGAGAGCTGATCTAAGACACCTCCCCCCCTGCCTCCGCCTTCACCCATCTTCCCTTGGCAGGCCTGGGCCACTCAGATAAGACTGTACAATTAATGGCGCCGCAGGACCAGCACCCGCAGGGACACTTCAAAGATTGTGTGTGTGTGCGCGCGCGTGTGTGTGCGCGGTTTCCCAGCCTCTGTGATTGAGAAGATACATGACGTGTGTGTGTGTGTGTGTGTGTGTGTGTGTGTGTGTGTGTGTAAGAGCGAATTTACTCGCAGGTTGCATGCGTGTGATGTAATATTTCTTGTCCTGACAAACCACCACCACCGCCGCCGTTTACATGTAATTGGCAATAAACCTTTTACTGCTTTTTAGCGCCGCCTCTGATCATCACACCACGAGCTGGTTACGCTCACACACACACACACACACACACACACACACATCGCGGCACTTTACACGACGACTTTGAGAACCGTTAGGCAATTTACAAAAAGAGTTACGACGCATTCGAACGCCGCGTGTCGGCGCAGCCGCGTGGATTAACGAGAATGTTCCTCTGAGAGTGGATGGGCAGATAAAGGAGCTTGCACCGGATTCATGTCTTGTGTAACAGTCGAGATTTTCGAAAGGGAGGCAAGCTTATAAAGGATGATTCCGATTTTTATTCATACGAGAAGCCATTTCTACTAATATCTGCAAAATTAGTCTGTCAGCGCCCCAGATTATTCTCCTTGTTGTAAGATTAGTTGTGGTCCTTCCCTCCAAGAATTGATTTCACCTGCCTGTTCAAACTGTTACAACGAGCGCGTGAAGAGTCATCGGCGTGTCCTGTGTCCTCAGTCCCTTGAGGCAGAACATATGACATGACAGGACACGCGGCGATGGAGCGACGAGTCCAGCTGTGGAAGTAGGTCACCTGTCCGAGATGAGACGTGCGATCAGAATAGCGGTGTATAGCAAAATCACACACACACACACACACACGCGCGCACGCGCAGTGAGCATGTCGTCCGCATCGGAGAAAAAACCTCCTCGGTGCAGCGAAACCACTTTATGGAATTGCACGCCGCAAATAATCTCTCTTCAATCGCTCCACTGCCACAAACTTGTTTGTTATTGCGTTACCTTATTAGATTGTCGGTCTGTCTTTAGTGTCTCTCTGTCGTTCATGCGCCGCCCTCGGGGCAAAACGAATCCCATTTCCTTCTTAAACCATTATGGTGAAGTTGCTTTTTTTTATATATATATATATATATATATATATATATATATTTAATCTATAAACCAACAGCCAAAACTTTTAACAATTTCGACAAGGGCTATTTGCTAAGTTCATTTTGTGGTCCTATCTGGGTCAGCGGGCCCTGCCGTCTCAGCCTGTGTTTATTTTTCTCTTCCTGGGACTGATTCGATTTTGGAGCTCAGAAAAAAACAATCAGAACCTTTTACGCTGCTGCAATTCTCTCTACTGTGGAATGTGTTAGGACTTCCTCCGAGCTTCCTCCATCGTGACACTCGGGTTTTTCCTCAGCTGGTAGAAGCTGGAAAAGCCTTTTTTGACGGATCACTTCCCCTTGTGTGCCGGGGAGAAGGAGCATGCTGAGCAACATGCGACCGGGGTGTCTGCTGACTTTAATTGAACCCTGGGTCAATCGTATAGAGCATTAGCCGCCGTGCCTCTGGCTTTACTGCCCGGTCGTTGGCGCGATGGCTATCATGCCAGATTGAGAGCAAAGGGGGATATTTCTCCTGACCGGGCTGGCGTCCTAATCCTCAGTGCCCAGATTAGTGCCCCCCTCCCCTGCAGGATGACCGGCTGGCAGGCCGGCAGGGCGGGGAGCTGTGATAAAGATAAAGACACGGAGAGGAGGGAAGCCATGGTTTTCTCCTTCTCTGATATACATTAGTCTAACACTTTGCCACCGGTGCGTTTCGCCATTTGTGAGTCCATCTGTTGCTCGCCCGGGGGAGATTCCAGCTTCGTAGCATTTCCACTGAGGCCAAAAAAATAAAAACACTAACAACCTGTCCTGGAATTCTTATCCGTTCTTTCTGGGGAGTATTTAGAAAATGAAAAAAAGTATGCCAGCTGTAATGTTAAACATGCAGATGATTTCTGTGCACAGTGTAAACAGTGACATTTCTGTTTGCCGGGGGGATCCGTCAGAGTTTTCACTTGACTTGCGATGAACTTTGCTGACAGAGGAAGCAGACGACCTTTTCTGACACCAGAATCACTCATCTCTTCTCTCCGACGGCCCGCCCCGTCTGCAGCCCTCCATCCCCACGTCCTCTCTGTTTTACAGAGCGCTTGACCTTCTGCTCGAGCCCCGATGGCTCATTGTCCAATTCATCTCTCCTCCCGATCTCTCCCTGCCTCTCGCCCATTGTGGTTATTGTTCTTTCTCTCACTTTCTCCTCCCGCTCCTGCCTCTGCCATCATCCAGGGAGTCGGATTTATAAGCTTACAGCGGAGGCTGGGCCGCTCCCTCCTCCTCCTCCTCCTCCTCCTCCCTCTCCTTGGCTAGAAGACAGACTGGCGAAGAGATATCAGCGGCGAGGCCGAGAGGCAGGAAGGAGAGGAGAGTGTGGTCGGCGAGAATATGATTTGCCAGCCAAAAGAGGACGACGCAAAGAATTTGAATGTCAGAGGGCTACCGGCACAGATTTGCGTACCTATGCCCCAAAGCAGAGGGGAGGTTGGTTTATCTCTTTCAAAAAGCGACAGAGAGAGGACAGGGGCTGGGCAGATAAGGTCAGAACCAAACTGGGCATCCAGAAAGTGAGTTAATTAAAAGATAGCGCGCGCAGCAAAAAGACTTTTTAGAAGACGATGTGAAAACTCTCCGCCCCCGCTTTGCCACCGGGACGTCCGATTAACGAGTGGGACGGGGTTTGTTCTGTGCCCGTCAGCGCTGCTCACTCGCAGGCGGCAGTGTGGGAATCGAGCGTCGCACATCCTGAATAACCCCCGTCTGGTGGATCTGTGTCCAGGTTGCCATGTGCTGGAGCTGAGGAGGGCTGTGGGCAAGAGGGGATTTGACACCCTAATTAGATATAGTCAGGTTCATTACATACTTAAGTGTGTATTTGAAGTGTATCGCAGTCAGCACCATCAGTTCTTCAGAACACTTCTTAGTTTCTACCCCATTAACACAGACTGCATCTGCAGATCACACTCATCTCAGGAGAATATGACAAAATCAGAAGCATCAGTGGATCTCATTACATTCCTGTGGAACGCAGTCAAGGGTTTCACGGCTCATTACCGCTCAAACTTTTTGCCATAATATTTTAAACAAACCGCTAAACTTGTCAAAGTTATTTATCATTTGGCAGTTTGCGACGTTCATCAATTCAATTCAATTCAATTTTATTTGTATAGCGCCATATCACAACATACATTGTCTCAAGGCACTTTACATAGTGAGGTCAATATTACAATATTACAGGGAAAACCCAACAAATCCCACAATGAGCAAAGCACTTGGCGACGGTGGAGAGAAAAAACTCCCTTTTAACAGGAAGAAATCTCTGACAGAACCAGACTCAGTTGTGGGCGGTCATCTGTCTCGACCGGTTGGGGTGAGGAGAGAGAGGAGGAAGAGAGGAGAGGTGGGCAGAAAGAGGGTGGGAGGAGAGACAGTAGGAGAGAAGAGAGAGAGAGGACAGTTGTACAACCGCCGCTGTAATCTCTACCAGACTGATACTTATAATTAAAAAATACAATTATGTTGTTGTCATTATATAGTGATGATATTAATATTAATATTAATAATAGCAATAATAATAATAATGACGGGTTTGGGTCCTGCAGCTCTGGGGTCAGAGATACACTAGGAGAGATAGAAAACACAAACAGGGTTAGTGACATGTACTGTAAACATATCGGGGGATGGGGGGGGTAGTATAACAGTTGCTTTAATTTCTACCAGACTGATACTTATAATTAGTGAAAACTGATACTTATAAATACAATGATGTTATTAATAATAATGATAGTAATAATAATAATGACGGGTTTGGATCCTGCAGATCTGGGGTCAGATCTACTAGGGGAGAGAGAAAACAGAGTTAGTGACATGTAATGTAGATACATGGGGGCAGAGAGAGAGAGAGAGAGAGATTGAAAAGGTGGGAGAAGGAGAGAGATATAAAGGGAGAGAAAGAGGGAGAAGGAGAGAACGGGAGAGGGAGAAAGATGCTCATGATATAAGTTCCCCCAGCAGTCTAGGCTTATAACAGCATAATAAAGAAATGGTTTATTAAACACCTGAGCAGTTCTAACTATAAGCTTTATCAAAAAGGAAGGTTTTAAGTTTAACTTTAAATGTAGACAGGGTATCTGCATCCCTGACACAAACTGGGAGCTGGTTCCAGAGGAGAGGAGCCTGGTGGCTGAAGGCTCTGCCTCCCATTCTACTTTTACAGACTCTGGGAACCACAAGTAATCCTGCATTTACAGAGCGAAGTGATCTATTGGGATAATATGAAACTAGGAGCTCTGTAAGATATGATGGAGCTTGATTATTAAGGGCTTTGTATGTTAGGAGCAGTATTTTGAATTCTATTCTAAATTTTACAGGAAGCCAATGCAGAGATTCTAACACTGGAGAAATATGATCTCTTTTTCTAGTTCCTGTCAGAACTCGAGCTGCGGCATTTTGGATTAGCTGGAGGCTTTTCACAGACTTATTGGGGCATCCTAGCAGTAATGAATTACAGTAGTCCAGTCTAGAAGTAACAAAAGCATGGACTAGTTTTTCAGCATCCTTTTGAGAGAGGATGTTTCTAATGTTCTTGATATTGCGCAGGTGAAAGAAGGCTGTCCTAGAGACTTGTTTTATGTGTGAGTCAAAGGACATGTCCTGGTCAAAGGTAACTCCAAGGTTTCTCACAGTAGAGCTGGAGGCCAAGGTAATGCCATCCAAAGTAACTATATGATCAGATAATGTTTCTCTGAGGTGTTTAGGGCCGAGTATAATGACCTCAGTTTTTTCTGAGTTTAGAAGTAAAAAATTATAAGTCATCCAGGCCTTTATGTCTTTAAGACAATCCAGAAGTTTGTCGACCTGATTAGTTTCATCTGGCTTTATAGATAAATACAGCTGGGTATCATCAGCGTAGCAATGGAAATTGATGCGGCGTTTTCTTATAATATTGCCTAAAGGAAGTATATATAGAGTGAAAAGTATCGGTCCCAGTACAGAACCTTGTGGTACTCCATGTCTCACTTTTGTATGCATGGAAGATTTGTTATTAACGTTAACAAACTGAAATCTATCAGATAAGTAGGACTTAAACCATTCTAGTGCTGTTCCTTTAATCCCAATGTGTTCTAGTCTCTGTAACAGAATTTTGTGATCGATGGTATCAAATGCAGCACTAAGATCTAAAAGGACGAGAATAGAAACATATCCACTGTCTGAGGCCATGAGAAGGTCGTTGGTAACCTTCAGTAGTGCTGTTTCTGTACTATGATGTTTTCTAAAACCTGACTGAAAGTCTTCAAGCAGACTATTCCTGTGTAAATAGTCACATAACTGGTTAGCAACAGTTTTTTCAAGGATTTTAGAGATAAAGGGGAGGTTTGATATGGGTCTATAGTTAGCTAAGATATCTGGGTCCAGAGTTGGTTTTTTGAGCAGAGGTTTAACTACTGCCACCTTAAAGGCCTTTGGTACATAGCCTGTCAATATAGATAAATTGATCTGATCTAATATGGAATTATTAATTAAAGGTAATACATCCTTAAATAGCCTTGATGGAATAGGATCTAAAAGACAGGTTGATGACTTGGATGAAGTGACAAGTGAAGTCAGCTCAGCCAGATCTATAGGGGAGAAGCATTCTAAATAAAAATTAGGCGATACTATTGGTTCAGAACCTACAGTACTGGACCATGTGCCATTAGTGGGAAGAAGCTGGTAAATTTTTTCTCTGATGGTAATAATCTTATTAGTAAAGAAACTCATGAAATCATTGCTACTTAGAGTTGGAGGAATAGACTGTTCAGTAGAGCTTTTACTCTCAGTCAGCCTGGCTACAGTGCTGAAGAGGAACCTGGGGTTGTTTTTATTTTCCTCTATTAGTGAAGAAAAATAATTGGTTCTGGCATTTCGGAGGGCTTTCTTATATGTAATTAAACTATTTTTCCAGTCTAGGTGAGAATCATCTAGACTATTGGAACGCCACTTCCTTTCTAACCTACGTGACGTCTGTTTTAAAGCGCGTGTCTGTGCATTAAACCATGGAGCTATCCTCCTCTGTTTGACTGTCTTCTTTTTCAGAGGGGCGACAGTGTCAAGTGTGGAACGTAGTGAGGCTGCTGCACTATCAACAACATCATCAATTTGTATGGGAGTAAAGTTTTGATAACGATCCTGCACTGTATCGACACATGGCAGTAGAGTAAATAACGAAGGAACTGTTTCTTTGAATTTACTAACAGAGTTTTCTGATAGACACCTGCTGTAATAGAACTTTTCTCCAAATTCAGTAAAGTTAATAATGGAGAATTCAAATGTAACTAAGTAGTGATCGGACAGAGGGTTTTGAGGAAATACTATAAGATTGTCAATGTCTATGCCATAGGTCAGAACGAGGTCGAGGGTGTGATTAAAACAGTGAGTGGGTTTGTTTACATGTTGAGTAAAACCAATTGAGTCTATGAGCGAATTAAAGGCAGAACTAAGACTGTCGTTGGCAACATCCACATGAACGTTGAAGTCACCCACTATAATAACTTTATCTGTGCTAAGCACCAACTCAGATAAAAAGTCTGAAAATTCAGATAAAAATTCAGAGTAAGGGCCTGGTGGTCGATAAACAACGACTACAATAACTGGTTTTTGACAATTCCAGCTAGGGTGAAGGAGGCTAAGAGTTAGGCTTTCAAATGAGTTAAAACTATGGTTAAGTCGAGCGTTAAGCAATAAGTCTGCTTGGTAGATTGCTGCTACTCCTCCTCCTCGTCCTGTGGTCCGAGGAATATGAGTATTATTATAAGAGGGAGGTGTTGATTCATTTAAACTAACATATTCTTCTGGCTGTAGCCAGGTTTCAGTCATACAGAATAAATCAACGTGCTGATCAGTTATCAGATCATTCACTAACAAAGATTTAGATGGGAGTGACCTAATATTAAATAATCCACATTTTATTGTTCTATTGTTAGGTTCATTTATAGGCTTTGTGTTGATCTTTATGAGATTTGTGTGAATTACACCTCTTTTATTTCCCTTTGGATTAGATAGTTGAAGTGGTCGTGGGGCAGAAACAGTTTCTATGGGGTTTTGTGGGGGTGACTGCTGTAATAGAAGCGCAGAGAAGCGTGTAAGACTGCAACTCTGCTTCCTGGTCCCAACTCTGAAAAGTCACGGGGTTGACCGTCTAGGTAACCGAGTCAGGTTTCTACAAATGAGAGCTGCACCATCCAAAGTTGGATGAATGCCGTCTCTCCGCATCAGACCAGGAATTCTCCAAAAGGTGCGCCAGTTATCTATGAGTTATCAATCACACGTTGCCACAAACCAACCCGAGGCTCGTCTCCAGTTGCTTTGAACATGAATATGAACATTCTCACATTTTTGGAATCACTCAAACAATCCTGATGTCAGCCGTGAGCAGGGAATGTGAACCGACAGAGGCCGTACGGTCCTAACATTAAACGGCAAGCGCCGGGGAAAGATGTCCGAAGCAAATTTTCACGAACATTTCACGGAATTCATTTGTATGAAAACAGTGTGAGACACCTGCAAGGGTTTAATGCAACACAGTAATCCTGCAACAATTGTATTGTTTGTGATTCTTACAAATTGCAGCACCTCCACCAGCCCTTTTCCATTCACATTTGGGGGCTGTAAAAAGAAGAATCTTATTTTCCGTCTGAAATATAATGCAGAGCAGTAAAACAACACTACCCAATAAAACTGACAGATCTGAGTGACTGCGCTTCCCCTCCACGGCCTCAAACGGATCGTTACGAGCCTCGCAAAATGTTTATTTTCAGCGGCACGATTCAGTTGCAGCGGCATCACATTGTACAGGTGATGATTGTATTGCGTTCGCCTCGTGCTTCTTGTGTGCGACTGGCAAAGCTGCCTCCTCCTGCCTTGGCTGCCTTCTCTGGGCGCAGTCAAGTGTAAGTAGGCAAGGGGAACCGACAGCAGCAGAGAGCACGTTCTCCTCCTCCTCCTCCTCCTTCCGCCAAATGTCATTGTGAATAAAATGGAATATAATGCGAGCTGATAAAGTCCGCGTTTCCTCCGATACACCAGATACGCGGCCGTCCAATCGATCCGGGCGTTTGAGTTTTCAGCCTCAAATTGAGTCCACATCGATTGCGCCGCCAGCTATTCTCCTTTTTTGGGAGGAGGACTTGGAATGCCCCGCGGCTGCTTGACAGAAGATCAAGTCTGGAGGAAGAAATATGCTATCCATCTCACAAAACAGCATTTGTTTGCCTGCCAGGGCCTTGAAACCCATTAACACGATTAGGCAGCGCACAATGGCAGCGGTCCCTCTCCTCCCTCCCTCTGTCTCCTTCTCTTTTTTTTTCCCCCTCCCATTTTGTTTCCTTCTCATTTGTCAGTACAATGCAGACATTCAGTGGTTTGTCTGCACCTCTTCTCCTGGGGGGGACCTCGGCGCAGAACCCTCCGAATTCATGCAGGCACTCACACACACACCGGAGCATAAATTAACACAAAAATTAATACATTCATGCCAAAGGCGGACTAACTCTGTCTCACACACACACACACACGCTCCCTTTTGCCTCCAGCCAACCTGCTCTTATGCGCAGGATGTTCTGCACTGATGGAGAGAGAGAAACCAAAACACAAATCAACGAAGGGTTATATAAACACTATTCTGTCATGTAAAAGACTTGTAAACTGCAAAGGGCCGCACAGGCACACAGATGTACAGTGTTCCCATAAACGCTGCTGCGCAGGGCAGAGGAATGTGTGTGTGTGTGTGTGTGTGTGTGTGTGTGTGTGTGTGTGTGTGTGTGTGCATGAACACCACAGGAAACAGAGGGTGAATTGGTTTTTGCTTCAGGCCAGTTGTTTGAGGCAATTTATTCCACTAAAGTTATTGATTTTTGATGTCCAGCATTTATTCAGCAGCGTCCCTTTTTCACATTTGAAAAACACCCAGTGGCAAATGTGAACAGAGGCTGAGTTTGATTTTAAGAAACCCAGAACCTCATCTGAGGCTTTCCTCCTCTTCCTCATCTCGCTCCTCTCATCTCAAACCAGCTCACCTCATCTTCCCTCTCATCTAACATGCTAATCCCCCACCCCCTCTATCCGATCAATAAAATTTAATTGCATCCGTCTTGCATTTTTCAGCACAAGTGCTCAAGGAGTTTAACATGAATGGTGATTCTCATTAAATCTCTCTCTCTATGTCTCCGGTCCTCTCTTGTCTCCCCCCTCCCACCTCTAGGTGCCTACAGATGTTTCTATGGGTCTGTTGGCAGAGCCCCAGGTGGCCATGTTTTGCGGCAAACTCAACATGCACATCAATGTGCAGAGCGGCAAGTGGGAGCCGGACCCCTCCGGCACCAAGAGCTGCATCGGCACCAAGGAGGGCATCCTGCAGTACTGCCAGGAGGTAAAGTGTGTGTGTCAGTGTGTGTGATGCTAGATGAAGCTGCTCACCTTCTGTTCTATACGTATGTACAATTATTAATTTCCCCTGCTGAAGTGTGATATCACACCTTTTGTAATCTGATATGAATGTTAAGTGTATGTAATGTTGTAAAAAGCAACAGCTGGATTAAGGTGTGTTTTTTGGGGTGAGTGGGTGGGTGGGGGGGCAGCAGCAGTGGTAAGAGATGATGTTTCCTCCGAGACCTTCCTCATCAATCATCATAATTTGTTTCATGGCTTCATGGCTTTGGCAACGGCTCTAATTTAGCTGCGTGTGCGTTGATATATGGATTTCTTAAACCATAATTACCCTGTGTTTATTTTTTGTTGAGCAAGAAATAATCCTGCGTGATAAATGTTTACAGTCGTGACATTTTAGTTGTTTTTTTTAACGGGGTCGGATAATTTACATTTTTTCGCCATTAAGCCGACACGCTCGGAGCAAATCGGAAAGTGATGGAGCAGGTAGCGGCGGAGAAAACACACCAAGCAAGACTGGATTAAAATGTACAATTTAACATTGCTGTGTTTGGGCCTGCGAGAATAATCTTCACACAACGCTACTGAGAATTTCTGTCAGTATTATGTGTATCAGGGGGCAGGCGGAGATATTTATTCTCGCTGGGTTTTGGATACACGGTCCGTCCTGAGTGAGCCTCAGAGTCTGCGAGCAGATTTGTTTGTGTTCAACAAAATCCCCAATTTGGCAGAAGCGACATGAGGCCAAAACTCCGCTCAGTGAACAAGCTGCTTACGTCCACATGACCTTTGTTTTAAAGTGAAAGCAAACCAGGTCAAACGCACCAATACCACACACATAGATTGTTTTTATTTTATTTACCGCAGTCTTCTCCAACCACAAAAAAATAATTTAATCGGGGGAAATATTCCAGGAGTTTGTCTTATCACTGCAGAAACACACTCTGGTGGAGAGAAACGATAAAAGGGAGTTGTCTGATAAGCGGAGGTGATGCATAATGCGATTTCTCAGAAGAGCATTTATGGCGGGCTCCGAGCAACATTAGCTCATCTTTCCAGTGTTGCGACAAATAACAAATCCAGCGATAACAAACAAACGCAAAAGAAAAGTCTATCATGGGTCCCCGGAAGCTGACCTTGAGATATCAAAAGGAAAAACAAAGAGATGAAGGCGACGTGAAAACAAGTTTCCTGCTCAAAAGCTGAACAGAAGAACAAAATCCCAGAATAACTAGAAAGAAAGAAAGTCGTTCCTGTGCATGGCGAGAGGCACGAAGATAGAGATAGACGGAGGAGGACGTGTCGTGAAGAAGGATGAGGGGAGAGGTATTCGCAGAGGGATGACACATTGAATGTGTCACGCATGGCTGAGACGAACACAGGGGGGTAAACAAACCCAGAGCCTGCCAAGCAAAAGCAACATCGACGAGCAAGTGCAGTAATGTAAAGACCGGAGGGTCCTCAAATGTTTTCCCACATGTCCCAAAGTGATAAACGTCCTCCACCGAGAGCAAGACGGCCTCAGAGTCCGCGGTCCGGAGGAGGCTCGAGGAAAGAGAACCACTGTAAGAATTCGAAAAGAGCTGCATGGGTTAAAAATACTGAAGTGAACAGTGTAGGAGTAGAACCTGGTCAAGCATATTTTTTGCAAGTGTGTGTAGGACACGCGGAGAGAGCGAGTCCACGATTTTTTGCAATTTGCGGTTCCCACTGTTGAGTAGGTGCTGAAAAGGTTCGAGCTGCTACTGAGAGATGGACAGAGATGGGGAGAGGAAAACCTGTTCTGTTATCTTTCATCTTTGTGATGCTGTGACACCATTATAATATTTATATCTATATTATTATGTTTGTAGGTGTACCCAGAGCTCCAGATCACCAATGTAGTGGAGGCCAACCAGCCAATCAGCATCCAGAACTGGTGCAAGAAGGGCCGCAAGCAGTGTCGCACACACATGCACATCGTTGTGCCCTACCGCTGCCTGGGTGAGTCCAGTCTCTGATTATACAGACTTTTTTTCTCTTTTTTTTGAGAAAGTAGTATTCGTAGATGAGTTACCATGGCAACCAAGGAGTAAGAGAGTCAGCTATGCTCGACTGCCGTTTGCGGTGTCAGTTGAAATATGTCTTGAGTCGCTCAGAAGTTGTTGTTGTGTATGATTTCTAAAAATGGATGTTGTCATTTTTGTTGCTGCTGCAGTCGGAGAGTTTGTGAGTGATGCTCTGCTCGTTCCGGACAAGTGCAAGTTCCTGCACCAGGAGCGCATGGACCAGTGTGAGAGCCACCTGCACTGGCACACTGTAGCCAAGGAGGTGAGCGCACACACAAACGCGCACACACACACACGCACAAACTTCCACAATGGTTAGCATTAATATTGACCGATCTCTATCTCTTTGTCTATTTCCCACCTTTGTCTTCTGTCAGTCCTGCGGAGACCGCACCATGAATCTCCACGACTACGGGATGCTGTTGCCGTGCGGCATCGACCGCTTCCGAGGAGTGGAGTTTGTGTGCTGCCCCGTCGAGACGGAGCGCGACGCCGACAGCGCCGAGCAGGACGCTGACGACTCTGATGTCTGGTGGGGCGGTGCCGAGACCGACTACTCTGACAACAGGTACAAACACACACACACACACACACACATTGAGAGATAAATGAGGGCAAAGGAGCAGCAGAGTAATATATCAGTGTTCAGATGATCATAGATACTGGCACTTTCATTTTCAACATCGACATGAGGATAAAATTTCTGTCCTTGAAAGCAAACTGCAGGTTGGTTATAATTTAGAGTCCCCGTCCTTTCCTCCCTCTCATTCATCCTCTTTGTCTTCCTCATCCCTCTTTTCACTGACACTCTTTCCTTCCCACCATTGATCTTGTTGGCTCCATGTGCCTCAACTTCTCTCCCCTTCCTTCCCTCCCTCTCTCTTCCTCCTCCTCTCCCAGTATGGTGCGGGAGCCCGAGCCAGCAGAGAAGCAAGAGGAAGCCAGGCCATCTGCGGTAGTGCAGGGCGACGAAAAGGAGGAGGAGCAGGAGGTGGTGGCCGAGGAGAAGGACGAGGAAGAAGAAGATGAGGAGGTGGACGACGACCCGCTGGACGACGACCAGGACGGAGATGGAGAAGAGGACGAAGAGGCAATGGACGAAGAGGACGAAGAGGAGGGAGATGACGAGGACATCGTCGACATGCTCGACGACAACGAGGATGCCGACGAGCCCACCACCAATGTTGCCATGACAACCACCACCACCACCACCACCACTGAGTCTGTCGAGGAAGTTGTCAGGGGTGAGGAACATTCCTGATATTTGTGTGTGATTGTGTGTGTGTAGTTTTGCTTTACACCTTCTGTTTTAAACATCGGC
Source organism: Scophthalmus maximus (assembly GCF_022379125.1). Taxonomy (NCBI): domain Eukaryota; kingdom Metazoa; phylum Chordata; class Actinopteri; order Pleuronectiformes; family Scophthalmidae; genus Scophthalmus; species Scophthalmus maximus. The sequence continues at coordinate 27,398,789 of NC_061515.1, read as the reverse complement.
ACATTTTTATTTGCTTTTTGTTAATGGGGTGTGTGAAGGTCCTTGAAAACCTTGAACATTTTCCAGCCTTTTTAAAAGAAGTGACAACATCTTGAACACAGTAGTCAGATGACGGGTGTTCTTTTTCTTTTTTTATGCCTTGCTAAACACAGTCGAACTTCGTGCTGCTCACCCAATTAATTTCCTACTGTCATTTTCCTTATTGTGCTCATTTGTCATTCCACAGCTCTCATTAGCCACGTCCCATTAGAATCAGAATCGGTTGTTTCAGCTCCTTGTTTTTTCATTTCATTGTTGAATTATTCTTTCATTCACTTCCAGGCAGCAGTGATGATGATGATGATGATGATGATGATGATGATGATGATGCTAACACCTGGTTTCCTTCCCATACCCTGTTTTGTAGCATCAAGCATTTTATTCCTGTAATGTGTCCACTGAGATCTGATGATGCACTTACATATGGTGAGCTAAAGAGACCTTTGTGGCAGCTTTGTGAATGATGACAAGTGTGTGTGTGTGTGTGTGTCCTCCAAGATGTGTGCTGGGCCAATGCAGAGACCGGTCCTTGCCGGGCCATGCTGCCGCGCTGGTACTTTGACCGACAGGAGGGCCGCTGTGCTCAGTTTATCTACGGCGGCTGCGGGGGCAACAGGAATAACTTTGAGTCCGAGGAGTACTGCCTGTCTGTCTGCAGCAGCGTCAGTAAGTCGGCAGCTCGCTGGTCTGAGCCGTTTCCATCTCCAGTTCGTCTTTAACCCTCCTCGCTTTTTTTACTCGCCGTCCTCCTCCCTGAGCTGTCCGCCAGATATTAACCGCCGCTCAAAAGAGCCTTGCTTCCTTACGTGTGCTACTCCTCTAGACGTTCCCTACCTGTCACCTCTCTTTCCTGCCTAACGTTGACCCTTTTCCTCACCGCCTGTGTGTGTGTGTGTGTGTGTGTGTGTGTGTGTGTGTGTGTGTGTGTGTGTGTGTGGTTTTTGTTTGCAACAAAACATTAACATAGAACTATTGAAGCCGCCCCCCCCAAAATCAGCATGTTTTTACATCCAGGTCAGTCTGTAGGTGGAATCCTTCAGTGGTACCTAAGTACTTTACTTCAGTTCATTTCTGAGTTACTTATTTTACTTTGAGAAACACTGGACCTGGTTTTGTTTTGAAAGATGTAGAAGTGTTTTAGCAGTTGCCATTTTCCAGCCAAGACAAATGATAGAGACAAGTTATACTTCAGAGTCCGCGCTTAGCTTTGGTGTTTCTGAAAATCCGATTGAGATTGAATTAATTTATCCCTATTAGAAATAAAGTAGTGAAACACGATGCCAACAGCTGCATGTTCCAATAACAGTGGTTAGATACAAAGGATTCATTTCCACGGACAATTTGCTTCAGAGGCTGACATTTTTTTCTTCTTACATTACCATGGTAACGCTGCTGTTGCGCAATAGAGCATGTATAATAACTATGATAATATCTGCGATTACAGTTGTTTCACGGGCATCATCCTATACATTTACGTGAGCGTGAACACGAGCTGTATAAACCAGCCAGGCAGGATTTTATTTTTTCGCAGTAATCCTCACCTGGCTGCACATTATCCTTCTCCGTCCTTGCTTACATTATTTGCGTCCTCGTCACTGAGGAAAAACGCGTTTTATTTCAATTCATTCAATCGACTTAAATCTGGCTGTCGAATTAGCCTGCCGCGATTTTGAAACACGTTTCCTGTAGGCAACGAGTGTTTACCTGCCTTCTGTATCACATTGTGATGGTTGATGAGTGGCAGCAGTGAAAACGGGGCATGCACACTGTAATTTATTTATACCTAATAATGGAGACTTCTCTCTCTGTTGAGCTTGACATGATCATTCAGTCACAAACTGAGCTTTTTGGATTTTAAATAGTTACTCACTCGTGGACTGACAACCTGTTTTCCCCCCCCGGCGTTGTCTTTTTTCATTGCCAGGTGTGTTTGTGTGTGTGTGTGCGTTTGTGTGTGCGCTCACAGATGAGGGCTGCGTGTTATAGTGGGGGTTTTGCGAACCACCCTCAATATGTGTGTGTGTGTGTGTGTGTGTGTGTGTGTGTGTGTGTGTGTGTGTGTGTGTGTGTGTGTGTGCATCTCAGCCACAAAGTGCACGATCTGCCCTGCAGCAAAATGGAGTCATGCTCCATCTCCACTTCCCTATATTTTTTGATCTAATTTTATCCACAGTGTGTGTTTTGAGAGTGTAAGTATGTGTGTTTATGAGCATGAGTGTGTGTGTGTGTGTGTTTTGATATGGGATTACTGCTCTGCTGAGCATAGTGGAGGTGAAAAAGTGCTGCAGTGTCCACCCCCGTAACAACACACACACACACACACACACACACACACACACACACACACTGGGCCTCGTGCTAAACGTTTTTGTGATTTTTGGGAGGTGGATGTGATTTCATCTGTGGTGCCCAGAGCATTGAAAGATGACACTGATTCCCTTGTTGCTCGCGATAACACAGTGTGTTCTGGGGTTTCGGACGGTCATTCTGAAAATACATGCCGCCGTTGAATTTGTAATTTTCCACTGCTCTGCGCGCCACAAACTGACCTCCGTTATGCTGACATGGCGGCATAAATCTCGGGGGCAGACGTCTCTAGCCCCGCGTGAACTAAAACCGTCTTCATGATACTACTAGCGAGCTTTATTCTGGGTTTGTTTGTAATTTGCGTGGTCTAATCCTTTAAATGATTTCGATGAACACAGACGAACACAACACTCGGCTCAGGTCAGAGTGAAAAAAAACACCTCTGTTGTTTTTGTGTCCTGTGCAGTCAGGCAGTCTCCCCAGACATAACCAATTTCACATGACGTGCGTCCTTCACGCTTACACACACTCCAATTCTCTCACACACACACACACACACACACACACACACACACACACACACACACACACACACACACACACACACACACACACACAAGCAACCACTTTTAATAGCACACTTATAATAAAAAGATAATCAACTTTCCCTCTGATTTAAAACTACGTTTCACGCGGTCTAATAAGATGATCCACTTGGCTGGTAAGTCGACCTCGGTTCCGTCTGCGGCGTCTGAGCCCACAGCCTCAGTGTTTTTTGGCAGCAGAGCCCCGTCATGCGGTGAATGAAGTTATATAAATGAGAGAGGGGATTTGTGTCTTTCCTACAAAGGGACAGCCGGTCATCTGAGGCTTTCACTTGTCTGCTTTTGGAAGGTGCTACTATCTTATCGTCTTCCTCTCTCGCTCGCTCTCACACTAACCCTTTTAACCCATTTCGGGGCATTTGTGTTTGTGTTCCCGACCAAACTATATAAACGTCTGCATTTTAAAAAAGATGCTCCGGCGAAAAAGCTTTTCACCTCCCCGCCTCCTCTCGTTCTCCCTCTGCTTCCGTTTCCTGCAGTACCCACAGCCACGCCCAGCTCCCCCGACGCCGTGGACCACTACCTGGAGACGCCCACCGACGAAAACGAACACGCCCACTTCCAGAAGGCCAAGGAGAGCCTGGAGGCCAAGCACCGCGAGAGGATGTCCCAGGTGAAAAATGTTCTTCTGCTGTTGATGGTTTAAAGCCGATCAGCAGTCCACACACGTGTCGCCGAAGAAGAGCGACGGCGGAGAACAGAGAGGAGGCTTTTTTCTTTGGAGCAGGAAGAGGACAAAGACATTTCTATGAATAGAATATGGGGAGAAAAAGAGGTGTGGCAAACAAAACGAATAGGTGCGTTTGTTAATCCCTCCCGGGGTAAGCTGGCTGAGCCATTTCAACTTTAATTGTATTCTTTAATCAAGCGGCTCGCTCTCCGGCGGAGGGCCAGATGGTCCACAGCAGCAGCACAGTTTTCAGAGCTCCAGACTCGAAAACACTCACAACCTTGCGTGGCATTTAGAGCGCCCTTTCCTTTTTCTTCTTTCTGCCAGAGTTTGTGCACCACTCTGGTTTGGTTTCTTTTGTTTTGCTCGGGGAGTCACAGGCGCAGCATCGTCTGATTTCACACACTTGACTTCACCCTTACAGAGACTGTTAGGTCGTGTCTTTAGAGGCCTGAGAAGAAGAAAAAAATCCCCAGTGAGTCAGAGAGGATGGAACTGAGGGATTTTTCTGAAGGAGAAACCAAACCAAAAAGGGAACAGAAACTGTTGAGCTTAGACTTTTACTGTCTTTAACGCTTTGACGTAGAATATAAAGCCTCAATATGATTGACAAAGCAGGAAAAAGGGTCCTTATATCAACACTCACAGTCTGAAAGAATCTAATATTTGCCTTCATGTATAATGTCACGTTTCCTTCCATTTAGACAGCTGTCAAAAAAAAGATCAGATCAGATCCCTGGCACAAAGAGAAAATTAGATGTTTCGCTGGAGTGTAAAAATCAAGCTGCGATGGAACGAGTGAAGAGATGAGGTTGATTGACAAGTCTAATGAATGTTTTTCCTTCATTTTCTTTTCTTGTGCTCAGGTGATGAGAGAGTGGGAGGAGGCCGAGAGGGAGGCCAAGAATCTTCCACGTGCCGACAAGAAGGCTGTCATCCAGGTAAGACATGCCTAAGCTGTACAATATTATATTCAAAACCACCCACGTTTCTTTTCCTGTGCGATTTCATTGCCCCGTGTGGCGTGTGTGTGCCGGCAGCGTTTCCAGGAGAAGGTGGAGGCGCTGGAGCAGGAGGCGGCCAGCGAACGCCAGCAGCTGGTGGAGACCCACATGGCCCGGGTGGAGGCTCTGCTCAACGATCGCCGTCGCCTGGCTCTGGAGAGCTACCTGACCGCCCTGCAGCAGGACCCGCCGAGGGTACGCCCCACACACCTCTCCTGTGGCCGATGCAGGAGTCTGATGCAAAGCCCCTTTAAATTGTTACTGTCGCAAGAGTCTTGTCTTTTGTCTATGCGAGAACACGAAAGTTTGCAAATGCTGCTCTTCCCAGACATCACTGAATGCCCCGAAACTTTCCCCGTAGAATGTGAACGTATATCTCACTCGGACGGTCTCCTGCTACATTCGTCATACGTGAAGGGCAGCCGTCCCCATAATTGGGTTCATGTCTGCAAAACTAATTACAGCTTCAGCTGATTCGTTCTCCGATCCAGACTTTAAATATATATGAATGCATCACGCTGTCCCATTTGTCTTGTCCGCTCCTCGCCCATTTGCAGCCCCGTCACGTCTTCAGCCTGTTGAAGAAGTACGTGCGCGCCGAGCAGAAGGACAGGCAGCACACCCTCAAACACTTTGAGCACGTCCGCATGGTGGACCCCAAGAAGGCAGCCCAGATTAGACCTCAGGTAATTTACACACCTACACGCAATACGATTCTGCTTCTGCCATATACACACAGCACAAAAACATAATGTCTGCGATAGGTGCTGACCCACCTGCGTGTCATCGAGGAGCGTATGAACCAGTCTCTGGGACTTCTCTACAAGGTGCCCGGCGTGGCCGACGATATCCAGGACCAAGTCGGTGAGTTTGACGTTTCGACTCTTTGAGACGCTCACGTTGATCAAAAGTAGAATCCAGAAATTAAAAGGCCAAAAAAAGGCACAGCCTTTACAATCTCAAGGCAAGCGAAATGGAGCAATAGAATCCAAAGTGAGAAAGATGCAAGGGCCGTTGGTAGAGACGTGAAAATAAGAATCTTTCATAATATCACGACACTCCATCTTGTTCATATGAATGTTGGATGTCTGTCACATTCACTGTATTGACTGCTGACCCCTGGCACCAGAGAGATGCGGAGGAAGACGCTCTGTCCTGGTTCTGCTACATGTGACAGATAAAGAAATGCTCCGAATTCCAGCCCCACGGAAATACATTCTATTTGTTGATAAGGGCATCAGAGCCATTTGTCCTAATCCCTGTGTTCAGAGTCAAATGAAACTGTTTGCCTGGAAGATAAATCCCCTTGCCCTCCTCCCCTCCTCCTCCCGTCCTCCCCGACGTCCCTGCATTTGTTAGGTTTTCGGTGGGTTTTTGGGTTTATTGCGGTTGCGTGCGTCACACAGCCATCTGTGTCTCTGTCTTGGAGGCCGTCACAGTCTGTGCTGCCCGGCAAAACACACACACACACATACACACACACACACACACACACACACACACTCGGGAACAAACATACTCAGAATAAAAGGCAACATTCAGCCACTGCTAGGCACCAGGTCTAGTAAAAAAGAAAAATGGGCTAAGCATTTCTTTGAGGCTTTATTTTCATGGGTCAATGCATAGAATAAGTAGAAATATAAACACACTGGCAACTGTAAGAAATTATTCTAGTTTCCAATTTGAAAGTACATCCTCTTATGTCCTCACCTCTCTCCTTCCTTCCTGCATCCTCGTCCTCGTCCACACAGAGCTCCTGCAGAGGGAGCAGGCGGAGATGGCCCAGCAGCTGGCCAACCTGCAGACGGACGTGAGGGTGAGCTACGGCAACGACGCCCTGATGCCCGACCAGGAGCTGGGAGATGGACAGACGGACTTTTTGCCCCAGGAAGACACTCTTGGCCTGGCCGGAGTCGGCTTCATCCACCCCGAGAGCTTCAACCAGCCCAACACCGAGAACCAGGGTATAAACATCATCTAAGAGCAGCAGCTACATTTAAGTTTATTAAAATACAAGCTACAAGGGTATAAGCTTTCTTTTTTTGGCCTTGTAAGACAATGTGGTATGACTGAATTTGAGTTTTTTAATTCCTCATAGATTATTTAACTAGGACTTTTTGTTACAATCCCTGTAGTCAACGCTTTACTTACCAGAGTGCAGTTATTCTTGGCAATAGCCAAGAATGTCTGATTGGTGTTTTGTCCCTCCCTAAGGATTCAGCACTTTACTTACCTGAGTGTAGTTGTTTTTGCAGAGACCACCAGACAGAGTTTTTGTTCCTCAAAATGATTCAAAGTTAAAATTCTCTCTCTCCCTCTCTTCCTCTAGTCGAGCCAGTGGACTCTCGCCCTAACCTTGACAGAGGCATCCCCACACGGCCAGGTAGGTTATATAGTTGAAAAAGTTATCCTAGTATTTAGATAATATAATGCCACTTATGCCACAATAAGGCACATATTATGCGATTGTCTTTGTCACTCCCTGTCTACCAGGTTGCTATGCGACAAAAATCCTTCAGATCTCTTAAGGGTGTTTGCTTACTTATGTGTAAAAATGACTCTTGAATAAGAAATGAAACCTCTGGAGGCCGTGGGGTCATATGTCGTAAACATCAGATTGAATTATACATTTTCAAAAAGCTCACCTCTTCAGATTCCGTCCAAAACTTTTTGAGTTAAGTCAGGAAAATACGTTTCCGGCATCTCGCCCTTCATTTGCACACTGCCGACTGTGCGGTGTGATCCAGCTGCAGGGTCTCTGCACACTGCTGTATTCATCCCACGCTGCTGTGACACCCGGCACTCCTGCACGCTGTCCATCCTGCTCGAGCGAGCGAGTTAGATTTCAGCAAGTTTGTGTGTGTGTGTGTGTGTGTGTGTGTGTGTGTGTGTGTGAGGATGAGGATGAGAAAGCGGCTGAGTGTCACCATCCATAATGGATAGCACTTTTCCTTTTTCGCTCGCCAGTGACTGGAATGAAGATGGAGGCTTTCCCCGAGCTGCGGATGGAGACGGAGGACAGACAGAGCACTGAATACGAAGTTCACCACCAGAAACTGGTAAACCAGGGCACACAGACTGACACACCAACACAGAGACCAGCTCACTCTGCTGGAAAGAGACATGCAGACTCACGAAGGCTGATTAAAAAACAGAGACATAGACAGGGATGTTTGCACTAGGCCCCCTCCCACCCACAAGTACACACACACACACACACACACTCACACACACAAGTCCGGTCCATGATTCCACTTTGTCCTCCTCGTAAACTCCCAAGGTTGTCACCATGGAGACAGGTGTCCATGGAGACAGCCGTGATCATGTGTGCGTCATGCTTGCCTGCTTTTCACTCACGGTCGTCTGATCAGAGTTATGTTTTTTTCTGTGCAGTTGATATTTGTGAGTGGCCACAGGTTTATTGTACTGAGAGAGTAACAAGGCTCCAACCCAGTTCTGCATTCATTCTTTAATCTCATCCAATATTGTAATTCCAGCACACAAAGAAAAAAACCTCAATCCATCCTCAGTCAAAATATAATCCACGTACTTTATCCCTTTCACCCAAAGGCTTTAATCCCCTTAATCCCTACATTTTATTACATATCACATTTCTTATATTCACAAGGAGCAGTGGGTGTAAGAGTCTGCCCCCTTAACTCAGCCTCTTAATTTGATATTCACTCTTACCCCCCACCAGCGTCCCGTAGGATTATTGTGGAGGATGCTGCTCACTCGCCCTGAAATTAAATCCCCACTCGCTGACACATGCTGGGGTGTTAAAATGTCACCATGCCTCAGCGATGTTATGGAGGTTTGTGCCGGTTGACACCAAGTGTCGAGACGGGTGGAGATATCAGGGCCTGATTTCCTCCTTCCTCCACAGAGGAAGCGGAAGCCTCTATTTGGTGTCAGGAATTTCTTAAAAGCGTGTGTGTTAGTGTTGTTTGTGTTGGATCAACGCTTCCTCGCTGCTTTCTTTAAATCACCTGCGAGGCACAGGAGGAGAGGTCCCCACCAGGAAATGACTCCTCGGATAGAAGTCGTCTGACAGTATTTGTCATGTCGATGTGTTTTCATGTGTTTTGTCTTCAGCACATCGGTTATTTTTCGAGATTAATTCGACTCTGTAATGACACAAATTTAAAAATAGATGCATCAAAGTGGCTCAAAACCTAAAACTACACACATCCTTCAGCAGTGTCACAAGAAACAACGCTGTGTAAAGCGTAGACAAATCCCATTACATCATAAATCATCAGGGTGTAACTCTGATTGTGATTGGTCATTGCCGCGTGACTGACAGCTCACCTGCCCGCTGTCCGCCCTTCAAATTCCCCCACAGGTCTTCTTCGCCGAGGACGTGGGCTCCAACAAGGGCGCCATCATCGGCCTGATGGTCGGAGGGGTCGTCATAGCGACCGTGATCGTCATCACCCTGGTGATGCTGAGGAAGAAGCAGTACACGTCCATCCACCACGGAGTCATCGAGGTGAGAAACGGCTGACCTGTGAGTTTTGTGTGTGCGCTGTGCGCAAGCTGCTCCGCGCGGCGGCCAATCTGGCGAGCGCTGGCGACACTGTGCGCGCACGTGCTGCCTCAAGCTGTCTGTCAGGTGTTGCACTCGTACGGGTGTTCGTTGAGATACAATATTAGAAAAAGAATGCAGAGCAGGAATGTTACATGAAAAAAAAACCCTCAGAAAATATAATAAGATTAATGCCTGTTACAAATGAATTTCCTTCTTTGCTTTTCTAAATATTTTTCTTTTATCATTTCAAAACCTTCCCTAGCTGTTAGGAAATCGTGTCAGCCTCGTTATTTTTTGTCAATTACTTTCATCCAGGAAGTTAGTTTTGCTAGTGCAGATTCTTCTCTACTTGCACTTACACACTATGTGCGTGTTTGTTTGTGTGTGTGTGTGTGTGTGTGTGTGTGCTGCCCCTCACCCCCTCCTCCCTCTGGCTCTCCTCCAGGTGGATGCTGCCGTCACCCCCGAGGAGCGCCACCTGTCCAAGATGCAGCAGAACGGTTACGAGAACCCCACCTATAAGTTCTTTGAGCAGATGAATTGAGGAGAATGTCACGTTTACACACACACACACACACACATACACACACACACACACACACACACGCTCATAAACACACACACTCATAAACACACACACTCAAACATTTTCCTTCCCACACATCACTCACCTCTCCTCCCCTCCCACCCCCCCTCCCGACTAGTCCCACGTCTCCAATAAGGCGGCCGAGATCATAGAGTGACTGAAATAGTCCGTTACGAGTGACTGTAGTCTGGGTTTTCTTTCAGACTTGCCTGGGCGGACGCCAGTTTGCACCGAGTTCGTTCACTTTATTGGAGGAAGTAGCCTTTTAATTTAAGAAAGGGTGGGGGGGTTTAAATATGTCGCTCCGTCTGGGCCTGCTGGTGTATAGAAAGAGGCCCCGCCCAGTGCATTGCAAACAAACCCACCCATGGGGGAAGGAAGCGGGTTCTCTCCACACTGATTCAGGGCCAGTGTATAGTTGGGGTTGTTTTTTTTTGTTTTAGTGTTTTTTTGCTGGCTTGGGGAAGTTTAAGGTGTTGACTTGTGTAGGCGAAATCTGACCACTGATCAGTCGGACAAGAGGCGCACGCTGACCTGGGCCTCGTTTACAGGAGCTGCTTAGCATGTAGGTGACTCATCAGATCATTCGTTTGTTTCCATCATATTCTCTGTAATGAAATATAGGTTTTTAAATCCAGCATCATCTCTTTTTGTAAACGAGGCCCAGTGATTCTCCTCCTACTGCACCACCACTGCACTCACTCTACAGTCTACACTGGAGTATAAGTGAACCTCCTCCTCCCCTCCTCCCCTCCCTCCCTCCCTCCTCTTTTCTTTGTGCATTCTTACGACAGCTGGGCTGTGTTAAGCCACACGAGGCTCTTAAGGATATTTGGAGATTGCTAATGATGATGAATTATGTTGATGACGACAACGACGGTAATTCCTACGTATTTCTGAATGAGTTGTTTTTGATTTAGAGTTTTTTCTCTTATCGTTTCCAGTTTTGTTTTTCAAAAAAGAATGAAAAAATAAAAAATCAGCCAATGTAAAGTCCTTTTTTTAAATTGCGTGTAATGTTACTGAAGTAATGCTCAAGTCTTAGCTGTTCCTATGTAGTGCATGACAACGGGATTTGGAAAAAAAAGATCTTAAGGCTGCTCTCTCTCTCTCTCTCTCTCTCTCTCGAGATCCTTTCTCACATATAGATTGTCATTCTAGCAAGATTGTACATTTAGTATCTTCTCGTGATCACGTGACTTCAAACAAATGATGAAGAATATATATGAATCTAGATGATCAGGCTCTGCTTTGATATCATGTAAACTACACATTTAAAAGAGATCTGTGATTTTGGAATTTAAGTGTGTTTGTCATTTCTTTAAAAAAAAGAAGAAAAAAAAAGGTCTTTTCATGCTACGTTCCTGAAGCTACAGGAGAGGGGTGGGGGATGGCTTTTTCTGTTTGCATATTGTTCTCACTCACTGAAAAATATTGTGTTCAAAATCCTCATGCATCTGCGCTTTCAGAAATCACCCTATTTAATTTTTGCTTTTTTTTATCCATGTTTCTGTGTTTTTTGAAAAGGGCTTGTCACGGGGGTGAAGGTTACACGGAGAGCTGGAAAAATTGCGAAGCGGTTGGGATGGGTGAGGGGTTGTCTCTGCGTCCGCGTGTTTTGTCATTTTCCGTCTGGTGTTTCGTCCGGTTGCACGTCAACGCTGTTTCTTTTCTGTTTTTTTTTTCTTCTTATCATTTCTGCTTTCTGTTGATAAAACAGGTGAATTGCTGAGAGGAGGAAGGAGGAGGAAGGAGGAGGGCGAGGTAGAGAGGAAATGACTTGCAGTTCCGGATGGATAGCCAGCCAGGCAGGCAGTCTGTGTATATAATGGATTTTCACTTCCCCCAGCACCTCCCTTCCCCTCCCCTCCCCTTCCTCCTTCGCCTTCCCTTCACTTCAGGCGATGCTCCTCACCTCTCTGCCATCAACGCACACTCGGCTCCTCGCAGGCACAGAACTGGAGTCCGTATATAGGTAATAGGCGTTCACCGTAAAAAGAGAGAGCCCAGAGCGAGTCGGGGTTGAAAGCAGAGGATCAGATATTGGTCTGAGGTAAATCCCCCCCTCCCTTTGTTCATCTTCATACAGTCAGCTCACGTGACAGATTAGTCCCCATCCCAACATTACACAAAGAAATACAGTGTGACCTCTCACTCTGTTTGTGCGGCTGATGGCGAGTAAGATCTGTGCAGAGACATGGAGGCTGCAGCGAGGCGGGCCGGTGGTGTTCGGAGGGTGCTCGTGTCGTGAGAAGCCCGACAGAGGGCAGTAGAGTAGAGGAGGAAGCAGGATTTTCTTTCCATCTTCTTTTCTTTCTCTGTGGGTAATATATTGTTTTTTGTTTTCCACTGTGTAATATTGTGCAGGCCATTTGCATTGACTGGGAAAACGCTTTCTACACTGTATTCCATAATAAAGTTTTGAATGTACATACAGATGTCTTTGTGGGTTTTTTTTTTCTTCCTTTCATTACAACCAAATGCCCTGAACGCATCAAAAGTCCACAACGCCATGACACCACCTCCACCATGCTTCATGTAGTAGCATACATACGTGTTCCTACCGTGTAACGTTGTAATACAAGAATATGCACACATAGCCTTGTTTATTTTTTCTTATTTGTTTTTTGATTGTTAACTGTCAAAGGGACATGATGATGTCATGTCGCTTTGACATGAGCATGCCTTCATCACAATGATGTCGTGCTCCTTTTGATTTTTTGGCACCTTTGATTGTTACAAATTAAGTGTACAAATCAGTCATCTCACTGATCAGAATGTAGAAAGTTCTTTGATACAAGTCTGAGTCTGATCGAGTAACGAATCAACAATCCACAATGGCCAGACCAAGTCTCTGGGAAATTAAAAATAAATTCGAGCAGAAGCAGCAGAAGGCCAAGGCCAAAAACTTGAGACATGTCTGCGGCCTATCAAGGCGGAAAGTACAGGCGTGCATGCCCGATATTGATCAGCCATTGATTGCAAATTGAGAGGCAGAATTATCAATTTGAAAATACAACATAAAGACAGCGCAAAAGTTCAGGCAGGAATAGCATGATGAGTTGGCATCCTGAAAAGAAAGCTTGTTTTCCACGAAAGGGTCCAGAAGAAGCATTACTGTGCCACGAGAAAACTGAAAGAGGAGCAATGCAGAGCAAAGGAGCAGCTGGATAAGACCAAGAGATTTTACATAATCATAATCAATGAAAAGAACTAGCTGGACAAATTGTAAAAAAAAGACGTCAGGCCGAAAAACATATCGGCTTAAGGCACAAATTTAGTTTCTTCCTTCAGTTCATCAGCCATTTGTATGTATATAAAATCATATATTTTTTTGTGTGAAACACTTTGTGTTTTGCTTGTATAAACAGTGTCATATAAATAAAATCTGATTGGTTGATTGATTCAATGTTCAACGTCTCTATTTAAAGGGATTGCAGAATTTAGTTTGCTTCATATTTGATGACTTTTCCTAATTTTGTGGGGGCAAAAAAAATTATGATTATATGTTTTCAATGTACACATGTTGAACGCATCTGTGTTCTTTAAGGGTCAATTTGACCCCAGGCTGTTTTAGCTTTATAAAAACATAAGAACTATCAATTTTTTTTATATTTTAGCGTCAACGCACCTACATTACGCTGGTTGCCAAACAAAAAATGCATTACAGACTTTATTACAGTGATCATAACAACCAAATATACTTATAAATTAATATTAAAAAGCAAAACGCCAGAGAAAATGTTAACTATAAAAGTGCTCACATTGGCACAGTTTATTTGTAAATCCACAAGACCAAAATTAATGAAAGAGCAATTTACATCAACATCTTGTGTAAAAAAACAAAAAGTTTAACTGGGTAAAATCTTAGGATCAACTTGAATAAGTCTTCTTTAATTGTATTTTTATGAGGAACTTCTGCGGCGACCTGAATATGCGCAGCGCTGCGCACACGACGTAACCGCAGTGACGCCCTTGAATGCGTCAACGCTTCACTTCCGCCATCGCATTCCCACAATCCACCGCGGGTCCTCCACATTCAGTTCTGTACTCCAGTGTGTCAAACCCAAGGTGAGCTGACATTTAAAAGAATCAATGAGTTTAACTTCACCCCGAGGGTCGTGACCGCAGACTTGTACTCGTTTAATGCAGCGAGGGTAAAGTCGGCAGTCTGTAATGCAAAACTGCACCGCGACAAACGACGGAGGATAATGTTTGTAGCCCGGGTCACGTCAGCTAAAGCTAACTTAGCAGCTAGCAGTTGTATTGATGAAGGTGAGGCTAGCAGAGATTTGGCTAACTAGCAGCACAGCCAGAATTAAAACAGAGTCTGTTTACAAAGTTGTGGGAAAATGGTTAAGTTAAATCGACACCCAAAGTCGGGGAGCTGTTGAAGGCAGTTGTAACTGTCGGGTCTAGCTAACGTCGACGGTGGCTAGGCTATGCTAATGGGAAATGTAGCTTTTGCTAATTACTGCACCTGTAGCTTTAACGGTTGTAGATTGGCTTCGATGTTTAACATGCAGAGTCCTAAGACAAAAAAGGCCAAATAAGTTCAATATTAACATGGATAAATTATATGGATGGAAGAAGAGATGGGGAAGGTGGAAGGATAACATGATGTGACCTCATAATGAATGCATTAGAACCATAAGTTTTAATGAGTATATTATGATTTTTTTCTTAAACCAGCAACATCAGTTAAATTATGAGAAATTATGAGGTTTATTATTTATTATTCCAAGAATATTCGAGATTGAAGTTGTACATTAGTGAGGATAGAAAAGGGTTTACGAAATAAAAGTAGTGCTTTTATGCCATACGCACAACTGAAAAATGATAATATGGTTTTTCATCTTCACAATATAACAGAGGGGGTCAATCTGGGGATTTGTGAGAGGGCGATTCATATTATTTGTGAGGCTGTGAACAAACTTTGTCAATCAATGCGTTAGGCACAACAGTGGCCATAAATGTAAGGAGGATGCCACTTGCCAAATATTCTAAACTATATATTTTTTTCTCAACCGGCCCGAACCTGCAATCGATGTATTGTTTAGATTACAAGCAGTCTTACCAGAAGCCCCTTTGCTCCCCCAGATGGCGCTCCACCGGTTGTTCCAGCTGTCCTCCATGCTGCACTCCTCCGTGAGTCTTATCCTGCGCAGGAACATCGGCTTCTCCGCCGTGGTCCTCAACCGGACAAAGGAGCTCGACCCCGTGCAGAAACTGTTCCTGGACAAGATCCGTGACTACAACACCAAGAGCAAGTCAGTTGATAGAACTAACCCTTCACTGTGTGTAGAAATGGTCTGTGGATGACACTTTTTTGCTGATCGTAGTCTAGGTAGACAAAAGTTCTCAAAGTAGGACAAAATAAAATACCAACTCCAAAAATGTCAAAGCTTCTTTCGCACAAATTTAAACCCCAACCTCCCCTCTATTTAAAATTTAATCCAAATACATCCTCTACTCGTCTCAAATATTATTTGATGCCATGACTCTCCCAGGAGCTCTGGTGGCCTTGTGGACGCAGGGGCCGCGTATCAGAAGAACGTGTCCGAAGAGGTCACCAAGCTACAGAGACTTTACGGTGGCGGAGACCTCGTCAAGTTCCCCGACATCAAATTCACAGGTCAGTAAAAACATGTTGCTTAGCATCGTTTGCCGCGTTGTGCTGTTTTGTGTGTGTGTTTAAAATGGTTGATATGAATCAAAATTACTTCATATGTTTAGTTTAGAACAACTAAAAGATTCTTGTCAGATCATATGACTTGTGTATGAGTTACCTGTCCCCATCCTCTATAGATATTTACTCCCTCGCCACTGGGGGGAGATGCACAGATTTTTTGGATTTGTCTGTCTCTTAATAATTCATAGATGGTGACACCAGACAATTCTATCAGAAGCTTCAGAGCTTCATAGTATTTTTTGGTGAAACTTTAATTTGCTAGTTGCTCCGTAACGCTGTTGATTTTGTCTAGATATCAAATCTAATCGCAGGAATTTTGAACATGTAACACAGCTGCAGTATTTCTTCAAAAGTTGTACAGCTGACACTTTTTTCTTCTTTTTTCCCTCCCAGAGCCCCAGCTTGAGGAAGTGGCCAAGTGAACTCTGTCCATGTCATATAAATCTCCTACAAGTCACCAATATGTTGTATTTAATAAAAAGATTGTGGAGTGAACTGTGATGCACTGGTTAATTAACAAGAAGTATTCAGATGATGTCTATATCGTTTGCAGCCTCCCACAGGTCAGAAATCCTGAATGGTATGTGGATTTGAGGGGAATAAATCACAACCTTTAAAGTTTTTGAGAATAGACACATTTAAAAATTCACTACAACAGTCATTTGACCTGCTGTGTATTTCAGGGACATTTGGCCTTAGAAATCCTTAAGTCCTTGAATTTTTGGGAATCCTGCGTTTTGTGATGCTACAATTATGACTTGATAAATCAAAATATAGTGCATTATCATACACAGATGTCATTCAGTGTGCTTTACTGTAATTAAAGAAATTTGCATAAGTACAAATAAGCACGAGAAAGGCCACTTTATACAAGCGTCATGGTCATTCCTCCCATATATTAATGATTGTCAGAATATTTAATATAACTCAACACCATCCCTTGACCAATGTGTTGTTTTACCTGATCTCATATAAGACCTTGTTCAAACCTCTTGTCAATAAACCAGTGTTTTTGTGTAGATCCTTAAAAATGTTTGACATTTTATAATGGTTTACATATCCAGCTACCGGCGTGAAGATCATCAGAACCATGAATAAAGTTATTAACACAGTATGAGAAAAGAAACGTTGAAACCTACTGGAACATGTGAAAGTGATCCAAAAAAATGACCAAATAACAAACAAGTTTACAATTGAATGAATACTTTTGTTTGACAATGATCAAAGTAATGAAGGGAAGCTGAAGTGATGTCATACTGAGAGAAGTAGTTAATGTGATGAGATCATTCACACTGATTTGTTTATTCATAACGATGGGAAATACTGAAGATATCTAACGAGACAGTATTTGTCTTTATTTCCATTTCACTTCAGCTTCCCTTCATGTATAGTTTGATCATCAGACAAAAGGGCAAAAAATATCCACAACAGTAAACTTGATTAAGATTCCTTAATGCTTATTTTCATTATATTATAATGCCAACTTTAATTATCATATCCTGGGTGCGTTGACCTTGCTTCAGGCCCCCGGCTGTCACTCTGAATCGAACATGATGGATCATGGATCATGACGAAGCCAGAGATGGATTTCAGCCTCTGCAGTATGAATATTTGAAAACCCCAAAATGGTGTCAGACTGGGCAAGTTTCCATCTGACCTGATGCCCAGAAGTTTTAAATATAGTGCAGCCAAGCTTTTGAATATTAAACTCAGAAAATGAAAGACTGCATTCTAAGTAAAGAATGATTTAAAAAACAAAACAATACAGGAACCATGGGCCATTAACAAGGGTCCATGGTCTGGTAAGTGGGATTACTGTACCTTTCCATTCTGGCTCAACCTGTACAAGTTCAAACGTATTTTATTTAGTGTTCGCTTTGATATTAAAATGTAATTCAGGGACCGACGGACCTCTCGCTCTCGTACATCAAGCTCAAGTCGTCTTGTCTACCTGTGCGATGGTACACGCCTGTCAGCAGCTAATGCACTTGAAAGATTCGTGCACACTCGGGCTGGCAGAGCCTCTGTGGGGAAACACTGACGAGGCTTTCAGCCTGTGTGTGAGCAGAGGAAAAAGAATTTGTCTCAGAAAATAGACAGTAACAACGAAGTAAGTTGCAAAATGAGGATAATAATGTTATTTATGTCGCACTTGTCTTAGTAATATTACAAAGTGCAACAAGAAGAAATTAAACCAAAAACAGTAAGGCAGTTGACTAAAACGACATGGCCTCATAAGAGATTAAGAAGTAAAAATTTAAATTAAAAAAACAACAAATGAATCTGATTTATTTTTGGTTACTGCTTGTCAGTTTGATACTTGGAACGTGAGGCTCCTTGTTGCCTGTTTGGTCCTACTCCTAAGACTGTTTTGGTCCTTGTGCCACCGGTGCCAAAATTTTTTTAAAGTCCAGCTTTTTGTGAATTGTGAAAAGAAGCTTTGTGTTTTTGAGTCGAAAACAGTACAAGTGTTAAGTGTACTGTGTTTAACGTTAAAATGTGGTTACATGGTGCAGTCATGCATGAAGAAATTCATGCACACGTGTACATACACGTGTACATCCACGTGTGCATGAATTTCTTCATGCACGTGTACATCCACAGACATATGGGACTGTTAAAAATATGTAAAAAGTTGTACTGAAAAAGTTTGGTCAACTTACACAGACTTAGCAACTCTGACCACAGTTCTAACCAGAAGCCGCTTTGCTCCACCAGGTGGCGCTCCACCGTTTACTCCAGCTGTCCTCCACCGTGAGCCTGACCCCTGTGCAGGAACATCAAGCATCTCCGCCATCCTCTTCAACCGGACCAAGAAGCTCGACCTCCGTGCAGAAAGTTCAAGTCAGATCGTGAAAACACAAGTCCTGTCGTGAAGCCTTTACTGTGTGTTAGGGATGGTCTGTGGATTTACATTTGCTGATCATATTCTAGGCAGGAAAAAGTAGGTGAAACATTTTCAAATTTCAATCACCAGCTAAATAGAATATTAACTCCAAAAATTAAAGTTCCCAGAATTCCTTGAAAGTTTGTGAATTCGAGGACAATAAATCACAACATGAAAGGTTTTTGAGAATAGACACATTTATATATTTTGGACATGGACATTGATAATATTTAAGGCTTTGAGCTGCTGTGTGCTTTAATAAATCTTATACACAATATAATGTCAGAGACTGCATAGTCTACAGAGACTGAAGCAGCACAAACGTGTTCACACTTTCAAGCTTCTCTCTTCTGAATCGTCTTTGAGCTTCTAGTTGTCATAAAAATTCACTACGACTGTCACGGCAATATGAAGGAGCATAGGTTTCACTAATTTAAAAACCAAAACATCATAGGTGGTCTCAAGATGGAAATCTGGAGCTGTTAAAACCAACAAGTCTTACAGTATATTTAACGTTAAAATGCGGTCACATGGTGCAGTCAGGATAACTCCAAATGATTCATGCGTACTTGTTCTTCCACAGACCAATATGAATGTTAAAATGTATAAAGTATCACTTTTTGATCAAGGTGTAAGTAGGTTGAGTAACTTTGTTGTTTAGTATATTCTGTTACTTCCCTTTGTGTCGAAACTTTGTGAAGAAAAAGTTTGTCTTGGCATGAATCCAAAATTATTTTTCTTTTCTTCACAAGACGTCTCCATGCAAAGGAAAGTAAAAGTATTATTATAGGAGTATTTAAAACAAATTGTGTTGTCTGCTTTGTAACTTTTTACTAACTTTTTTCTCTGATTTTTTTCAGATCTTTGTACATAAAATTGTACAAAGCAACAGTTCAGTATACGATGTGACTCGTCATGTCATATACTGAACTGTTGTTTTGTACAATGCAGAGGGGGACTGTAGTTCAATTTTAGTGTTGTTGCCAAATAAAAGTTTAGTATAACCCCCTACTTATCTTTGTCTCGAGGGGCAGGGGGCCTGACGTTCCCCCGGCATCATCACTCTTCATCCGCAACCTCTCGGGGCCTCCCCCGACTTCATGACCTTCATCTGCACACAATACCACATCATGTTAATACACACAATCATGTTCATATACTCACCCTCAGCAATCTTCTCTGGGGTTCCTCCCGACTGTCATCTCCATCCGCAGCTCACTCTCTTTACCGACCGGGATCCGATACCACTTTGAATAGGACACGACCGCACCTGAGGCCGTGAACGAACCCACCGCGCCACCCGACGCACTCACTTTGTGAAACGTTTGTTGTACTTAAACCCGCACTTTGAATGTTGACTTAGAATATGTTTACTTTGGGTCATAGACTTCAACATTCTCCAAACCAGCTGGGGATTGAACCAACAACCTCAAAATGTGAAGTTTGTGATCTGCCTCGCTGAGCTACTCAGCCTGATGTTCATAAGTTATTCGGAACTTCTACTTCTTCTGGTTCACAAAAAGCTCAAGCTCAAACAACTCTGATGATACATGATGTCTTTCATCTGAGTGTTGACTGCAGACACTGCCTGGGCTTTGACTGGCTGAAGCTGTTAGATGATGGACAGGAAGATCTAAGGAAGAGGGATCAAAGTTTGAAATTTTAATGAGGAAGAAGAAGTAGAAGTTCCAAAAAGTTTGCAGTTGTCTGGCTGAGTAGCTCAGTGAGGTAGATGTCAGAATTGAAGTTTTGAGATTGTTGGTTCAATGCTCAACTTCTTTAGAGACATTTGAAGTCTATGAACCAAAGTATACAGTCAATATTTGAAGGAAATAGAGGGTGGACTTAATATCAATGAACTCAGACTGTTAAGTGTTAGTTCTGAAACTTTGAAATGTTTGTCCATCTTGAATATTGACTTTTTACTTTGGGTCATAGACTTCAACATTCTCCAAACCAGCTGGGGATCGAACCAACAACCTCAAAATGTGAAGTTTGTGATCTACCTCGCTGAGCTACTCAACCTGAAGTTCATAAGTTATTCGGAACTTCTAGTTCTACCTCTACCTCTTCACAAAAAGCTCAAGCTCAAACAATTCTGATGATACATGGTGTCTTCCATCTGGTTGTTGACTGCAGACACTGCCTGAGCTTTGACTGGCTGAAGCTGTTAGATGATGGACAGGAAGATCAAAGTTTGAGACTTGTGAGGAAGAAGTAAAGGAAAAAAAATCTTGGAAGTTAATGACCCATAGTATAGAGTCAATATTGGAAGGAAATAGAAGGTGGATCTCTGATCAATTAGCTCAGATTGTTGGTTCTGAAACTTAGAAAGTGACAAATTGGAGTAATGATTTTTAAATGTGGATATTCTCAGTAGTTCACTGGACTACTGAGACTTCACCCCTGTAGATTCATCCTTGGTATGTCCCAAGTTACCCCGCCCCCTTTCCCCCATACGTTCCATTGGAATCCTCCACTTCCGGTTTGCCAGTCGTCACTTCCGCCAGGAGCCGGCGAACCCGGAACAAATATTTGGTGAGAACACCTTCAAATTTGAATGTGTCGGTGCTGCTCTTTCACTGTTCACATGTGTTTGAAGGTGAAAACCTGCTCCATGTGTCTGAAGGTGAAAACCTGCTCCATGTGTCTGAAGGTGAAAACCTGCTCCATGTGTCTGAAGGTGAAAACCTGCTCCATGTGTTTGAAGGTGAAAACCTGCTCCATGTGTTTGAAGGTGAAAACCTGCTCCATGTGTTTGCTACTTGTGCTTCAGCCTGACGAGCATCAGGAGATAAACACACCTGGAGCTCGTTGTTCAGTGGTGGAGGAAGTCAGACACAAACAAACACACTGAAGTTTACTCAAATAAAAGAACCCCCTACACAATAAGTCATTAATTGATGTGTTGATTATGCCCAGCAAGTCATTTATTTAGTGCACATTTTTGCTTTTTTTGTGTATAGTAAGGCATAAAAACTGCAAAAAACAACATAGTACAGTATGGCATAAAATGTTAAAAAACAACATCGTATATAGTATGGCATAAAATGTGAAAAAACTTGATAATATAGTATAGTATATAGTACAGCCTCACACAGCCGCTCACGTGGCTGCAAAGAAAAGGAAATCATGAAACATTTAAATTGATGAAGTTATGAATCCGTTTGGTACATCACATATGTCCCTTCATGAGACCACATCTTAACTGTGTTACCTTACATGTGTTATTTAATCATGGACCCTGTAAGACCTTTACCTGTGTATCACTCCTCCACTGTGACCCTCTCTCCTCCGTCTTGTCTTGCACATGATCTACGGACCCCTGGAACCCGTCAACCCTCATCCTCAGTTCATCCGTCTTTACCAGTGAGTCCCCTCCATCCCTCCACCTCTGATTCTTACATTCTCCTGCTTTTCATTTTCAATATCTTTACCATAATTCTAGCGGAATGATACTAAACCTAAAAGGCCTGAACCTTACACAGATCTCTAAAAAAAAAAAAAAAAAATGTACCTGAGTAAGTAATGGCTTGTAATATAACATATATATTTTTAATTTGTGCCTTTAATCATATGCAGATTAGTGTCTGTCCTTGTACTTTCAGGTGTATTTTTTATTTTTTTTTAACTTGGTCACGTCAGGTCATTTGGTAAATAGAAGTAAAACCAATTTTATACATGAAGCCTGGTGGCACAGTGGCAAAGGCACTGGTTCAAAAGTGAAAGGTCGACAGTTCAATCCCTGTTCAAGACAAATCATTGCAGTACCATAGGATAGATTTTTTTGTGATTTTGGCAGAAATGGCTTTTTGGGGGGGGTTGGCATTTTTCTAACTGATATTTTTCATTTTTTGTGTTTATCATAAAATTATTTTTTTTGTTATTATTTTTTATTTAATTCATTTGTTTTAATTTCATTAATTTGTTCAATGCTATATTTGTATTTTTACTTTCAATTTTTTTTTATTATTATTTTTTTACCCCTCATCTCATAGCACACCGTCACACTCCCCACGCCAACCAGTGTATCCAATGTGTCTCCGAGGTTTGAAGGGCATTTCACAAGTGCATATTTCTTCACATTGACATCAGACATTATTTTCTCCTGCTTTCCTCTATCCATTGACGGGAATGCCGTGCACTTGAGGAACTTCCAGGTCCGTGTTTCAATTATGGGATCTCGTTCGTGTTTGAGTGTCTTGCAGTGCACATGATCTACAGATCTTGTTTGTGCATGCTTGAGTGGGCACTCAGTCTTGAACCCTGGGTCTCTCGCACCAGAGCCTCGCGTCTTACCACTCGACCACCGTCTTTCATACTGAAGTTGGTCCAGTTTGTTATGATGAACATCAGACATTCAAGAGGACACATTGTAAAATTGTTAAAGGTTGGAGTTGAACCATGGACCTTGATATGTTCATACCTGTATCATTGCCACTACGCCGCAGAATGAATACATTTCTTCTAGTTTTTCTCATCAATGAAGCATCAGCAGACATTTAAGAGGACAAATTGCAAAAGGTGGGACTCAAACCATGGACCTTAAGATGGCCATACCTGTATCATTGCCTCTACGCCACGGATTCTGTTTCAATCAAGTCACAAAAATGGTGGGTCTTGATCAGTCAACCTTTCACGTGAGCCTATAATCTTACCACTTCACCAGCGTCTTACTCAGGAAACTCGAGCCCAGTTTTTCACATTTAACTTGCTGTCGGCTTTCGAGATGACGAACTGCTAAAGTTTTCAGTCAACTTGTTTCTGTTTTGTAGGATTTATGTAAATGAAAACACTGCCACAAAGTTTCTGTTCAACATGTTTACTCAGAAATAAGTTTAAATGTATGTTCCGTTTGAACAAAATCACAGAAACGAGGTGGGACAAGATCTGACAACCGTTCGCACACGAGTTTCAAATCTTACCACTTCACCAGCGTCTTACTCAGGAAACTCAATCCCAGTTTTTTTCGTATTTAAGTTGCTGTCAGCTTTCACGAGGACGAACTGCTAAAGTTTTCAGTCAACTTGTTTGTGTTTTGTAGGATTTATGTAAAAGAAACCACTGCTACAACCTTTCTGTTCCACATCTTCACTCAGAAATAAGTTGAAATGGCAGTGCTTGCATGAAATATAATGCAAAGACATGAAACTTTTAAAGGATCTCTTGAACATTTTTGCAGAAAGATGGATGAGTAGAGGACTTGACCCAGGTACTCTAAGGTTTTAAGTCATAAACCACTAGACTACTGAGACTATCCACATTTAGAAGTCGTTACTCCTATTTGTCACTCTCCTTAACTGACTTGTCAGTCGAAGTCCCAAAGTAAACAGTCAAGATTGAACACACACCTCTAAGTTTCTGAATCAACAGTCTGATCTAATTGATCAGAGGTCCACCTTCTATTTCCTTCCATTTTTGACCTTAACTTTGGGTCCTTGGCTTCAAAATTCTCCAATGCAGCTGAGGATTGAACCAACACTCTCAAAACACCAAATCTGACAACTACCTCACTGAGCTACTGAGCTAGACAGTTATATGATTTTCGGAACTTCTACTTTTTCTTCCTCACAAAGTCTCAAACTTTGATCCCTCTTCCTCAGATCTTCCTGTCCACCATCTGACAGCTTGAATGAGTGACCGCAGACACTGACTGAACCTTGACTTGCTCAAGCTCTACATATGTATCATGTGCATACATTTACATGGTGAAAATAAAAACAGCAGCGTAGTTTTGAATAGAAAAAACTTTATTACCGATACACCATTCAAATAAAACTCTGAAGAATCCATCCACACACTGTCTAAAAACAGACACGCAACCTCTCCGATTAACAGTGGCACAAAAATATAGAGACAGAAAGAAGTAAGGCAAATTCTTTACAAAAAACTGTGATTCATAGATAAATGACAGACAAATTAAAAGGCACAAGGTATATTTTATATATTTTATATATATATATATATATGTGTGTGTGTGTATATAAAAAGACCATGCAGGCACATTAGGATGGAATGGGGGTTGGTCTCAGTGTAATTGGCAGCTGAGAGTGGAGCGGCTTCCTGTTCCCCTGGACTGTCTTTGTTCCAGTACCATGAGGGTCTTTCGTGGCACTGTGGCCCCTCGGGATGCCAGGGGCCCCAGTTTTACAGAAGACAGTGTGAGCTGAGGTAAACTGCATTGATATTGGAGTCAACTGAAATGCTTTTTCCCTATGGCTTCAACGAGGAATCCCTCGTGATGATTCAGTTTTTAAAGCAAGCACAAAAACAGAAATACCCTTTAAATGTATCGGTCGGTCTTTGGTTCAAACTAATCAGACTTAAATAAGTGGCCTGCAGAGGGAAGGAAAAAGTGTTCAAAGTCTCTGTTCTTCCCCTTGATCGTCCAGAGAAGAGAGTGGAACTTCACTGTCACGACCACCAGGGGGGAGCAGAGTGCCACGAAACTGTGTCTTAATCCCACAGGAGCGGTAGACGTCACCATCACACAGCAAAGCAAGAGGAGTAAGAGAAGCCTTGCACGTTTGCTTTTCATAATCCATCCAGAAAAGGAGTGGCAGAGGAGGAAGAAGACTGAGAGTAGCGCGGTACTGGAAGATCAGGTGCTCATTCGGGGGTCCAGAGAGAAAAACAAAAAAATATTTTAAAAAAAACCATAAAATCAAAGGATCCAGTGTTGGCACCTTATCACATCTCAAAGAAAGGCCAGCTTCTCAGAGCATGAACGACTGGGTGTGTTTGAAATCCTGGGGCTGTGGGAGACAGGGGAAAAGGAAGAAGAAGTATTAATGTTTAAACTGATTTCCAGCAGAGTTATGGCCCCGAGCGACGCCTCGAGGTGACAGTATCGTAATTTCAATCAAACAAAAACACAGCAACATTCATTAGGTAAGTGAAAAATACTGTGGTGCTTAAGTCAGCGTCCGTCCCCTCCCCTCCCCAACCCCCCTCGTCACCACCCAGTGCCCAACATGAGAGCGAGACACAGGCAGGAAGAAAGAGGACAAAGGAAGAAAAGAAAAACACTCACGTCTTGGGGCGGAGGGACGTAGTTGACATTGGACCTGAAAGACAAAGCACATCGGACAGTTTGACACAGTCACAGAGAGAAGGAGCGACTCGGGGGCAGACAGCTGTATCCTGAGTCATATCTCGAATGCCCTGCATAAATAATGCACATGATGCATTGGCAAAAAAACATCCCACTGGGCAAAAAGAAGAGCCGGACTCACTGAGCGGGACGGTATTAAAACCGGTGACGGCAGCGTTGGAGACGGGACGTTTGATAATAATATATGGAAGCAAAAAGGAGCCAAAATTATTTTCTAATGTCCTGATTGAAAATTTTAAATGCTGTTGCAAACTTAGATACATATTCATAAATACGCTTGGGCCACTGTCGCCACCCATCAACACATTGAGTGTGATATATAAAAAATATAATTTTTTTTACAACTAGATATTAAGCTGCAAAAACATCATGTCTGTTATTTGCCCTCGTCTGTGCGTCGTCACACTCACGTGTCCTCTGTTCTGTGCAGGGTTTGGCTGCTGATGTGGGCTGCACCGTGACACTGGGAGATCCAAAAGGACCTGCAGGGGGGGGGGGGGGGCAGCGTGTCGCCTTTAAACAGGGTCATCAACAACAACAAGGGTGTCGTTTGTTTGGACTCACTGCACACCATGCTTTCATGAAGTGGCGCGTTATTAGTGTGGAATATTGATCCGTTCGTAAACCTTGTACGTTTTGATTTGAACCTGTAATTTTCAGGTTATTTATGTTCAGGCCTGTGCCTGTAAAGTTAGTGCATTCACGCCCACGTCAACAGGGCCTTAATATTACAAGCTGCAGGGAGAAAATGTTTTTGGTGAATGCTGCGAACCTCACAACTGGTTAGACGACACTGTCGATCACCCACCGGCGCGCTGAGCGCCACCAAGTGACTAACAGCGTTTTCCTGCCAATTGTGTTTGTTTGTAGCGATTTCAGAGACACTGAGGGAAGCTGAGCCCCGTCCCGTCCTCTCTCTCCCTTGTGGCAAACCTTGTTTTCAGCCAACCAGTATATGCAAAACCTCACCGTGCTTGTGCCTGATTTATCTCTTTGCAGCTTTTAAAATTAAGCCTGAAGACATGGATCTGAAACACGTGACGCACGGTTTACAGGCAGAGGCTTCTAAATATTTAGCTCCCGAACATACAAATGTTCCAAACAGAAATTACAGACTCAAACGTGCCTTTTTACGAACGGCCCTAATATTTCATATACTTGCGACAAACGCTGTAAAGACATGCAGCCAGTCATAATTTAGCAGAGGTGAGCCGGTCAAATGGTGAGCCAACACATGAAGCAATCCAACACCCGCGAGTTTAATGTTCGAGTCCAATCGACTCTCAGGTTGTTGTTTTTTACTGCAGCTGTAAGTGCATTCAAGATCCCTTTGGTTCTTAAAAGGGCATGGAGTTCCCCAAGGCTCCATCTCAGGCCCCTTAGCAGGCTCTATAATTTATTAAAGTATCGTATTTTTCCAAGCATTTGCAGAAAGTGGCCTTAATGTCTTTGAAATATAAATAAAGGGAAATATATTGTCTTAAAGTATCTCAATAAAACAATCAGCGGAGGAAGCTACATCCAGAGCTGTAATAAGAATTTAAAACTCATCCCTGCTCAGTCTCTTGCATGATATAACGTTCATCCGTCTGACCAGTTCCTCCTTATCATTGGTCTCTGAGCGACGCACACCCACATCCCAGATCCGCACTCCCCACTTTGTTGACTTGTGCGCACACTTGGTGCATCAGAAATCATGTCACATTGTCTTCGAGTCCTCTGTGAAGGCGACGCCTGGTTCTATAAATAGGGAGGTTGACAGTGACGGCTCCAGTTGGCTCAGTGGGATGAACATCAGACTTTAACCTAGACAAAGAGCTTTTTGCGAGGGAGAGCTCCGCGCTGACGCTCCATCAAACGCCGCGCAGTAACAAGGCCCCTAATCAAATAACGCAGAGCCGAGCGAGTTCGGGCCAGTCACACGAGGACGACAGGCGATGTGTCTCAGTGGTTTTCTGGCTCGGACGGCCGGTGGTGAGTTTGCAGGACAGGGACTGTTACTGTGTATAAACAGCCCTCTGTGATACCACCGTCTCATTCTTCAATCACTTCAATATCTTAATAATCCATGTCAGATTACTCCAACCAATCAGTCTAATTGCCTGCGATTCCTCCTGCTGCAGATATTCCCCCCTCCTCACCGATATAGTAATTATTCCATAATTACGTTGCACCGATTAGTTCTCCTCCTGTTAATTGTCTGCATTTTTTTTTTTTTACAGATGATGATGATGATGATGATGGGCCAGGTTTACATTTTTAAGACATGATTTCAACAGAGGTGCGTTTGCCTGGAATCCAATTAGAGAAACAACAACAACAACAACCCTTTTTCCCAACGACTTTAACATCTGCTGGCGCCAATCACCGGGATGAGTGAAAACACAGGCGCTGCTGTGGCTCAGAAACACACACACACACACACACACTCACACACAGCTGTCACTCTATACAGTCCTGAGTCAGCACACAGACACGCAGTCTAAGTGCAACAACAACCCACCCACCCGCCCGTCCTCCCTCCTCCCCCTCCTCGCGCGTATTAGCCTGCGCTTGTGCACATCAATGTTAATGCAATTTACAGAGCTCTTACCTTCCTCTGTGTCCTGCTGATGGACGAGTCAGGAGGAGCATGTAAGGAAGAGAAGAGAGAGAGTGAATGTCACTCTTTTTTTGAGAGAATAGAGACAATATCTCTATTAAGTGATGTACAGTTCATGCCGGAAGTTTTGGCTTATTAGATTTGAAAATGTAAAAGAGACACACTCACGGCTGAAAAAGCCGTTGCGGCGCAGGAGGAAGCCTCCGCAGCTGCACGCCGCCACCACCAGGCAGACCACCAGCACGGCGGCGACCACCGCCGTGATGTTCACGTCCTCTGGAAGCGGAGAGGGACAGAGAGAACTTCATACATGAAGTGGTAAACACTCAATAAACACTCATGTCCAATGCCTTCGCCTGCACACCCGCGGTATGTCATATAATTTATGAAGCGCATTCAAAAATGGTTTCCTTGCATTAACCTAAAGCACATTATGAAACTTAATAGCAAGCTAGAAACCATATTTTAAACCATATAATTTGAGTGAAATAAGTGTAGTGGGCTTTTCCTCTCCACTGCATCTCTGATGTTCTCCAGTGCTGAAAGGTGTGGTGGTGTGGTGGTGGGGGGGATGAAGTGTGGAGAAAAACACACACATTCACACACTCACCTATTGTCATGTGCTTGCCCTCGCACATCTTGGGCGACCCGACCCCGTTCGATGCCAGGCAGCTGTACCGGCCGGTGTCCTCTTTGCCGACAGCTGTGAACTCCTGCAAAGAGATGGAAGACTGAAATTGTTTATTGCTGCTTTTAGAAAAATGTCAAATGATTTTAAAAGTTGGAGTAAAAGTATTTTTAATCTGCGAGAGTGTCCTCAGAAACACTGACGACTATCAAACCACAGACGCACTCATAAACTTTGACAGGAGCCTCTCTTGTGTTTGCTTCTTCAAATTAAATTTGACTGCAAGGAGGCACGCACAAACCCACACTCTCACCAGTATTCCTGTGTGTGTGTTGATTAAGTAGGTGGCGTTGGCATGGCGAGGCGGGCTGATTGGCAGGTTGTTCTTGAACCAGGAGTACGTGGCGGGCGGGATGCTCTGGTGGTCACTACAGCGCAGCTGCACCACTGAGCCCGTCACTGCCGCACTGGGGATCTCGCAGGATGGCGTTTGGGGGGGCACTGGGGGGGGGGGGGAGTTAGACGGACATGAGTAAACATTCCTCTAAAAGGTTTCAGCCATTTGTTAATCGCAGAGCTTCGGCCGCACCGAGGACTTTCAGCGTCACGTTGGTCTCGCCCAGGCTGACGGAGTCGAGGGGAGCGCTGATCTCGCAGCGGTACTCGCCGGCGTCCTCCTGGGTCACCCTGTGCAGCGTCACTGTGGCCCCGTCGATGGTCGCCCGGCCTTTAAAGGGAACTAAAAGGGGAGAAGAGCAGGAGGTCAGGAGGAGAGGGTGTCTTCTCTGACTGACGGGTAAAGAACAGTGAGGTCAGAAACTATCTAGAAGTTTCTCTGATCTGGTTATGAATGTCTAACAATTGAACTTTGTCAAGGACGTCAGAAAAAGCCTTGTGTCCACATTGACAGCTGGCTGTTTGTGTGACAGTTGATTTCAGGTTGGCAGCGACCAGACCTCCAGGGGTCCTACACTCTAGTTCAATGGTAACGTTGGGGGCTCCAGGGGACGTCATAGCCAAGACAAAGTGAGTTGCCTTTTCCCTGAATTTAAAAAGATAACGGTAACTCTTTATTGATGTCACCTTTTAAGAAATCTGGAGCGTTGCCAGTGAAGAGGAGGCGGCGGGTCAGAGGCATTTCAAAGCCTATTTGACAAAACCATCATGCTTGACCACGCCGTCTAAATGAAAAGCTCCGGTGTGCTCCATTATTTATTTCCCCCCATTAGGTCAACATCACAGACCATGAAGGGAGGAAGATTTAGGATAAGAGACAGGTTCAACTTTTACACCACAGACTGAGCCAAACCATCCGTCAGCCCGGTCGCCAAAAACAAATCATGGTGGTGTTTTTCTCTCA
Organism: Scophthalmus maximus; assembly: GCF_022379125.1. Classification (NCBI taxonomy): domain Eukaryota; kingdom Metazoa; phylum Chordata; class Actinopteri; order Pleuronectiformes; family Scophthalmidae; genus Scophthalmus; species Scophthalmus maximus. Next base: position 27,368,764 of record NC_061515.1, on the reverse strand, counting down.
TCCTATGTGGTGGCAAAACCCCCCGTCCAGCTGGTGCCGCAAGCTGATTAAAACAAATGCCCCCGTTTGTCGCCGAGGGGGGGGGTAAAGAGCGGCGGGTTCTGCTTTTGTCACCTTTGAAGTGTCCATCAAAGTACACGAAGGAGACGTCTTTGCCCTTCTTCTTCCACTCGATGCGCGGGTACTGGTCTTGCTCCGTGCGGAACGTGCAGGACAGCACTGCGTCTGAAGTTGAAGGGGGAACGTGACCGGTGAGATATTTATTTATGGCACAACTGTGAAACGTTTGATCACTTCACTGCTTGGTCTATTTACAGCCTGATGCTTTGTTCTGTCAACAGAGAATCTGAGAGAAGCGACTGAATAAAAAAGAGGAGGGGACCAGAGATTTTTCAGCTCTCCGCTGCCTCACCTGAGTTCTCGCGCACCTCCACCTTGTGCGCGTTGGTCGACACGGTGACAGGAGCAGACGGGGAACCTGGTGGTGGTGCGAGAGGAGGAAGAAGAAGAAGAGGAGGAGGGGGAGAGAGAGAGAGAGAGAGAGAGAGTGGGAGATAAAAATAAAAAGGGGTGAGAGCAGTTCAGAAATGCAATATTGCTCGTCATCCATTAAGGGGGGGGGCAAGGTGATTTGGGTGAATTGCTCCACATAGCCCGCCGACTGCGAGAGGAGAATGCTTAATGGCCGCCTCTGGTCTCACACGCTCCGCGGTCGGAGGCGTGCGCGGCGGCCCCGAGGCCCGACTGAAGCTTCCTGCGAGGAGATCTGAGGGAGAGAGAGGCAGGATTACTCCCTCCTCCGCTGTAATCCCGCGAGAGGTCAAGGGTCAGCCCGCCGTATGTTTACTTAAGCACAGGTTAGGACAAGGTCACGGAGCATCTCACCAGCGACTTGTCGAGATTAACCTGATGTACGAGGGGGGGGGACATTGGCAAGGGGGTGGACTGTTTGTGTTTGTCTCCCCCCTCCGTCTTGTGCGTCACTGATAACTACATCCAAACAGGAAGGGGAAGCTGGAGCTGCCGTTTTCCTGATTGCTGATTGGTTTAAGGAGGCGGATTATTTGCCCCGTTGTTAAATGCGGGTGATATGTGGGCCAGAGGTCAGCTGAGGGAGGAGCAGGTCAGGAACACGCGCGAGAACATCAGACGCTCTCGGGGTGAGAGCCTCACGCCGTCTCCCAGAAGTGTGCGAATTAAGAGAAGTGGGGCCATTTTCTGAAATTACAGCACATAATAAATGTTGGATGGGCCTCAGGGATGCTCACTCAGAACATTAAGGGCAGAGGAGAAAAAACTTCCAGCAAACTTCAAACTTGGCATAATGAAGATGTCACCTTCATATATTCTTGAAAGCAAAAAATGCTGAATAAATAACTTAGGTTGCTCCTTCACGTACACACACGCACACACACACACTTTTCTGCCGGCGTCCCTGCAAATGGGACAGCGCGTCACATTTCTCGAGCTAAAAAAAACACGTAGACTGAAATCACCGTCAGCCCTACAGCTTCCTGTTTGTCAGTGACTTTCTTGTGTTGCAGGGATGACATGGAACAATGGAGGGCGAGCCCGAGACAAAGGACAGGAAGTGTGAACACGAAACAGGAAGGCGGACATGTTGGACGTGCGTACCAAGTGGAATTAATGAGCAGGCCCCCGAAAGGTCGGTCTCCCTCTCGCTCTCTCCCGCTCTTATTTCCATGACAGCAGCTATTTTTAATTTGGCTTTTGAATAAACAAAAGCCTACATACAATAATTATGTCATCTGCCAAATGCAGCATAACACACACACTCGGTTCTTTTCTTTTTTTTTAAAGCTCCTCTAAGAGTTGGCTCGATCACTCGGTCAAACTTTGGGCTAAGTGAATTAAAACTGCACGCTCTCCCTCCAGACGCCGCCCCCCCCCCCCCCCCCCCCCCCCCCCCCCCCCCCCCCCCTCATGCGGCGACTTGTGCCAGCGCAACGGGATTAGCGTCGCTGCCTCGGCTTGTGTGCCTCGACACCCTCCGAGGAGATCGCTCTCACTAAAGGACGGACAAAACGAGGGAGGAAGATACAATGAGATTAAAAAGGGATGAGAATAAACGACAAAAGGAGAGATGAGCGGGCACTAAGAATAGAATACAAATTAAATGGAGTGGAGGAGGGGAGGTTGGGTGGAGTGGAGGGGGGGAAGCATAAATAAAAGAGGGAGTGGGATTGAAGGCGAGGGAGATCCTGTCCGACAGTGGGACTGTGAATGGGAGACGCTCTTGTCACATAGTGTGAGACCAGGCCTGCCACCACCGTGAAGAGTGTCTCTTTGAGGAAAAGTAAATGTAGCAGGGACTGACAACATGCCTGCACTGAACCCACACACACACACACACACATCTAAAAAATGAGCAAAGAACCTGTGTGTGTGTATGTGTGTGTGTGTGTGTGTGTGTGTGTGTGCCCCACTACTACGGACGCGCTGTCGGCTACGATTGGCCTCAATTAACTGCAAAGGCGTCGAGGCAGACAGCGAACACATGGCCGGTACGGACCCTTTCACAACTGCATGGTGGGTAAAGTTCCGCTTTTTGCCGAAGAGGGCCCGGGCCGTTTCCTGGAAGTCAACGAGACGTGTTAATCACATTTAAAAGACGAGCGCCCTGCTGGCGAGTGCGACGGTTGACCCACTGAGCCACTGGGACGTCACCTCACATGCAACACTACAGGAAGTACAGGAAGCTCTGAGGACGGAGAATGGTTTTCCAAAGATTCATGCAGAAAAAGAATGGGTGTTGTGGGTAAATGACAGAAATGTCAACTGACGACACCGGCCTGCGTTCCAGCCTCAACGTGAAGATGTCACTTGTTTGAGTCGTAGTTTAGCCAAGATTTCAGATGTAAATAAAAGTAATCTTTCGTTATATCATATATAGAATATCAGATTTGCTGATTGGAAGACATCTTATGTTGGGATGGTCACCATGATGATTAAACTGCATCTGCTGAGGGCTTGTTGTGCCTCTGACAAACAGAACACACACACACACACACACACACACACACACACACACACACACACACACACACACACACACACACACACACACACACACACACACACACACACACACACACACACACACACACACACACACACCCTCGTGCGTGGCATTAGCATCAACCCAAACACTGCGACAGCTCAAACTCACAGAGGGGCAGCCACCCTCTTGCTCGAGCAAAAATAGAAAGATGGCACGATGCTCGCTCACTCGTTGGCACGAAGATTTACTCTCATTACGTGGTGCGTACTGAGTGTTACGGAGACTGGGGTTGCCAGGGACTGCGCCGAGGTCAAAAACATGGCGCAGTAATAATTAAGGCACTTGTTCAAATTAACAGGGAACAAATTAGAAAGGGGAAGGAGAGATGGACTCGTAGGAAATGTCCTGTGTGCCTGTGTGATGGAGATAACGTGGGTTGGGGCAGCTCACGCACACACACACACACGTTTCAAGGCTGTGGGGGTACAGAGGAACAGGGCAAGGACAGTGTGTGTGTGTGTGTGTGTGTGTGTGTGTGTGTGTGTGTGTGTGTTCTCGCTGAACAATGCCTCTCTGTATGACTGTAACCCTGTGAGCAACAGCTGTCTCTGTCAGGCATGGTGTGAGTGTGTGTGTGTGTGTGTGTGTGAGATTGAGATGGGGGATGTTGGGTCTCAGCAGAGACCCACCCAAAATATTTCCTCCTGCAAACTTTTTTTTTGGTCTCTATTCTTTTAACAATTTAATCCACAGTCGTGCCGTAGAGCACAGCTGATGCTGCCTTGTTGAAAAGTCTGTCAGTGAGCCAGATGAAGAGTGATGTGTCATGTCCCCCCCCCCCACACACACACACACACATGCTGTGGTGAACTTGTGACCTGACAGGTGGCAACACAAGAGCAAAATGTGCATCACTCACTCTCACTGTCTCTTCACATCGATCCCACTGCTCGCCTCGTGTCCTAACAAACACTGAGCTCTCTCCATCTCTCCTTCCCTGGTCGTCACACAGGATCATCAGAAAAACATTAAATGCCATTTTACTTTCCACTCACATTTTCCTGTTTTGTCCCTCAAGCCTCCTGATATAAAACTGTTGGAGACAGTCCAACCACTGACCTCATGCATGGTTCCAACAACCTCCTGTGCCAAGGCGTGGTGCCCCCCACCACCACCTTGTCGCGCACACACACACACACACACACACACACACACACACCCTTTAGGCGGCACCTGGCCAAGCACAACTTTAGTTCTGGGGCCAACTTGTAGGAGGAAACCTAGCCCCCCCCCCACCCCCCACAGAGGGGCTGGGACTGGACCGAGGAATAACACAACTAACAAATACAAGACTGTTAAAAAAAATAAAAATTAAGATTCCTTTTGTTTCTGTTATGAAATGAAATTTAAGATTTGCAATTCTGCCACTAAAAATAATTCCAGGGGAAATGTTCTTGGAAATGACATTTTTAAATCCGGACTGATGCAAATAAACTCTTTACATCCTGATGTACACAAGTCAGCATCACTTTAGGTTCTCTTCCAGTGGACGGAATCACAAACAAGCAACATGTTGGTTCTCCTCCGGAGTGAATCACTCACATTGCATCAGGAGCACGACCACGGGAAGATACAGGGACGTCCCCTCCATCATCGTCCACAACTCCGGCGGAGTCTTCTCTTCTTCCCTGGACGGAGCGGGGGGGCAGATCCCGAGCCTCGGCGTTCTTCTCGCACTTGTTCACAACTCCCCAATGATAATTCATCCAGCTTCCAGGGGGAATGCGACCGGCCCGGCGCGTCGCGGCGCGTCACGGCGCGGACGAGCGGGGGACGCACAGCCGCGGCCGACGGGCTTCACAGACACCCGGTGTCCCGGCTGAGGAGGGAGTGTGGCGCGCCTGGGTTCCTATCACAGACCGCGGGTGTGTGTGTGTGTGTGTGTGTGTGTCCTCTCTCCGCTCGGCACTGTGCTGAAGTGGAGATGGAGCTGGAGCTGGAGCTGGAGGGAGGGAGGGAGGGCGGGGTGTTGCATTCAGGCGAGCGCCGAGAGCGCAGCGCCGTGTCCAAAGACGCGCACTGCGCCGCCAAATGGACGCATGGCGAATAACGGGAGGGGACAGGGGAACGGCCGCGGACACTCATCATACCTCACTCAGGCGGAGGGTGGGACCCGGGTTGACCCCGGAGTTGAGTCTGAATATGGGTTTTTTTTTACGCGGAATCTGGAGTTTGACGTCCACGTGTCCCTCCACACAGACAGTCTGGTGACAAAACCCATGTGGGGACTGAATCCATGTAACAGCATAGTATCCCAAACTTCCCTGATAGACTTCCCTTCGTAGCCACTTGTAATGAGTGTCTTTATTAAAAGGATGAATCACGTATTAATGCTTTATAGATTATAGTTATTAGCTATTCTGATAAGACCAAAGTTTTGGGTTGCCAGGTGTGCAAAACGTCTTTGACCCATTTGACCCCATCACCACTTCTGTCTCAAGGCAAAGGTTCGGTGCCTGATCTTCCTCTAGATATCAGAACACGCTGGAGACCAATGACAACTATAGAAATTGTTATTGTATCTGGAGAAAGAAGCTCCTATGATGTCATATCAAAACCGGCCCGTTAGCGGATAATAACCAGAGGGAAGCAATATTGTGGTAATGTTTTTTTTGGGGTGGATCCTATCGAGGGCTTATTAATTTCAATGGAGGTATTGATTTATTTGTGGGGGCTACATATCCATTAATAAAATGTAAAACAAATAATCGTTGACAGTAAGATGCTGCGCTCTGATTGGGACAGAATCATTAAGCGAAAAAAAAACAAAACCGCGTCCTGTTTCATCAACCCGAGTCCTGCAGATCGATGACTGTTGACCAGGTAAGTGTCGGAGATTTCAGATTAACAGATTTCATTAACAACATTAAAACTCAAGACCAGACAAATATTTTTCCACTGCTTCCAGTATGAAAGGAAGTAAAAAAAAAAAAAAAAGGGGAGGGAACCTCTAGGGTGAATCCACCGTGGAGCCTCGAGCTGCGTCAGCTCTTTAATCTAACACTTAGAACAGAAAGGCATTATGAATTAATTTCCAGGAAATGCATTATTCCAGTGTTTTAGTAGCTATTCAAATGTAATCATGTTGGAGCAGCAGCAGCGTCGTCGTCGTCGTCACGGGAACAACAGTCATCGCTGCACATCTCTGAATCTCAGCAGCGGCCAGGAAATTCAGGGCACTGATTCAAACATTCTCAACTGGAGCTGGTGGTGTGTCCTGCTGGGAAGTCTGAGCCATGTGTGTTTGGGTGTGTCTCACACACGGTGAGTGTGTTGGGCTGGGGTGGGGGTAGTGGTGGTAGAGGGGCGTCGAGTGGGAGAAACAGCTGCATAGCGGCCAACTTTTCTATCCTGAGGGATGGCGTTTGAACGCTGCTACGTTAAAAAAAAAAAAAAAGGACGTTTGCGTCACACTTCGTGTTCGTCCAAAGACCTTCGGACGAGTTAAGGCTCGGGTGTCAAACAGGGACGTGGAATACACACGTGGGGGAGGGGAGGAAAAAGTCTGTTGGAGCGGCTAAATTGTCTTCGTGTGTCATCGGTGATGAAACATCAGCAGTTGCCTTTGACCAGCTGCACGCTGACACGAATGTTTGTCGCCTACTAAACTATCATTATTAACGTCGTGAGCAGAGGATCGACGTTAACGATGAAACACTAACAGCTTCTCTTTCCGATGACTCGTGACTCATTCAGAAAGCGCCTTTGAGCAATAATAAGGACGCTTATGAGATAGTGCTACCAAACTATTTGAGCCTGTGATTCAAAGTTACAGCATCTCGGTTCACCGGACATGTGAGAGAGAGTGTCGTCAAAAACGCCTCGAAACCGGGGGAGAGAAAAGAAAAGTGAAAAGGGAAAAGCAACCTGGAACCCTCACACACACTTTCTCACACACTCGCCTCCCAACACACTCTGGGGATTGAGGGCCACCTGTTTGACGAGCGATAGACACAACAGCTGCGCCGCCGCCACCTGACCTTCAGCCAACACACGCGCCGCTGTTTTTGTAATGCAAACTGCTGACACACACACAAACACACACACACTTACAGTTTTCTCTTCTCGCTCACTCCTACACACACACACACACACAATCAGCTGAACAGCTCTAGACCCAGGCAGCACCGGGAAGTGTTAAAATCTTTTTGTACGACGAGGGGATTCAACAACAATGACTTTAATTTTAATCTTTTAATTGAAAAGAGATGGTTGGGACACATTTATTGGACAAATAACATAATCAGATACATGTCAAGAGTGTGTATGTGTGCGTGGGAAGGTTACACAGAGGTCGTTGCTGGCTGGTCGGAGGCGGAGTCGGGAAGAGAGGGTGGAGTCGCTTCCTCAGGTCTCGGCACCTCCACCTGAACGGGGAAAAAGAAGAAAACGCCACTCGTTTATGATTATTTTAACAGTTGCTCAATGATCACGACGTCCTCTCTCAGACATCTTCATGTAGCCAAACAACGCACTGGCAGAGAAGCAGAAGTGACCCCCACTGAGGTGTTACAGTGGAGGGGTGTGGGGGCAACAACGCTCCCGTGTGCAGCGTGGGCGGTTGTGTTTGAGCGCCAGCTGGAGGCAGACGGGGGACGAACCTCCCCACTGTCTGCAGCCGGCTCACGCGCGCTGCCGCCCACGTCCTCGCCCACGCCCTCGCATCGCCGCTTTGATCAACCTGCTTCTGGGGAGTTCTGTACGCCGACATACACACACACACAGGCGTTGGACGAAATTTAAAATACAACAAAACTAAACATTCTACTGTGTAATATATAATATACAAATTTTAACATAAAATAAAAATATAAAAGCTGAATCAACAACTTTTCTAAAAAAAATTTTTTATTTACAATTGTCTATTTTGTAGAGCTAATGTACAAAACTGTATTAGACTGTGATTTGTTCACTTCATTTTTTTAAACTCTTACATCAATTTAGGCAACAAATACTTTATGTAAGTATTTTTTCCAGAAAAATTGAATATTTTATTACTCAAAACCCAGCTGTGCTAAAATATTCAAAAATATATTCATTCATTTTCTTTTACATTTGAAAACTGTATAATTCTAACAGTTAACAGACTGTGCATGGTTCAATTTTGACCTATATTGTATATTAAAAACTTATAAGTATAACCAGAGTTATACTTTATAAACTTGTATCATCTCTGACTATTTTGACTTCAGACAAACTCGCTCTCTTCTTTTATACAGAGACTTTATCTCGATGGCAGCACAGAGAAGATAACACACAAGAAATATTAATATACAAACTCTTTTGTAATACTACTTTTTTTAAAGTAAAAATAAAAAAGGGTTGCATTAGGAGAATGTCAAATGCTTTTTTTCTTTAGGGCCCCAAAAACTCATACATACTTAATAACTGCACTGTTCTCGGGCACTAATCTGAAAGTATTACCACACATGTTGAAGCCTTTTTTGGTGTAAACAGAACAAAAATGAGTTGACATAAGAACAGATCCCGGGACGTTCACCAACAATGCGTCTCCTTCTGGCTGTTTGCTGCTGTAGTGTGACGTCTCTCACAATTTCGCTTGTTGCCACATGGAAGGCGTGACAGACATTTACCTGCGAACCCTCAACGTGACAGGACAAACCGGCGTCCTGTGGATTTACAGACTGAATGACTGTTTTCCTGTGAGTACGAATGATCTGTAACTCTGAGGTGCCGAAGGAAAGTACGAGCATCGGCGTTGGTTTGCCTCCTGCTGAGTGACTGCCCTTCAAACTGTTCCTACGTCCGTCTCCTCTCCTGATCAGTGCTACCGACGCTCTGTAAACACGCGGGACAAAAAAGGACACGACGATTGCCCTCTATCCATCTATAACACTTCATATGCACCTAACACAGAACACGTCACTGTGTCAGGTGGTGATATAGACGCGTCCTCTCAGACCATTAAACCCGTGTCCAGCCGGCCCCCTCGGAGCAGCTCTGCATGCTAAATCCTGAGCTTGTAAAAACGCCAGAAAGACTCGGTCCAAAAAATTCCTCTCGTTTTTCATCTCGGTCCAACTGCGACGCTTCATACTTCCATCTTAAATAAAGTGCTACTTCAATTCCCTAAATAACCGAAAACATCTGAAAATAAAATGTAGGCCACAGAGCACAGTATGTCATCAGTTGCCAAATAAAGTGTGTCTATTAATGAGTACATCTTTTTTTTTCTCATTACGCAATCAGTGATGCTCAGAGAACGCCAGAAACACTGCAGCAAAACATTTTAGCCTAGTTTGAATTAGAAGAATTTATCCACCTTGGTTTTACTCAGACAGAGACGATTCGAATTTGCATCAGATCTTCAACATCTAGAAAAAGAGTCTTGAACCTGCAGGGGTTTAAAAATACTCCTTTGGATCTTGACTTAGTGTTTGTGTCTTTGTCCTTCATGAGGAGAGTGAGAGCTGCTTTTTCCTGGAGACTAAAAGCACGCTGAATCTCCCTCTCCCCCGTTTCTTTGCCAAAATATAAATGAAAAAGCCATAAAAAAAGCCGTGTTAAATCTAACCTCTGGCTACTTTGTCAAAGTGATGGCGGCAGCTGCGAGGGAGCGAGAGCGGCTCAATGTGGAGCACAGTCTCCAGCCTCTGGACTCTAGATCAATGGCCCCAAAAAACACTAACAGCTCCTCCTCCTCCTGTGAGCTTCAGCTTTAATATCACTGCTATGGGAGGAATGTGTCAGGTGGACATTTGTTGTTCTTACCAGTTTCTCTGCCCGCTGCCTCAGTTTCCTCCAGACCATGTGGTGAGCCTGCAGAGAGAACAAGGAAACGTGACACGCCAATAAAAACACTTTTACTGCACCTCATCCTTCAGACAGAATTTGACATTAGGGCGATTAAATGTCATGACACCTTTTCTACTTCATGGTAATAGATTTTGTACTAAAAATCTCAAGAAAACCATCACAGTCTATAAAAGAATCACTGGTCCATATTCCAAATGTCCCTACCGGAAGCTGCAGAGGCAAGGAGACGCCCTGGGCTCGGCGGTGGAGGCCCCAGGGTCCCTGTCCCAGACTGTGGAGCGCCGTCACCTCGAACTGGGAACACAGGCCGGTCCTGGCCACTAGAGGGCCCCCACTCAGCAGCACATGGTCACCGCATCTACATAAAAGCAAAAAGGTATCTGGTTATGAGAGGTTCGTGAAAGATGCACTAAAATCCGTACACTTCTTCAGATGTGCGTGAATGTGACGAGGAGCTGACACTGCATTGGAAATATGTGGGCAGAACTATGCATGTTATATCACCTGTACAGCATCACTGTGCCTTTGGGATTCTGTGCTGCCTTCTGTTCCACCTCCTCCTGTTTAAACCTGGGACAGACAGAAGACAGCAGTTGTCACTGGGTGGATAAGAGGATACAAGTGTGGAAGAATGAAGAAGACAAAGACAAAATCGTTGAGTTAGCGATGTAGGAGTATCAGGGGTGAGTTTACCTGCTGTGTGAGAAGACCTCCAGCGCCACCGAGGGCACCACCTCCAGAGGCTCCCAGGGCAGGTCCTGGTGGATCAGCTGCAGGGCGCCTCGGGTCAGGGAGCGCAGCGTCTCCTGGAGAGGTGAAGACGGAGAGAAAATGGAATCACAACCAACACAAGTCAAGTTGACTTAAGCTCCCCCGTTTGTGTTGTTTAGACAGTAGATGAAAAAAAGAAGCTCAGTAACAGCTGCAAAAGATTTACTGTATGTTTGACCACACATATACACACACACATACACACCTCAGATGGAGTCCATGAATCCAGCTGAGGGTCAAGTGCCACGTCACAGCAGAAGGCTCCTAAAGTGACTGCAGGGAATTACGTGAAGTGGAAGACAATTCAGTAGGAATAAATAAATAAATACAAACTTCCAGGGAATTATGTAAAGTCTGTAAAAAAAATAAAGGTCCTGGCAAAGGATCCTCACTGATATAAGCAAAAACTAATTCTTCTGGACTGACATGAAGAGCAGCTTCGTTACCTGGCACCTCTGGTGGGCTGAGCAGCTCCACAGTGTAGTTGTCCTTGAAGGCCGCCTCCAGCACCTGACCCAACATGGCAGCACAGGAACGCCAGTACGCCTGGAAGGACGAGACGAGAGGACATTTACTCTTTCGTGCGACATCTGAGTCAACAAGGAGTTAATACAGTATGGACCGAGCAAGAAGTCGATATCTTGCATGTATATAGAAATTTAAACCGGACAGTATAAAAACAAACATATTAAAAATAAACAATCAGAAAATCTATTGAATAAAATATTGATTTTGTTGTAAAAAGTACCTGGTTGACCATTGTTGGGTCGCTGTCTTTAAATGTGAGCAGGGTAAGTGAGCAGGAGTTGGTGAGGGGCTGGTGGAGAGGCCAGAGTTCCCCGTCGACCAGGGCCAGAGCCGAGTTAGTCACATGATGCTCCGTCAAGTCTGAGGGAAACAGAGGAGAGAAATTAATATTTTTTCTCACAGATTGAAGATTGTTTATTTCAGAAGACCTGACTAGACTTTTAAAATGATTACAGTAAAGGTTTAAAGACTCAGGGGACGGCTCAGGCCCCCGCAGGCTCCCGTTAACTCACGTCGGGCACAGCTCAGTGGCGTGGACATCCCTCGGTTCATGATGAGCAGCGTACCATCGAGCCCCGGGCCCCGCACGGACACCTCGATCTTCTCGACGCGCGGGTACAGAGCTCTCTGCCTGGCCTGCTCTCTGGCGAAGACGGCGTTGCGCTGGTTGCGGACTTCGGCAGCTGGTGGACGCACGGCCGCCGCAGTAGAAGCATATCCTTCGGGTGGGGGGAAAAGACTAATGTGTTGACATTACATTTTCTTCAAGAAATACATTCAGGCTCAAACCTTTTGCTTAACTTTAAGGAGCACATATGTAAACAGGGTCATTCAAAACAGAAAGTCTGTGTTTCAAACTTTAAGCTGTGGGGTTTCAAAGATGCAGGCACCAAACAAGAGCCCGAGTTGCATTGTGGGAATTGTAGGCCATTTTTGGTATTTTTACACTGAACATATGCGACAAAGCTTTGGAGATATGAAGCAGCCGATCGCAGGGTGCTAACTTATCAATGTCAGTTACAGAAAAAAAAGAATTTATATACCCTAATCATATATAATGCCGTCTCTTAGTTGCACATATATTTTTATCCACACAGATGCGATGTGAAGCTACAAGCTGACACTACAACCTTCGCTAGCTCACATGCTATGACGCGACGCTGTCACCGTTAGATCGCGGCTACTTACGGCGCTGGAGAAGTTGACACACGGTCCTCGTCGCCATCGTGACAGATATTTTAAAAAAAAAATAAAGTTGAAATAGACAGACGTCGAATGTATAAATGTAATTTACAAACTCCAGCGTCTGAAGGACGCCATGCCTATTTCGTGTGCAACGTATATTTAGGTCCGGGTAGGAATTAAACCCAGAGAGGAAAAGGGTTCCACGTGACCTAGAAAAGTGAACTGCGATTGTAGTTTGTGACAGCAGGTGTCGCTGTTGGTATTCATTTCAATGAGGCTTATATAAACCTGCAGTAAATCTTTCTTTTTTTAATGATCTGTATAAATACATTTTCCATCCAGACAGACAATAATTTCACATAAAACTTTCGCTATAATATTGCTAATGCACTTTCAGAAACTTTTCTTTTTATATTTATGACATCCTTCCGCCATTTATTTCTTAATCATCTCACTGTTTCTTTCATAACTGTCGAAAGACTGTTGCTCTTGTGCTGAATCCAAAGTTGAGGCTCTTGGCTCCGGAGCCTCATACATCCTCAGTTTCATACTCTAATGGGCTCTAATGGCATTCAGAATTTGACGAATGCTTTTTGGATTTTTTTCTTTTCTTTTTTTGGACCAGAATCAGCAGTAAGTGTTGGCACTAATGGTAAGAAGCAGGAGCTGCAGGACTCCCAGGGCCAGGGGAAACACAGCCGCAGGACCAAAACATCGTAAATCAACTCGACGCAGGCCCGAGATGGAGCCAGATTAACCGCTAAGTAACAAAAGCTGAAAGGCTTTATTCACCACGGGCCTCACCACCTCTGGAGGTTAAAGTGAAATGAGAGCGGTGACTCCATATGAATAATTATGTGGAAAATATAAAAGGCTCCTCATCCCCCACGACAAGGTTCTCAGAGAGTGACCTCGACAATAAAAAACACGCGTGACAAAGTTGTGCATAAAGATTTATTTTTTGTTGTTGAAAATATGTGTTTCTCACGTTGAACCCACAAACATTTCCGATGTGATTTAAGATAAACGGACGACACACTGACACCGATGTTCACTCCATACAATGTAACAAGGCATTTGTATCAACTGTAAAGTGTAAAGAGGACTGTCCGTACATGGTTATGACTGATTGACTGACTGACTGACTGACCGGTCGGTCGGTTGACTGATGCTCGTCTCTTTGGGTGAGATTGATTGTACTCAATGTCAGTGCGACAGTACAACGTCATGCACGCATCCTCCACAGTATGTCAACATTTGGGATCTTCCCGACGAATTTCCCCCAAAGGTGCTGTTTCCTTTTTATAGACATTCGTTCATCTGTTCATTCATTCATAGTTAGGCGGGCCTGCTTGTATATGACCACCGTCCTTGTGGTGACATCCCCCTTTAGATAACTCGGTGATTGTTCTTGCACCGTCGAAAAAAAGAAGAAAAAAAGAGTCTCAGGGGTGCAAAAAGAAAAACACAAGCAAGAAGAAAGAAACAGGGCCGTCCCTGCTCACAACCTATGGCTGGTTTCCCAAAGGCATTGAGCACTATGATCCTCTCTATCAATGGCTTTTTTTAAGATGGTTTTGGCACCGTGCTGCCTTTGGGAAACCCTGATAAATTCAATCTGGTAAACCAAAGAGGATGGTGATGGATGTGGGAGGTCAAGTGTTGTTGTCGTTCTGTTTTCCTTCAAGGGGGACTCATGAATGACGAAATGTTATTTTTCCTCGACCTGCACTGGCTACTTCTGCTACGTGATCTCCCTACTGCTGGACACAGAAAGCAGCGTGCAAATGCTGAACGCAAGAGAGTGGGTGTCTGCTTCGAACCCCTCCAACTTCAGTCCATCTCACGCAAATTCATTTGCATTCCCAGTCCCTCTTGTCGTCCCATCCATCACCACCCCCCTCCCGCGGACTGATCGGCCGCTACTGTATGCTGCAGGCGGGGCAGCAGGCCTCTCTCCGGTCCGGCAGAGGGCAGAAGTCCATCTGCCGGACGATCTCGGCGAAGAGCTCGTCCACCATGGTCTTGCTCTTGGCCGACGTCTCCATGAAGGGGCAGCCCCAGTCCTCGGCCAGCGCCTGGCCCTCGCTGGGCGACACCTCCCTCTCCTCCTCCAGGTCCACCTTGTTGCCCACCAGCACCACCGGCACCTGCTGGTACCTGGAAAGAACGAGGACAGGAGAGTTTTTTGAATTGTGCTGCCGCCGTATCTCCCCGGCCGCGTGTGCTTTTGCTGCAAAACTACGGGAACTTCCTGATATCTAAAGGAGAAAACCAGAGGGAGAAACTCAGTGTGCGCGTGTGTGTGTGTGTGCATTGTTGGCCTACATACTGTGTTTGTTAGATGCTGAAACAATAATGGATTTTGAACAATGCACAATGGAGAGGAGAGGGATAAACACAGCTACGCTCAGTTCCAGCTTCCCAGGAGGCCGCCCTCACTACCCGGGTGTCTAATATCAGTAGGCGGTCCCATTAGAAAAACTAAAAAGAACAGCCTCTTTTGAATGCTCTATTTATTCCTGAATACATTATGCCGTAGCATGGCATGCGAGCTGTACATTTAATGCCTTCCAATTCTTGTTTCGAAAATCATTAGCTCTCTGCACTTTGCATCGTTCCTATCGTGCGGCGAGCGCGTCTGAACCGATCAAGAAGCTTTCTCCCCCGACCCCTTTCCAGCGTGTGGCTGGCGATCCCGGTCCTCCTCCTCCATCAATACAAGGAAACCAGGCTGGAGGGAGAGAGTAATGGAACAGGTTATTGAATAATTGAATAAAGCTAATGCGCTGCTCTCACATGGGAGGACATGAACATTGGCCCTCGTGCCTCGGAAACAATTACTTTTTCTACTTCGTATTGAGGACATAGAGAGCTTTATCCCAAAATCTCAAACCCATCAAACCCATTTGGGATAAACCGGAATGCCGACTGCAAGGCGGACTTCATCACCCAACGTCAGCCGGGTTCCAAAAGCCTTTTCAGAAGAGTGGAAGGTGCCATACGACTGTCTCAGAAACGTGTAGGTGCACAAAGGTTACTTCCGTACAAACACAGCTGCTCGTACATTACTGTACAGTAGAGGAAATCCAGATCCCACTTTGTTCAGCGCAACATGCTTCATCCCAGTCGGACACTTCTATATGCTTTCTAGAATGTCGATTACAGAGGGGTATATACTGTAAATATTCCAAGCCACAGGTAAATAGGCAAAGACCACCTAACAGGCCTCCATACCATCAGTCATTCGTAAGTGCATTTCTGAGGCCCCTGCAAATTGGTGGCCCGCTGCCACGCCGCTCGACCGGGGAGCAGAACCGAGGCGTGGAGGAGAGAGAGCGAGCTGGCGAGCAGCAGAGGGCCGGAGAGCTGCGGGAGGCCATGAGTGCAGGCAGCAGCAGAGGGGTGGAGAAATGAGCGCAGGGGGGGGGGGGGGCGTCCTGTAGCGGGATACACCCCGGTGTGAAGAGACCTGCTCAAGTGTCCTTGAGAATCTCCAAGAAGTTCCGAGGGAGCTTGACCTCTGACCCCCCCCTCGAGAGGGAAAAAACGTCCCGGAAGAAGCGCAAATGCTTGAAAATGACGGTGAGCGAACTCATGCGCTAATTGGTGGACAAACGCTTCCAGGACTGTCGGGCAGATAAAACCCCCATAAATGCCAGAGACTTCCCTGCCGCTTGACATTTCCCACCCACTGCACAACACACACACACACACACACACACACACAAGCAGCTCGCATGTGGCCTGTGTGTGTGTGTGTGTGCGTGTGTGCGTGTGTGTGTGTGTGTGTTTGTGTTTGGAAAAAGCTGGAGACGAGAGGGTGTGAAGTGTGAACAAGGAGAGCGACGATACGCAAGACAAATGCAATGTGACAGCCTCGCAGGAGAAACTCTATATATAACTACAAAGACACCGGGAGAGCCAGCATCTCCGGGGCGGGGCTGGGAGTTTAGTACGGAGATTGTTGTTCGTTGCAGCGCCGAAAGACCCCCCCCCCAGGTCTCTCCTCCCCCCCTGCTCGCCAGCTGGGGACAGAAACTGAAATTGCAGCTCAACGAAGAGCGTGGAGGGAAAAGTTGCCCCCCCGGGGGAGGGGGTTTGCAGGCCCGATATCACGTATCATCGGAGAATATGTCAGTCAAGACAGCGGAGACTGAGATAATAACCAGGTGGCGACGCACCGTGACGTCGCCCGTCGGTGTTGAAACCTCGAGGTTTAGCATTTTGACCAGCGCCATCTTTCACAAAACAAACAAACACAAGTAGCCATGTTTGGTGGAGCAGGTGGGTGTGGCCTGACTGAGCACACCTGCGACCTGCACCTATTGGAGTGTACGAGCTGCCAATCACGCTGTATCCACGCCCCCAATAGCTTCTGTGCTTTATCGTCTATTTCTCTAAATGAGACTTAAATTTACAAAATGAACATCATGCTTTCTTTCTTTTCTTTTTTTTTTACATTGTTTTTCACACTTTGTCAACTTTTTAATAAAAACATTTTTATTATACGCTGCCTGTGGTGTTCTTACTGCACACAAACATTTCCGACTTGTCCCCGGTCCAACAACAGAGCCGGCAGCCGTGCATTATGGGAACTATCATCTTGCACTCGGACTGTGTTTGGATGGCTTGGCTGAAACTACCGGCTGCATGAATATGCAGATTTCTTTTTTCCATTTTTCCTTTTCAAAATGCAGTGGGAGAGAAGGCGCATTAGATTTATGGAACAGGAAAACAGCAGGTGGCCCGACAGCTTTACGAGCTTATACGGAGATATGGATATTAGAAATCCACGGTGATTTGTAAAATGTTGCTGTAAAAAATAGAAAAGAAGAAAAAACGGAATGCGGCCCACGTGCTCTCGGCTACGGGACTCACACACACACACACACACACACACACACACACACACACACACACACACACACACACACACACTGCAGAATGCTGCGGTTCTTTGAACTCACACCTCAGCTTGTGAGAAAAATGCCACAGGTCCCAAAGAACCGCTCGCGTCCTCGCGCTGCACGTGGAAAAATAACTTCAGCTCGTGTGGCCTACGTCTGACCCCTGAAACACACGCAACACTGGTTGCTGTCGTTTGCCTCCGGGGGGGGGGGGGGGTATTCCAGCTGTTGTGGGGGGGAAAGAAAACGCAAACACACAAACCCTCCCACACACACGCACGTACACACACACACACACACACACAATCAGTGTTTACAGGACTCTACATTTTCCACTCCTCCCTCGGGGTACTACAGCCTTATTAATGCTCCCTGCTGTGTTAAAATGCCACGGTGACTTCACTTACCTGTTTTCACGAGCCCCACAGCAACGATAAACACACACACACACACACACACACACACACACACACACACACACACACACACACACACACACACACACACACACACACACACACACACACACACACACACACACACACACACACACAAATTACCAAAAAGAACAGTCAGGCATCTCCGGCCCTGCAAGCCGCCTCCCTTGCTCTCTGCATCTGCTCTTAATTATCAGTCAACACTTTGTGACAAAAGCTTCGGCGCGTGTTACTGCTGCGGGGACCAGGACAGAGGAATCACAGAACCTATGTGTGTGTGTGTGTGTGTGTGTGTGTGTGTGTGTGTGTGTGTGTGTGTGTGTGTGGAACCCCCCGGGGGGTGTTTACTGCTGGAGAACAGAGCTTTTTTAACAGCTCGGTGTTTCGGAGGCGTCTCGGCAATACGGGCGACATTAGGGAAGGAAGGGAGAAAGCGACACAGCAAACATTCCAGTGATTAACAGACAAAGGGAAGGGGCCTGCACAGCAGATGGAGAAGGTCCTCAGAGTCCTTTTTTCAAATTTTTGAATGACGAAACCCTGAGCTGCATTCACATCTTTAACGGTGCAGCCATCTTTTCGGATACAAGCGGATACGGCGTACGGGGGGGGGGGGTTCCGTCCTCGTTCTGAGAAGTGAAACCGAAGGCGATCGAGAGTGAGAAATGAAGAGGTGATGTTTGTACTTTTGAATCTCAGAAGCGATTGTGAGGAAACTTTGAGTGTTATCAATGGTCCGAATGCTCCCCTCTGATGTGTTCACCAGTCTGGAAGTGCAGGTTCACGGGAAATGCCACATTCTGCTTTATCACCGTGGGACTCGTCTTTCAGTTTTTACTCCGAGTGGCACATCCATCCCAAAGTGGTTCCAATGAACAGTCGAACTTGAACGTATCCCGTGGACTCTCTTCTCGTCAACAAAGGAAACTACGGTCACTGTCCCTGAAAAGCTAAAAGGGCGCTTTTTTCATCACTCATCCAAACGCTGCAAAGCAGATTGTTTTAATATTTCAAAAATCGTGAATTATTCTCCTTCCTGACAGTTTGCTTCCGCCTCTCGCCACATCGTCGCCGCCAACCGTCGGTCGGTGGAATGGCGCGCAACGGAACGACGGGGACGCGTGTCCAAGTTGTACGTTGGATCCCCCCAAATAAACCCCCACAATGGCTCTATAGCATTGCTGGTGGTCAGAGACTCCCACTTCTGTTGTGTCAACTGAAAAAGAGATGAAAGAATTATCTCTGCACGTCTGGAGACTGGAGAGACTGCTGCACTGATGATGTACAGTGGCGTGCGGAAAAAACACAAACACGCCGGTCCTCGGCAGCAAACTCCCGTCAACATCCTGTCTCACCAAAAGTACATTTCTGACCAATGCTGTCACGCTGTAAACGTTCCACCGGGGATCTGGAATCTGAAAGAGACAAGGATCTCGATGTGGGGAAAGCCCCAGATACGGATCGAGGCCAAGCGCTCCTTTTTATCCCGTCCTCAGGGGTACGTGAATACGTCCGTTTGCAGGACGATTACCGAGCTAGAAATTAAGAAAAAGACCGCACGGGGTTGAAAGTAACTCTGACTCTGTGTGTTCAGATGTATCTGCCCACAGCTCCAAGTCAGTTGTGAATGTGTTTAAGGGTGAAAACACCGAGTGCAGTAAATATGTTTAGCCCGAGCACTTTACACACCAACAATGAGCACTTTACTGGGGGGGGGGGGGGCACATTTTTAACAACTCCCTCCGTCGTCCCGATGGCCAACACTAAAAGCCCGAGGTCAGGAAGTTGCTCCGTCCCCCTGGGGAACGTCGTTTTTTTCTTCTCCATCCCTCCGCCCCGACTCCCAGGCCAGTGGCGCGTGATGGTCACCTCCCGCCATTAGACACAGCATCGGTGCAGCGTGAAGACGTGGCCCCTGGTGCTCGGAAGGCCGCTTCCTCCCCTCCCCTAAACCTTTTTTACACGCAAGTGCGCAGATTACTGGGTTACGCCCATGATGTTGTTTCCACTCACACAGCGATGGGGGGGGGGGTGTTCGTGAGGCGCTGGCATATGTGGAGGGTAAAGTAGATGCGAGTACACAACGATATTCGACAGTCCTTCTGTCGGACGAAGCATGTTGGTGGTGCGAACCGCCTGTATCGCGCATGTTCCTGTTGCTACTCGTTACATTGGAGAGAAATCACTTCAGCACGACAAGAGTTGTTCTCGTTCAGCTGAATGAGCCCCCCCCCCTCCCCCCCCCCACACACACACACACACACACAGCACAATAACATATAGGATCTCACTGCTCTCTCATGCCCCCCCCCCCCCCCACACACACACACACACACACACACAAAGAGCCCTGCATAAGCATTCGGGTTTATAGGATTCCCTAATGGAGGCCTGATGTCTTCTTGGCTTCCAACCCAACACAGTCTCATTAAGTTCTGGTGAGTGGGCACATGCTGTATCTCTCTGTGTGGTTCTGTGCTGCTGCTGCTGCTGCTGGATCAGCAGGATGTTTGGGAGGAGGGAGGCGGATCTCCTGAAGGCGGCTAATGGCACCGGGGAGTTGATTGTGCTGCCGACGACGGGGCACCCAGAGAATCAAGTCTGTGTGGGTGTGTGTGTGTGCAACTGACCCGCTGAGCTTTGTTCTTGCTATTCTTAAATAAACTGTACACACACACACATGCTATACACGTGGCATTGGTCCATATGCATCTGTATCTATACCTACACCCGATGCCTCATCAATGATCAGACCAATCTACTGGTCGCTGTAAAAGAGGATGAGGATTTTACTTCCTCGCAGCTTTGCACCTACACAGAAATAGTCCCTACTCCAAACGCAGAGCAGTGTGAAATAAAAGTATGAATTATTTATATATATTTTTATATATATATATATATATATATAAAAATATATGTACACTTGAGGACAGTGGCGGCTGGCGCAGTGTGGGAAGCTGCTCTCGGGCGGCGGCTGGCTGGCGGCGACGGAGCCCGGTTCCATCCATCGGTGTATTATTCATTTCAAAGGAGTTCCCTCATGCATTCGTCCCTGCCGCGCCTCGTCAGCCGTGACGCGCTCTCCCCTCCTGCTTCCACTCCGCCCGTGACGTCGGTGCCCACACGGGAGTGAGGCCCCCCCCCCTTCACTCCCGGGGAGGGAGCTGAGAAGCACTGCACCAAACGCTATGCACGTCAAATGATAGGAATTACTGTAAGACCACATGCAGCGAGGCGCCACGGCCCTGTTGACGCTTCACCGATGGAAATCTGACCAATTGCAAAAGAGACACGTCTGAACGGAGCAACACGGTGACCGAGGAGAGAAAAAATGCTCAATTAATAACTTCAGATCTGCATAAACTTCAGATCCGCACTTTCTCCCAAGTACTAACATTGAATGATCCCTTAAAATGTTCCCCTATAGTCGACGTGAACGTCCTCCACTGTTGGGGCCTTGAAGAAACAACAGGGATGAATTATAATAATGCTCAAATTACAAATATAAGTGTCTAACTGTACAACATGTCCTCTTGGGAAACCAACACATTTGCTCATCTGTAACCTTACAGAAAATGGAACGGACGCTCTAATACTTAAAGTTGCTGTCTTAAACCGGACTCCATCAGGTCCAGGACGTCCCGATATAAGATTTATATAGCATCCTTCCGAAAAACTGAAATCTAGGATAGCAGCTGCTGCATAGATCGGATAAATAATTGCCTCGGTACGAGTGATTCCTGAAGCGAAATGTCCTCCTGCGTTTGTCCAAATTTTAAAAAACCAAAAGACGAAGGAAATAGCGCAGCCTCTCCTTCCTCACCCCCCGCCCTGTCGTGAGGCGAGCGCAGCGGATCTGTCGAGCGCTGGACAGCAAGTGAGTGATCAAAGCCGTCCCGAGTGAGTTGGCGGAGAGTATCAAACCCTGCAGTGGTGGGTTCAGCGGGGTCGCAGTATGACAGGTGAGCCGCAGCTGGGCTCCCTTATGGGGAACAGATGAGCTTCTCACGACAGGAGGGAGGGGAAGACGAGGGAGCGGGGAGGATGTGAGTTCATCATTCCCCTTTGTTGGAAGGAACAACAACAACAACAGTCTCACAGAGATGTTGGTGCTTTCCAACTTCCCGGGGCCCCTAAGAGGTTCCAGGTGGTACTCCTAAATTAATTTCACTGTTTTATTATGCCATGCTATAGTGATTATAGCTTTGTCCCTCGCCATCACAGCCAACTTGTGGGATCTCGTCCTGTACAAGGTGTGGGCCCAACACACATCCAATCCCCTGCTGTCGGTTATCAGATCATTTACGACATTGTCACACGGATCTCACCTCTTGACCCTGATGATCTGGTCCCTCATGGGCTTGATGTCCTGGAAACTCTGCTGGTTGACCAGGCTGTAGACCAGGATGAAGCCCTGGCCGTTCCTGATGTACAGGTCCCGCATGGAGGCGAACTGCTCGGTGCCGGCCGTGTCGAGGATCTCCAGCACGGACGGCGACGAGTCCACCTCGATCTCCTTGCGGTAGAAGTCCTCGATGGTCGGGTCGTACTTCTCGATGAACGTGCCGGTGACGAACTGCACGGTGAGCGCGGACTTGCCCACGCCGCCGCTGCCCAGCACCACCACCTTATACTCGCGCATCGCGGCGGCGCTCCGGCATGCAGCGGAACCGAGTCCGGCTAAGCGCGACGCGTCCCCCGGGGCGCACGGCGCGGCGCGGCACGGTTCAGACTACGGGCATGACGCGGCAGAAAGGGGGGGTTGGGGGGGGTTGCTCGACGAGATGCTCTCACAGGCTACAGCCGAGGCTGATGATGAGGATGAGGAGGATGCTGCTGCTGCTGCTGGAGCATGTAGCCCCCGAGACGCGCGGCGCGGCCACAGCCTCTACTGGCAGATTCCCACGCTATCCGGCCCCGGGGCATCCATAATGCAACAAGGCGTCGGCGTGGTCCGAGCAGGATCGGCTATTATTAGACACGACAGGGCGGCACGGTCTCATCGCATGTGGCGACGGACGAAGCGGAGGGGCTCGCAAACCGCGTGTCCCCTCCCTCCCTCCCTCGGTCCGGCGCGGTCCAGTACAGAAGACTCGAAGGCAAAGAGCCCGTTTGTCCCGAGGAAGAGGAGCGTCCTGCCGCCGCCGCCGCCGCCGCCGCTGCTGAATCCACGCCTCTGGAACTGGCGCATCCATCCGCTGGATGCTGCTACTTCCTGGAAGGGCGTATGGGAGGTGATCAGTGCCACAGGGCGCAGGGGCGCGGGGGCGCAGGGGCGCGGGGGGAGAATCATCCCCATCACGAGGAGAAGGCAACATTTGAAAATGAAATCTCCTCAAGCTGGACATCATGTAGGGAACAGGATAATAAAATGAATGCAACCAGTGAACTATATATGTAATAATAATAATAATAATAATAAATAAAAACAATAATAATAAAAAATAAAAATAAAAACAATAATATATATATATACATTTATGTGTAATATACATCAGCATTTGAGTTATGATAACAACTTTAGGGCTGCTGCCAACGATTGTTTTCATAAATCGATTCATATGTCGATTCTTTTATGGATTCTTCGCATAGTTGTTTGTACCAAGAAATGGTAAAAAAACAAACAATGCAGATCGTTTTTTTCCCATAACTCCAACGATGATGTTTTGGTTTTGTCCCCACACCAAAATATTTTCAGTTCGACCACGTCCCAGAGGAGCAAAGAGACCAGAAGATATTCACTTCGAAGATGAATTGAGACTTTTTTCCCCCCACAGAAACTACTTGAACCGATTTAATCCATTATCAAAATAGTTGGCGATTAATTTAGCAGACGATTGCAAATCGATGAACTGTTAAAACTGTCCATATAAATATATCTATGTAATGTACATCAGCATCATTCAACGTGAGTTTGTAGTGTGAGTCACGATAACATCTTGCGTCAAGGTCGTGGTCATGTTTAAAAGACACCAGTGTTGACTGTACAAACCGTGTCGAGTGTCCAAAGTCCAATTTTTTGGAATATAACTATTAAACCACCACCAACATTCCAAGCTTTTTTTTAAAAACTGCGTGTCTCCATCATAAGAACATCTTTGCTGGCCTCGCCTGTGGCTGCCATAGAGGTCACACGAGTGCAAGCATATGCCGTTTTAGGGGCTTTTTAAAAAATAGTTTTTGCTGAGACAAGTGATGACGTCATTCTTCTCCAGGGGGAGGACAGTCTCCACAGTTGCCGTGGAAACTAGGTCAAGCATCCACTTGGTGACGGGAGTGGTTCCACCAGAGGGGCCTCTCCTTGCATCGGCCCACCAAGTGAGGTCACCGGGGGTCTCGACGCGGTTCTTCTCCTCTATGTTTTCTTTGTGAGATAATATGTAATATGTGTGACACTGTATGTATGTAGCAGCACATTCATACATTAGGATTATAATATTGGGTAACTTGTCATTTGTTACATTGTGTTATAGCTACACAAAGTTCAGCATCATACTGTACGTCCAGTGTAAACACACAGAGAAAGATGAGGAACACATTGAGCTCATCTAGTATTTCTGGAGGCACTGAGATTTATTGGCGACGGGGGATTTGGACACTGCAGCAGCACGGAAACTTTATATAAAAAAGGCCTCATTTCAAAAACAGGAAATGAGGGAAAGATAATGGAAAACGTTTACTTCTTCTGTCTCTTACGGTCTTTATAGGTTACTGTAACGCGAGATGCATTAAAATCTTGTCATGTGTCTTTGTGTATGTGTAGAGCCTTATACCTTCCATAACCCGGGATATTGTTTTACTTCTGTAATCTGTAATCTGCTAATGGTTTTACTTTAAATGGCAGCAGTTCCCAATGTAGACTCCAGGGACACCAGGACATAAGGGAGCATTCTATGGTGAGTTTAAAAAGCAAACGTCTGGGACAAACTGGATATAATAAAGCATGTTTCCATACCAATGTTGTAAAATATGACACAAACAAGTTCTATGTGTGTGGCATAAAATAAGAGGTCCAGACAGAAAAAATAAACACTCCTTTGATTTTCTTTATTTCTGTCTTTCAATAGATTTTACACTATCTCGCTGGAACCAAAGGAATATTGGACTATAGAAACATAAAATAGCACAAAATATATGCAAAAAAAAAATAAAAATACATTAAGAACTGATTACATTGAAACTATAAAATCTGACGAGGGGGGTGAATTTATCTTTTTTTTTGATGGTAGGTTAGGGTACACTGCGACAACCACAAGTCATCGCCTGCCAGTCCCCAGTGTGGCGCCCTCTGCTGGCTAAAGCTGTGAGTTACATGCTCCGAGCAGTTCCTTTGTAAGGCAATGGGACAAAAGAATAATAATAAAAAAATATGCCACTACAGATTTTGGGAGACCAGAGGGAAAAGATCAGTGACTGTTCAACCCTTTTAAATTTTTTTGGCCTTGTCGCAAAAAAACGTTAAAAAATGATTTGACATTTTAAAGGTATATATATATATATATATATATATATATATATTTGAAATGAAACTGAGGAGGGATTTGGGGAATCACTTTTTCATAAGAGCTCTTAAAAACATAAAACCTTAAGCACGATGGACTCAAGATAAGGCAAAGTGTTTGGAACCAACTGCTCAGAAAGTGCCTACAATTTTCTTTTTTAAACCATCAGTCAATCATTGCAAACACATTTCTAAAAAAAACAAAAACATTTCAAGAGGATTCCTTACACAAGGGCATCGCGGGTCACCGAATGAGGACATGTTGTGTACAGACATTGTTTTTTCTTTCCACTTGTAACATTCAGTATGTTATCATTTAGTAAGAAAAAAGGAAAAAAAAAACATATTGTTTTCCCATGCAACAAGTTGAATTAAAAGTTATTTATCTGCTTTTGATTGATAAACAGACGTACTGCACGAGCAGGAAATGAAAAACAGATCACATCTTTAAACAATATGAAAAGTGCAATCCTCAACTCTGGCGATACATACGCTCCGAAATAAAACGTCTCCGTGTGGAACCTCAAGGTCCTTTGTCGGGGGGGAAGAGCTGTACATCTCGACTTATTAATTTATAGATTATTTAGTTCTCATATATATATATATATATATATATATTTATATATATAATCTATGTAACATTGATGACTTTCAATCTATGTAAGTGTTACAGTCACAGCACTACAGAGGCCATCGTTTGCTAATGAAAATATTAGGTAATTGTCATAATCTCAGTGAAGAGTAAGAAATGCTCATATCTTTCTTTACAATCTACCTTGTGTACAGTGTTCTAGCAAAAAGAAAAAGAAAAAAAACCAAACTTGTCAACAATGCCATTTACAAAAATACCGAACTTTAGTAATTGCAACATTTGGTTGCCACAGCAACAACTTAATATTGTTATGAAATACTATCATACTAGAGTGAAAAGTACATCTTTTTTGAAATTTAGTTCTCTTTTTTTTGTGTTTTTTTTTTTGGTAAAATGTCATCTATACAATAAACTTTTTTTTTGATCCCCTCCCCCCAACAACACAAACGATTCTCTAACTATGCTCATCGCCGCGACACGGCGATCTTTTTATATCGACGAGAAGGCAAGAAAGATCCAGGAGCTTTCTATCGGTGGGTCGACTTTTTTAACCCCCCCCCCCCCCCCCCCCCCCACCGCCGCCACTGCTTCTCATTGGCTGACCCCGACAGGTTAGACCTTGAAATGACCAACCGTGCAGGGACGTAGAACAGCTCAATAAATTACATTCATTTCAAAATAGAATAGTTTACAACATTTTTTTTTTTTTTGGACTAAAATGTGACCAAGAAGAGTAACACAAGATAAATTACAACAAAATAGAAACGTTCACCACCTTCCACGAAATATTACGCACAAATCAAAAACATGGAGACGATTCAAAGTGAATGAAAAAAAAGCAAAACCATGAGTCTGATTGTGGATTGTCAATGTTAATCGAGCACCATGAAATTACATTAGAATTTTTAAAAATGGAAAATAAGATTTAGTATGATGAGTTAAAATGCCAAGACTAAAAGACGGTTGGTCTGAAATAATAAAATAACCCTAAAAAACCCAAAATGATTGTTCAGGAAGTTGGAGGTGTGGAGGGCGATCGGGGGGTCAAACATACTTTGATAGTAGACACAACACAATTTTTTTAAATAACTTTGAATATATTTCTAGAACTATGAATATAAACTCTCAAAAGAAGAGACACATTACACAGTTTACAATACATGTAGTTTTTTTTTCCTCTCTCGCCCACGTTCCTCATGTAAACTACTCGAACCACGGTGAGGAAACGATGGTTCACGCCGCGAAAGTCACCGAACATTCTACAAAGCTATTTTTGATTTGTCGTTTCTTCCAACTTCAACCTTTTTTTGTGTGTGTTTTCGTTTAAAGTCACTTGTGATGTTAAGTGAACTGGTTCACGAGAAAAACTTGCTTCCTGTAACCGTTCGGCAAAAAGAAGAGAAAGAGAAAAAGAAAGTGATGTCTTTCCCGAGAGGTCCATGTTCCGACAGCCGGTGTGTCGTGTCTGTACTTTTTAGTGATACACTCTGGATGCATGTGTTGTTGATGAGCATTTTTTTTTTTAGGCACTTCTACAGTTTTCTAAAATGGAACAGGATTATCGGTGATAGTAGGGTTGGACGGGACAACCGACGGTCACAGATAGCCCTCCAGTCCAAGTTCAAGTTAATCTTGACGAGCCTCGTCAAATGCACCGTTTTTTTTTTGTTTGTTTTAGTCTTAGCACTTAAAATCCTTCACCCGCCCCTCAACGCGCTCTCCTGCCAGGCCCTGGTGTCGTCGTCACCCGCCAGACCTCGCGTCGAGTCCCAGTCTGCCGGCAGACCATCAGTCTCCAGATATACGAAAACAAACACACGTACACACACGTAACACGCACGCAAAGGCTTGGTATGTCCGCAGCGAAACCGCCAAGCTTCGTGAAGCCCTTGGCACGGACCCCGCGCCTTTAGGCTTTTTCAGTAATGGCCACGACAAATCTTCCGTCAACACTGGGCGCTGTCTCCCCCCCCCCCCCCGTCCCGACTGCATGCAAAAAAAAGACATCCGTGCACAATCGATCCCACCGCTCCTCCTAAACAAAGAAGCGAAACCCAGCGTCGAACAAACGAGTAAAGGGGGGCGCTCTGAGCAGCGTTTCGCGATGGCAAAAGAAAGAGGAATTTGTCTGGGGAGTTTTGCGAATGGGGGCTCTGCTGCTTTTCTGGCACAGCTTGACTGCGTCGTCCTCTTCCAAGCTTTGGCAAGATGTGTCCCGGGATGAGGGCGAGGACGAGCGTCATCATGGCATCTGAACAGCGTCTGGGGGCAGGTGAGGGGTCGCCGAGGAGACCCCGTTCGCAGGGGCCCAGTCTCATTGAGAAAGCGTGAGCCCGTCCGCCCCCAAAGGACATTCATCTTCGTAGAGGGGGGGGGCAAAAGACCTGGGACGAAAACCCCCTCGCCATGTGCGTCGGTGTGGCTGTGCGCGGGTTTCCTGTGACTCTTCCTCCGTCCACGTCAAAGCACTATATTTCTCATATAGTGCAAAATCAAGCATCTTGATTTTTTTTGTTTGTTTTCTAACCAAAGGGATGAACGTTGTGCAGAGGTTTTTTTCAGAATAAATATGAAAAGAGAGGGGAGAGACGGTACTTTGGGAGAATGGTTGTTAAAATGACCTCTATAATGTGTCTGCTATGTGTGTCGTATAATACATAAGAACATTTTTGACTTTTTATGTGAATAGTTTTTTTTTCTAGCAATACATACAGTATATATCTTTTTTTTTGTTTTTCTTTCTTTTCTGTGTTTGTGTGTGTGTGTGACACGGGCACTGCAGTTCTTATGGTTAAATTGAAGTGTCACACTCTTAGCATGCAGGTTGCTGGACCTCTATGGGAGAGGTAAGGTAGTATTTACACAGGGGCTGTTTTGGGTTTCCTAGTGCAGCTTCGTGACACTCCGCTCCCGTCCTGACACTTACTTCAGGATGATCTGCAGGAGAGGGACAGAGGAGGAGGAGGAGGACGGAAGAGAAGGGAAGCAGTGAAAACAAGGAGAGGAAAGGATTTAATCAACATGTCAGAAAGGAACATTCAGTACACAAACTGCTTTTGCTTTTTTGTGCGTGTGTTTGGCATCTCTTTGTCTATTCTTTCCGCCTACCAAAGACCTCAGTATGCTTCCAACAAAGTGCACCAAAAGACACGCCGAGCAATCAGACTTTTTACAATTTGAAACCAATTTTTCCCCATGATACAAATCAAATCTACATTTTTCTCCCCTCTGGTCCAAATGTGTCATCAGGTTGGTTCATTTGTTGTGTTTTCGTGTTGATTTGGTTTATTTTTACACTGGAGAAATGAGAACGTTTACACCGTATATTAGATTTATGCATCTGGGGAGGGAGGGCGACAGTTAACACAGGAAGAAAGTCCCGTCTGCGACACGGCGACGACACAGTCTGTAAAAGGTGGGACTGTTCTGACTTTTCTGACATTTTATATAAAAGGTACGAACACGGAACGATTATGGATGGTGGCATTGTTCTTGTTGTTGTCCTTGAAGCTGGCAGCAGAGGTAGTCACAGAGCCGGTTCAATGTCCGTGTAATAAGGAGGGACAGTGGCGGGTGGGGACAGGAACGTCAATACTGTTGTGTTTCCTGTTTTACTTCCGATACTGGACGTCCGGCACGTGGCAGAACACTGGTTTCGTTTTTGTAACCAGGCGAAGGAAACATAATGAGGAGGTCTCTGTATAAAAGCGGCTTTTGATTCCTTCTCCGGCGAGCTGCTAGCAACGATTTGGGAGAAGTAAACTTGCAAAATGCAAAATGCAACACCACAAATTTCTTGGAGAAAACGCAATAGGAGGCGAGTATTTGGAGAGAGGCTTGGGATGCGGTGTGATGCACAAAGATATGACGACATTTATTATTAAACATGGTCTGACGACACATCACAGAAACCACGTTGGGCATACTGAGGCTTTCAGTCAGAGGCGATTACCACGACGACCATATCCCAGAAAGCTGAGGCTGATAAATATCTGTTTTGACACCAGGTCTGGTCACCTCAGTCAGTGTGTACAGTACAGACTGATACACCACACAACAAAGAGAGGGAGGAAGAAAAGAAAAAGAAGAAGAGGAGGGGAGAGGAGGAGACAGGTAGAAGAGCTGCTGTCTGCCATCATGTGGTCGCCGCTGGCAGCAAGCCGACACAGAGCGACGCCGCATGGCGCTTGTTAACAGACGACAGACGGCCAGAGCAAAGGACAGAAGCCACTGGTCACGACACACACACACACACACACACACACACACACACACACACACACACACACACACACACACACACACACACACACACACACACACACACACACACACACACACACACACACACACACACACACACACACACACACACACACACACACACGTGGAGAGTGTTTGTGACGTGCCCCAGAGTGCAGAATGGAAATATATATAAATATTATTGAGTGGAATCAGCTAGATGTGACAGTACACTCCACCCCTCTGGCACCACAGGAGGGTAAAAACTAACTAAAACAAGAAGATGTGATATTTTTTTTTAACACATTAATATCAGATTAGACATTCTAATTGATCTCAGTGACCCTTCATTTGAACCACCGTGATAAGAATAAGGACACGTTTCCTGCACAGAGCGGTTAGAGAGTGAACCCTGCTCCTCCCTCATTATGATCTGTCACCAGGCCGGCAGTCGGACTGATGATCACGTGCAGCGTTAATGTGACGCTGTGTTCCGACAGCAGAGGGCGCTGCAGCCTCACAATCTTCCAGCAGAAGCTGCCCAAGCACCGTCAGCACCCGGAGTGATGTGACTGGTTGGTACTGCTCATGTCACAAGTCACATTACAGAGGGTCATGATGATGTGACCAAACTCTGAACCCATCAACCATCATGTCTGGACTGACTCATGCACGTGCGGCATCTATTTTGAATCTCATTTTATCTAAAGACACCAACAGGTTTAATATTTTTAAAACATTAATAGCACAATATTTATAATAATTCTCCCGTTCTTTCCAACTCCAGCAGTCAGTTAATAATTAAGGATATATGAGTACTAACTCTGGCTTTGCGGACTGATTTCTGGCAAAAGCAGCGATGTCAACATCATGTGGCCTTGAATAAATATACAAATATAAACAGCATGTATGTTTATTCCGAGGAACCATACGATGGGGATGACTGTACTGAACAAGGCGTGCACTGTGTGCAGCGCAGCTGGTGATTCGCAGAGTTAACCGTGTCCTCGCTGGAGGTTTCTTGATGCAGGGCGGCGAGAGGAGAGAGGGAGCGAAGGAGGGAGGGAGGGAGGGAGAGATGGAGGCAGACGGAGACAGACAGCGATGGGCTGACGTCAGTGTTTTTCTCCGGCTCCCTTGTCCCACATGCATCTTTAAAGAGCAGCTCTGCTTCCTGCTGCTACTGCTGCTGAATGCCAATTACAGGAAGAGACGGTGACTCACAGGAAGTGCACACACTGGTGGCCTGTGAGGGGCAATAAAGCACAAGGTGCGGTGGCCAGAGGGGGGTCTCGGAGAAATGAAATGAATTACTTGTGATTTTCATTTTTTACAGCGAGAACCTCCAATTTTTCCCCCCCATCCCAGCTGAGATACAGGGACTGTTTTATAAGGTTTTCTTTTATTAATGTCTTCTTGTCTTTGGAACATAGAGGCAGTAAGTCAACTAACAACTCTATTTTTGTCATTCGTGCGCTGCTGTTGCCGATTCTGCACCCTGACATGATGTTTCCCACCCATATTTCTACCTTCATCTGTGTCTGTCTTAAATGGCACCGCTGTACAGTCACTGGCAGTAAATGATTACCAGCTGCTGGAGGCCAGAGTGCCACCATTGTGCCGAAATTTCCAGGTTTAAAACGGGGCACACATGCGTCACTCTGGCATTCAAAAACCTGGCACTGCTTTCCTGGCTCCCGCTGCTGACACGCAGCAACAGGAGAGCCGCCGATTCGGAGGCCATTTTTAGACAACTTCTGTGATCACTTTCCATGACGGGGCACACCCCTCGTAACTCACAGTTATTCTCCCTTTTATTCTACAGCTCGGAAAAAAGGTGGACCTGGGGGAAGTGGAAACAGGAAAAGATCCGACTGGGCGGCAGTGGTTACGAGTCAAGTGCTGGAGGAACTGTCTGTGTGTGTTTGCTCAAACGTGTGTTTGCACGGCAACACAAGCGGCACAGATGACGCCCCTGCTGCAGATGGAGAGGCTTAATTGACAACAACAAGAAAAGTGGAAAAATAAAACTTAAAACAGTACATGCATAAAAAAAAAAAACAGGAAGTAGTGCAACACAACACAACTACTACTTTGCAAATGTGGGAGCTCTGAAGAAGTGCTTGTTGGCGGCGCCGAATGGGGGCTGTTTTACATGAAACACGAAACTCTGCTCGCTCAGGTAGCCCCGCCTCCGCCTTTACGCTCTCTGGAAGACGGCCACTCACAAGGCTTTCATGCCAGGGTGAGCTCGCCCAGTGCGGCCACAAGAGTGTGGACGGGGAGGGGCCGGGGCGTGGGCTCTGGCTCAGCTGCAGCTTATTGCGGCCTGTTTTGGGAGGCAGTACTTATTCAGAGCTCCGGGGACTGATGAAAGAAAGCTTTAAAAGGAGCAAACCTGATTGGCTGGTGCTGTTGCTGCGTAGGGGACACTTGTGGCAGGAGTTGTTGCTGCAGAGACAGTAGCAGGCGTAGCACTGTACATCATTGGGACTTTGGTTTTTTGAGGGAGGGAGGGAGGGAGAGGGGAGGTGAAGGGAGGAATGGGGGAGAGGGAAGGGGGGGGGTGGTAGCGATGGACAGGTAGGTGTAGCGTTATGGCAACCATGGCAACCGTTGTGACGTGCGTGTTTTTGTGTCGACGGTGTCGTTTGTTGTTGTTGTTGTTGATGGTGGTGGTGGTGGCGGATGTTACAGAGAGCCAGCAAGCCATCGTTAGGGTTACACCGGCAGATGGCATGCAACCATTCACAAAGCAAAGCAAGGAGGACAGAAAGAAAGAAAGAAAGAAAGAAAGAAAAGAGAGCGTGGGAGAAAAAAAAACAAAAACAAAAAACAAGAGGAGAGAAGCTGATTACAATCACAAGTAAGGAAATTTATATGGAAAATCAGTTAGCTGTTTTTTTCCCCAGAGAAGTTAAAAAGGGGCACGAATATTAGGAATCTACGACATTTTTGGCAGCAAGGATGGAAATTTTTTCTTTTTTGTCCATGTGGGCCGACTAACGATGAACAGCAGGATGATGCCAAGAATCCAGGCGGCCAAAAAACATGCAACTCTGATGGACTGCGTTAAAATTATGTTTAAAATCATTATTCTGAGAGTCCGTTCAGACCTGGTGTTCACATCTGTCCCGAATGAGCCGAGCATTTGAGATCCGATCGCTCGGCTCTGGGGCACGTTTACTTTTTAGCAGTTTGAATTCACTCTCGCACACAAACACTGACACATCTGTACAGTCGCACTGGCTGAAAACAACATCATCTAGTCTTTGTGAACAGAGACGACCATGCGTTTATTTGGATATACAGCGTGGAAGTGGGATCTGATGTCCACATGTGATCAGATCTATCAGGGACAGATGTTGATACCAGGTCTAACCGCGCCTTTTGCCATTTAATTCCTGCTGTTAAGCTGACTGGGACTTTTTTTTTTGTAGTTCCCATCCTCTTCTCCTCAAGACAAAACTTGGCGTAACTTCTCTGGGAAACTGATTTAAATTTCCTGATCAACACAGCACAGCAAACAAGACAAGTGGCTAAATCCTACAGCTTAAGAATGCACAGAAAAATCTGTCTGCTGTATTTTTATCTGGGCTAACATTTTGAATCATCAACACATCAGTCATTAGCGAGAAAAGGTCAGTGAGGAGACAAGAACAACTATTTCAGGTGACACAAAATGAAATATAAGTGTGTTTCACATAAAAAGAAATGCCTGGTTTCATGAGAATTTTCCAAAGCAACATTTGAAAAGGTGTTTCATCGCCTCGACAGGAGGCAATTCGGTGAA
The DNA here is from genome assembly GCF_022379125.1 of Scophthalmus maximus. Lineage (NCBI taxonomy): Eukaryota > Metazoa > Chordata > Actinopteri > Pleuronectiformes > Scophthalmidae > Scophthalmus > Scophthalmus maximus. The sequence continues at coordinate 27,334,946 of NC_061515.1, read as the reverse complement.
GCGGCGACCTTTTGTCTCACCTGTCAGGGCTGCAGATATTGCCCACTCACCCCCCTCCGACCCCACCCACCCACACACACGCCCACCTACATCAAACAATGTGCATGAGAGAGCAAAAGGGAAGGTCGGGACCTACCAAGACTGCTAGCGGGAGTCATGCAAAAGACTGACCCTGTTGTGTTCATGCAGAGAAAGATAGAGACAGAGAGGGAGACAGAGAGAGAGGGAGGGAGAGAGAGAGAGAGGAGGAAAGAAAAAGGGTTAATTGAGAGAGAGGATAACAACAAGGTTATACAGGACATAACTAAAATAATTGAAGACAGCTCGGATGCTACTGCTACAGTGGCAAATGCAGTGAACTGTAGCAAGCGGAGCGATTCCCTTCACGAGTTATGATATTAGTGGGAAAAACACTGTTTACACACAGATGAGTTATACTGTAGGACATGAAATGAAGGTCGTGTCTAACGTTTTGCACGTCTGGTTATCGTATGCAGACATGACGGAAGGAACTGATGGATAAGGATTTACTTATTTGATTTTTTTTTACTTTATTCACTCTGTTCATCAATTTTCAGACTTTCCTTTCTACATGTCAACGGACAAGTGAGCGTAAAGGTCACCGGGTCAAATTTATGATAAATATATAGATAAATAAATTATAACAAACAGAGGAGAGGTGACAGGGCCACACGGCAGCATCATGCAGGGTCAGTGCAAGTCCACCCAGATTCATTCAGATGAGTTGTTCAGACCCAGTACAAGTACAAATACTTACATTTGGGTACCTGCTGTTAGCGAGTACTTCATAAAGCCATTTTAGTTCTAACAATGACTTTAAAAAACAAGTTTTACCGTCATCTGCTATTCAAAGTTTGCAGTCTGCTCTACTTTTGGCATCCTTGTTAAGGTTAAAATATTTCCAAATTGCTGATATTGCTCCTCCTCCTCCGCTGACTGCCGCCTGCCTGCTCAACTCGAGGATGCTACATTGCCGCTAAGTTGTACCTGGTACGGTGGGATCGGAGTAGTTTCATGAGTACATGAGCACAGTGGCGGACCCTTAGTGCATCCCTAATCAGGGACCTACCAACTGAAAGCTACACATACAGAGGGATGAGGGGCTTGTCAGACGCCTCACTCCGCAGAGAAACCAGAAGAGCAGGAGACAGAGGAGCGAGGGACAGATAAGAGTCTCGTCCACATGACTCATGAGTGAAGCTACCACTACCTGCATTAGCTGCAGTTTTACTCATTTAGCAGGTTTAGCCGCGGGGACTCGAGCTACTGTTAGTTCCTGTGTGATGATGGTTCACAGAGAGAGAGAGGGTGTTTCGTTTGGGGGGCAAAGGATTGAAGAGGAATAGGAGAGCACACCTGAATTAATTTGGGGAAAATTGTTTTTTAGTTTTTTTTAATATTGATGTCAGTCAAGACATTTTTAACTGATTTTTTCGCGGAAAAAAAGCCATTATTTTCTTTTAAAGGCTTATCGCTTTTTTCTTTATCTTATTCCTCCCCTGAAATTGAAGCCTAAACAAAGTTACTGAGCCTTTGTGTTGGACACAACCAGGCTTGTTTTGCTCTTTTGTCTGTTTAAGTGTTCAACTGACAGGTAAATCCAATTCGGGTGGTAATATATCATATCTTTTATTGCTCTCATCAAAGCCTGCACTGGCCTGGTACCTGGCAGCAGTTATGAGTTAATACACACCGAAGTAAATCCCTCTGAAAAGAAAAGACAGAACTACACAGATGGAGCTGATTACGGGAGAATCTCTCTCTCTCTTTTTTGCATTCAAAACTCCAAAAATTAAAGATAAAGGGCGAGCTCGGCACATCAAGCTTATCTGTGTGTGTTCTGCAGACCTATGCGTAGCGTCTATCTCCATCTGTGGTGCCGTGCGTACTTATCGCGAGCGCTTGCTTACCTGTGGGAAAGAAAGCGGGCTGCTGGAGCTGTGCGTTGGCCAGCGCCTGCTGGTAGTGCAAAAAACTGGGGTTGAACAGGGAGCTTGCTCCGTTGCTCTTCTCAAGTGCTTGTCTCTTTGGTAGGGGCTGGAGGACGCCGTGGGGGAACGCCTAGCCACCCACAACACACAGACACACGCACGCAAACGCACACACGCAGGCACACACGCAGACACACACACACACACACACACACACACACACACACACATAACAAAAAGCACAAAAGATTGGAACTGGATACTCGTTTAAGTCAACACAGATATTTTCTAAATCTGTTTTTTTGTCTACGCACAGCACAACAAGGCAAAAATAAAAATGGAAACTTGCTGTAACTATCACAAGGACAATGAAAAACTACACCATGGCAAGGCAATCATCGACAAACACATTAAAGAAAAAATAACTGGAATTATTTTAACATTACGTTGTTCATTTAAAATAAATGTACAGTACAATCTACAATTGCCACTGGTGATCATCAGTGATAAATATTTAAACTTTAAAGTGTTTTACATGGTACATCACACAAACAAAAGAGCCAACTTAAAATTTTTGTGAGTGGCTACAGTACAATTAAAGAAGCTACATGCAAAGCAAAAGGTGAAAGGTCAAAGTACCAGGTCTACAGTTGCCTCGAGGGGTCGCTTCATTGCTTTGGCAGTCGACTGAGTCTTTAATTAGCAGGCAGCGAGCACATGATGGCAGTGGGCCAATGGGATTCAAGCGTATTAACATACAGGTAACAGCAAGCAGAGGTGCGTCATGGGGGACAGCATTGCATTGTGGATAGGTGAGAAGGAAAAAAACAAAAACAAAAATAATCTGAATGCAAGTATACCACATACAAAACAATAGGCATGCACATAAACAAAAAATTGTTTTGTTTACTTTAAAGAAACATTGCTACTTTTCTTTCTTTTTTTGAATTAGTATCAAACAGCAACAAAGCATCTACATTAACCTTTGGTTAATTTTTTTTAAAAAGAGCAAGATTCTACGATGTACTTAAAAAAAACTACTGGGAAAGCATTTGGTAGTTACTATTTTCTGAACAAGTGAATCAACTTTTTTGTACTTCTACGCAAGAACAAAATGGTAAGTAAGGTAAAACACAAGTGATGCAGACTATAAATACTGGGCTGACACTTCTCGTGATGTCTGTCCCTACGGATTTCAAAGTGGGATACTTCAAGTCCTACACACACACACACAACTTTTACGCTGCTCCTGGGTTTTACTCTGTTCGAGGGTGTGAGGTGTTTTTGGGGGGGTCTGGGATGTGAGTGAGCTCAGCGAGATCTTGACACGTTCGTGTGATCGGATCAAACGCACAGATCATCTCAGGCATGTTCAGGTGCAGCTAAAAATAATTGTATGAAATATCGCATCCTTTTCCTGCATGGTGAGCGCATGTGGCCTTGTTAGTGTGGTCGATGAACTTCAGGGGGGAGGTGACACAATGTGAAGCGCAGTTATAGTTCAATCACAGAATGTGGAGCTCTGTTTATTCTTCAAAAAACGATTTTAAAATCGAGAAGCAACTACGTTTAATTTTGGTGATAGTTAAAAGTTTTGATTTTGATTTAAAAAAAACGACCTTATATGTGATGTCACTGCTGAAGAAGAAAAAAAAAGATGAGGTGGGTGTTGATGATCACAGCACTTTAAAGGGTCCATGCACAAGCCTTTTGTTTCATGAATGAGCATTTTGAAAATGTACTCCAAAAATACATCCTATCAAAAGATGCGGTGTTAATAGACACTGCGGTTAGTTCAAATGAAGGATGGTCCATTTAGGGTGACGTGAAAAGCAAAGGTGACTGCATTCGCGTTGCGATGAGGAAGAAGGTCACAGCGTGGCAAGCGACACACAATGTGGCACAGTGGAACATAACAACATAATCTCAAGAACACAATCTTTTTTACTGTAACTGTTAATGTGTGACCTTATCTGCCTATTTGATTAGATTAATAAATACATTTTAAAAAGTGAATCATGGATAATGATATTACCTATTTGCGGCAGTGCAGCAGTACAGGTTTTATGGTTCTCTGCTTCAATAAAAGTTCTCAGGCTTAAGGCTAAGAGCTAGAGGAGAATTGGATTAAAGGTGCTGACTAAACAGCTCACTGTCCTGAGCTTGACCCCCCTCACCTCTAGCGCAGCTTGTAACTGCTGATGGTAAACAGGGAATTAGGTCATAAAGTTGATAAAGTGGGGGAATACGAGCGACCCACGGAAGACACACTAGCAACATAAACTAAATCTTCTTTGACGACGCACCGTGTGCCTGACGGAAAAGTTGTTGAGCTAGGCTACTTAGGGCGTAACAGTGCTGACGGGTGAACATCGATGTCTTTCTTGTTTCAATCCCTCGTGTCTTCCCTGCTGCCATGGATCACAAAATGGAACCAACCTGCACTCACGGCCACCTAATCATCCACGCTGTGGGCTTATGGAGGAAAAGACAGGGGAGAGGCGAGCAAGCAGCGATGGAGCCAGCCAATGAGAGAGGTGTGTGCAGCGCATGAAGCATGCCCATGCCGTGGAGGAAAAACGAGTCAGCCGGGCGCACTGGCGCAGCGCGAGTGCAGCAGCCACAAGGACCAATTCGCAAAGAAAGCCACTCAGAGCCCGAAGGAGGATGGGTGGGGTGCAGACGACGAGACACACTGCCAAACCCCTCCCGCTGTCTGTCTGCCTGCATTTCCGTCTGTCTGTCTGCTTGCCTGTCTTCCACCACCCCTCTCTCGTGGTTTTACATCCTCATCCATCCCTGATTCAATTTGCACTGATCTGCAGAGAGCCGCATTTATCATTGAGAGCACAGGGGGGTGGTGGTGGATGGGTGGGATGGGTGGGGGGTGAGCCAGCACATTGTCTCTGTATGAACCAAGGGCATTTGAAAATAAAAAGCGTACTGCGGTGAGATAATAACAGATTGTTCTTACAGCGCTATACTGATGCGTTTAGGGTCTCACTAAACCCCGTTTACTGGAGACAATGGCCTCGCTATGGGACGACTATTGTTAGGGAATCGAACACTGGAGTCCACTAGAATAGACCAGAAGAGATGGGTATGGTTGTTATTTTTTTTTACTGTAATAAAGCAGTGCTCCACATTTTATGTTACTGTGGGTGTCATCGTGTTTTTAAAATTTAGTGTATCCCAAGAAAACGCTTAAATTTTCCAAAACAGGAATGGTTATTGTTTATCATAGAAAGTGTTGGGCTGTGCTTGGCTAACAGTTACAGCACGTATTGCTGTACACACGACAATCTCCTGTTTAAACAATCTGTGCTGTGCATTAAGTCACTGGCTTTTTACCAGAACCCCTCTGCTAATATATTATAACATTACATATATTGTGTTTATTTGCTTTTCCACGCCTGTGAAACCTCCCATAATAACTCTTTATTTGACGCCCTATAAAGCCTCCCAGGATATTTAATAAAAGGCTTAGCTGGAAGGTTCAAGGTATACTGTATATACTGTAGGTGCTATAAAAATGGCCTTATTGTCCCATCCCAACCTTAGATGCTCTTGCTTTGTGAGTACTTTAAACAAGCAGGAACCTTGTGAGACTTGCTCGCTTACTACAAGGGACGAGTGTGTGTGCGGTTTACTGCGTGGGGACACAAAGTACAGTGACTCGGCTGTGGTGCTGCACGCTCACCATGGCTGCAGCTGTGGCGGCGGCTTGCGCGGCCACAGCCGTCTGGTTGGCCTGGTGCTGGGCGGCCTTAATCTTGGCCTGCAGGTGGGCCGGCGGGTGGAAGTACTTGCACTTCTCGCGCGAGCAGCGGCTCTTGATGAAGTCCATGCAGACTGTGACCGTGTTATCGCTGGTGTCGATCATGGGGCTGTCGCTCGGGTGGGCGAAGCGGCAGTCGGTCTCGCCGCGCGCACAGTTGCCCCGCTGGAACTCGCGGCAAACCTGGGAGCGGGAGAGCCAGGTGGACGAACACACAAACACACACACAAACAGATACACAAGCACGCAGATGTAGACAAACAAACAAGTGCGTGTAAAAAGAGGAAACAAAGAAATACACACAGAAACAGACACTGTGAGCTCTCTGTGCGTCAGGAGGCAATCTCAGTCAGAATCACTGCCTACTTCAGGAGCAGCAAAAGATTTCTTGCATTGGCTGAATCCAATTATTTCTTATAACTGTACTGCATGGTCTCGTAAAAAACATACTCATATACAGGAATCACACAGTTTCTAGGATTGTCTCCAGGATCTATTTCATTTTTTTCTTTCTTAGTGAAAGACCATTAAAAAATCTGATTCACTTTAATCGCTGCTGTTCATGTTCATTGAGTAGCATGATAAGCAGAACAGCAGGTTCATAAATAACAGATAATGTGAAATACTGCATGGACATTTGGTATGTAATCCATTTCTGTTTCTATTCACAATGGAGGAGAATATATGTTTCATTAGAAAAACAAATTGTATGATGTTAAAGGAAGCAGAAGCTTGAAAATGCAATATGAACATCTCCACAGCATAGATGGAGGTGTGTTCAAAGGTTTCACTCAATTCTGCTGCAAATAGACTCAGTATGAAAAAGCCTTAACAGCACGCAACAGAACTGTAGTGTGTGTCAAACCCAGAGGATTGTGCAATCATCAGTGTTCAACTGTTCACAGAATTACAGGGAGATCTGCTTTTGACTTGCCCTCTGGGAGTGACACACACACACACACACACACGCACACACGCACACACGCACGCACGCACGCTCTGTGTGGGAGTGTACGCGTGTCTCAGAGGGATACTGTTTCATTAGATCCAACTTCACTCAGTTGCTAAGTGATCGCACTCCCAGGGAAAAAAACACACACAGACACACCCACACACGCATCACCGCCAGGTCTTAGGGAGATTATTGTTTATCTTTATAAATGTATTGGAGAAAGAAAAACTCCTCCATAGGCTGTTAAAAAATCATAAACAGAATAATCTGCCAGGGGGAAAATGGAGATGGTTGAAGCAATCGTCCAAATCTAGTTGACTCCCAAAGTCCCAAATTTAAAATTACTGCAACTATCAATATTTTTGCATCATATTTCTGTCATACAAGTCTTAATTATTTCTGGAAGGGATAACAGAATCAAATTTTCCTCATCCTGTTCTGGTGAGGTGAGGATACTCATGCGCACCTTTTGTGCTTTCAGTCCAAAATGGACAGGCACGAACAAATAATGCAGCTCGAAACAAAACCGCTGGAGTTTCGCAATTGGCTCGCCTTTCTTTTGAAACTGTGACACAATATGCGGCACGATGAGACTTTCAGATTTATCGGAGCCTGAATTGCTTAATTGGGCTCGTTTCAAGGCAAATTTTAAAATGCATCTATTCAAGTCCTTAATTACTTGCTTGTGAAACAGAGTGCTAAAAACACTTATCCTTGTCCAGGGCAATTTATATATAACAAGGGTTTAACACAAAGGTTAATCACGTTATAGCCAAGGTTTTTCACACAGCTGCATTTGTTTGTTGCAATGCCATCTCCTGTGGCAACCACAGAGAAAGTTAATATTCTATGTTTTTCTGTTTTCTGTGCTCACTGCACAGTTCTGAGTGCAGGCAATCTTCCCAGACACTACACATGTATTTGTAAGTATGATTTCAAAACCATAATACCAACGAGGCTGCCTCGTAAAATACCAGAGTTTTAAATGATACTCATTAGCACCACGCATCTCGTTCGCACCCGTGATCACAGTACGATGTTGCCATAATTATACTCCACGATCTCAAAAGAGAACATTAGCTTTGATCAGCTGTCATGCTCGTCTCGGGCTGAGAAAGAGGGGGAGGAGCTGTGATCGGATGGGTCACCTCCAGCTTGTCGGTACGCAGCAGTTTCTGGCTGGAGGAGGAGCTTCCGGTCATGGAGACAGGCGGGCTGCCGGGGACGATGCAGGGGGTGTTGGGCAGGATGTCCGTGGGCACCAGGCCCATGCTGTGGGACATGGGAGTCAGGTACTGGGTGTAGCTCAAACCTGCGCTGGAGCCCAGGCCCTGGCTCATGGGGAACGTCTGCTGTAGACACAGGAGAAAAGACAATTTGCAAAAGTTTATTTTTCAACGGGAACCTTTTTTTTCATTCTTAATTAAAATGATAGATAGAGGAATGGAATTGATGGTAGAAGGGTGTGAAATGATGGATGTAGGGAGGGATGAAGGCAGGACGTGGTTATTGAAATGAAAAAGAGGGAGACGTGAAATGAAAGCAGGGTGCAGCTCTAGAGTGAGAAAGACGAGAGGGAGAGAGTGTGACAGGTGAGGAAAAAGTGAACAGAGAGGGAATTGAGGGTAGAAACAAGAGAAGAGGCAGTTTCTTTTTTTTTAACGTCTAATGTATCCTGGGAAGATTTTGCTGAGGGTGCATGTTCCCTTTTGCAGCGTGGCCTAGCCTTACGTTGATGCAGTTAAACACGTTCACACCTGGCAGCGGCCCAGTGCAAACCCCTCTCTGCAGGCACTCTGACTGCCGAGCAAACCCCCCAGAGAGCAGGTGGGAATTTTTCATTCTTTGCTCAAGGGCATCACAGTCGTGTGAGAGAAAAAACAACAACACATGATCTTCCCTCGCCTTACAATCTATTCTGAGAGCAAGATGGATAACAGGAAAGTATCCATTAGAAGCCTGCGTTAATGTGCTGCAATGGACTTCTCAAATGTTCTCTGTGAATCCTGAGCTGCGAGGTGCCAGGATCATGACACTGGGAGAAGTGATGTTGGCATTAAGGGTAACTTAATATTTGCGCCAACTTTCTGAGTAGATCTATGATATAAAAACCAACTTGTTTTTACAGAGAAGCATAACAACATGGCTATTTTCACAGTGAGTCACGCCGCATCGCCGGTCGGTTTCCCACGGCAGCGGGGCCAGGACTAACCACGGGTTGCATGGTGGTGCCAGGGATCATGAACTGCATCTGCTGAGCCAACATGGCGGCCGCCGTCTTCTGCTGGATCAGGTTGTTTCGCCCGTTGATCTCCAGCTGGGTCTTCAGGTGAGCCGGTGGGTGGAGGTATTTGCAGTTCTCTCGCGTGCATCGGCCCTGAGTGAGCAAAAGGGGGTGGGGTAGAGAGACACAAACAAGGTCATTAACAGTCTTGTCTGAAGAGCCGAAGCCTCTGTTCAACATGGTGAAACTGACGAGGGGCTAGCTCTCGATTATCAATCTGACTATGAACAGGTTGCGTGTCTGCCTGAGGACGTGGCAGAGACGTGGGCATTGATTTTTTATCACAGACTCAAAAAACATCAAGTGCTTGAAGGCAGCATACATATTCATACTTGTGAGAGTGTGAGACATATGAAATTATGAGAGCTGTGCATTGTGGACTGCTCGTGCTCATCTGGCGGGGGGTTAGCAGGTAGCTCCCGGCGTGAGTGGAAACATCGCTGTGGAAGATCATTATCAGGTTTTCTGACTTCCCCAGCTTGTTAACTCTGGAAGGTCGCGGTCGTGCCCGGCACCACGGCCACACAGACAAGCCAGTGTTCACCGCAGACATGGGAACGAAGAAGATATGGAAGACAAAGGCGAGCTCTCTCGCCAATATGACTATCGGTGGCTTTGTTTTCAGTAGACTGCTCATCCAGTATTCTCCGTAGAAAATGCGAGTGCGCATTTGGTGGGGTGAGATTTACATAGACCCCGGTGTGTGGAGGCAATTACACTGTCAACTTCGGGGCTAATAATGACAAACACAATAATGCGGGACGACGTCCTCGCAGCAGATCTTACTCAGAGCTCAGGAGAGAATGATAGGAGAATACAGTGGAGGGGGAAGGAGACCGGAGCAGCTGTGAGGAGGATGGAAAGCAAAGGTGAGGAGAGGAGAGGAGCAGAATTAGCACAGAGGGGAAAAGGGGAGATAACGAGAAAAAGGCTGTGAAGACAGAAGGAGCGGACATGACCGGGCACGTCCTGATAAATGTGAAAAAGGGCAGAAGGGAAGTGAAGCCAAATTAAAATCAGTCTCACCCCTCGACTTTTTGTGAGACGAGAGGGGCCACAACCCAGACGCCTGATTAGTGGAGTCGTACAATAATTTCCTCTTATTAAGGGAAATATGAGAGCTCGACCCCGGTGTCGCCAGACAGACCCATGTAATACTGTCGCAAGACTGGTGGCTGCAGGCGCCGGTATCATATCTGACAGGATATGGGAGTCCAGCTGAATGCTGCAGTGTTTTTAAAGGAACTGGCAACGAACCAGAGAAGCCAAGCTTGAGTAGAGCTGGAGGACATATTAATAATACATCAATGTCAATATATAGAGCTAACCTGTTATGCAAAAAAAAAGAAAGAAGCAGTCAGATAGTGGGACCACGATTTGCTGTAGAATATTGTTTTTTGAGTTAGGTCACCGTGTCCTTGACCTCTCGCCGCCATATTCAAATCCGTTCATATTCGTGCCGGATGTAATGAAATTCCCCTCCAGTGGTTCCTGACATTGGAAAAGAATGAAACGGAGGCAAAATGTGCTGCTTCTCATGCACGAAGGCGCATAAGAATCTATGAGATCATACGTTATCCTTATTCTCTTGCTATTGCCCGTGGAGCACATAACTGGAATGCATCCCGTGGGCCGTGATGTAAATGAACAAAAAAAGCATGATATGGATTTGAAGCAGCTCCTCGAACCTGTTTGACTCGATGACAGCCACCCTGTGAGCTTTGGGCTTGCAGGGCGAAAAACGGAGAGGAAGTTTTAATCAAGCGCAGCTTGAGGTACGGGCCCCGGCTGCCGGTGTAAATAACCAATAATCTTCGCGTCTCATCAAAGGAAGAAGGAAGAAAAACTTCTTTATTAGAAAAAACTAATAAAACCTTGCAATCCTTTTCTCCCTGGCAGATATTAAAGACACTCCTCAGAGCATTAATGATCAATGCTGGTGTTGTCACAATTACTTTTCCTTTGACTGATTGAATTTTATAGAGACGTACTGTACACCGTTTGTTTGACGTTCACCGAGACCCCGGGCGGCGGCGTAATAATGAGAGTCGCGGGTCGGAGAGGGGCTGACCTCCACTTCCTTGTGTTAACGCTGCAGTAAGCCAATCGCACCCACCCCCCCTCTGCACAGTTCACATGCACAGAATCACACCTGCCCACACATATGCATACTAAATCGCACAATCGCACCAGGCATCGCCCACGCACACCGGCACAAGAATACATGTCCAGAGAAATACACAAACACTGGTGCGCACACAAACAGATCTGTCGAGCCCCTGAGTCCAGAGCAGAGGAACAACATTATACCTCGGAGAGCAACGGCCGAAAGAAAAACCTCAGAGCTGACCAAACTAATTAGAGCTTTACGCACACTGCCACCGAGACTGACGAAAGGGTGTGTTTGTGTTTGCCTGTGCGTGCATAGTAAAATGGAAGAAGAAGAGCATGATGCGTAGGCAGGTGTAGCTGTGCGTTTGTGTGTCGGCAGGAGAAACTGTGTGGGTGGGCGTGTGTGAGTGTGTTATAGAGAGAGCTGGTGCTGAAGCTGTGCCCTGGACGCCGTCCCAAACTGAGTCTGCAGGGAACCATCGTGGCCCGCCCACACACACACACACACACACACACACACACACACACACACACACACACACACACACACACACACACACACACACACACACACACACACACACACACACACACACACACACACACACACACACACACACACACACACACACACACACACACACACACACACACACACACACACAAAATGAATCGTAGCTAACAAACACTGCGGACTGTCACCGCACACTTTGTCCGTTATGCGGACTCAAAGTGAGGCCATTACCTCCCTTTCCCGCAGCGTGCTCAGTTCATCTATGTAGCCCCGTGTGAGTGACACAAGCTTTTTTCGCAATTGCTCATCATTACTACCCGTTTAAAGTGATGAGGTAAACGGCGGCGAAGCTACTCGGGAGAGTGTTTTATAACGCGGCCGTGTTCCAAAAGTGCAGGCCTTGGACTCATAAAACCTTCCTCTGTTGTTCTGTCAGACTTGGTCTGAGAGCTCTTTTTCTCTCTCGCTGATGTATTAATGATCTATCGGGGCATTGTGCCTGGTCTTCACATAAATTAAGTTGGATTTGTCTTCGCTCTTTCCTCTTTGTCTAGTTTTGGAGGTGGGAGACCCACAGAAAAAACGACGCACATCTGCCGGAGGAGCTGTCACGGCGATGGGAATGCAAGCTTTGTTTAAAAAAACAATCAGACACTGAGGGGGGAATATAAATATGTTATCTAGTACTATCTGGACTGTTCACAGCTCGACGAAGTGTCAAAACCTGTACATGCAGTGTTGTTCACGGTGTCTTTTTACAAGCTTAGACTCCTGGATATCTCAGTGGCGAGGAGCAGAGGATATGGATTTTCTATAAATATGGCTAAAGGACATCTAAGTGGCTGATATCTTTTAGCGCCATTAAAACATTAGGCTACACACAGACTGGAGATACAAGGTCAAGTGGTCCGATGCTTTATTTGGGTATAATCCTGAATTTTATCCTTAAAAAGACTTTCACAAACCTTTACACACACACACACACACACGCACAAATAATGATGCATTCATGAATCTCAGGGAAAGTGTTAATTTATCGCTACCGTGCACAGCAGTCAGAAAGCCTTCACCCGTATTATGTCTCTCAGATTGGCTCCAAGTAAGGGAGAAAATATAACACATCTGCTTCATGGCACATATAATTCTGGCTTTAATAAAAACCGAAGGAACTTACGCGCGGCAATTACAGCACATTTGGAGGGTGCGATTAATACTAATGATCATTAATGAAGGGGTTACAGGCCCGCCGTTAGAGATAAACGCTTCCCTGCCACACTTGTGGATTTGAAGCACACAAGATGAGGTAAGCTTTGTGGCGAGGCAACGCAGCACCGCATATATATATATATCAAGAAGGTGCTTATGACTCATGGTGTAGCAGCGAAGTGGTCAAGCGATGTGACAATGATGCCGTCAAAGAGCAATGTGTAGGTCTGAAACCAGATGACCATTCTGTGCCTTAATCACACACACGCACGCACTGTGCCCACTTGTAGAAGAGCAGGACTCCATTCACTGTGGCCATCGCCTCCGAGCGGCACGTCTATGAAAAGGATCTTTTGAGAGCCCGTCAGTGATTCGCGCTCCAGCCTCTCCGGTGTGTGTAGCCATAGCTACAAGCCGAAATTATACCTTTCAGCGGAATCGCTCACAATGGCAACCTCTTGTTATATAGGCTGCGGCGTCCCGCTGCCAGGATCCCCCCGCGTTGGAGTATAAGCTAATGACCGCTTTGATTCAGATTGGATAATTATCTCCTTGTGTCTCGCGCTGGGGAAAAAAGAAAAACCCTCAGAACATCAGCAAAGAAGAGATCAAAGATAAATTATGGGTTTGTTTCCACTTGACACAGATCCTCTGTCCAAGAGATGATAAAACGAGACATTACCGCGCTGGCACGTTCTTCATATCCCTACAGCCGTCGCCAACAGGACCCTACTTATTGTTTGCCAAGTTTCCATACAGTAGTAATTAAAATGTGTTTCACATTAGGGTTTGATCCAGGGAGGGGAAGGGGATAACGGCAGCTCATTTCATAAACAGATAAGGATTAAACTCGCTTCTCCCGCTGAGATTATTTCTATTGTTTTTAGTTCTTGTAATCCAGGTTTATTAATTACGTCTAGAAATCTTTTCTTTTCGTGTTCTGCAGTTTATTCCATGTATCTGGAGCTCGAGATCAAATGTGGTCTTCCCAATTTCAGAATGAACTTCAGGTACATGCCAATTTGGTGATCTGACCAAGAGGGATGTACAACAATAATTTGCCAATAAGGCCAAACGCGCCTCTCTCGGATAGAAAGATGATGGGCACCATAAACATAACAAGTAATAAAACCGAGTCCAGAGGTTTGTGTATAGGAGGAGATGCCTGCCTATAAACCACATCACCATAATCTAAAAGTGACAGCTATACTGCTTCAATAATTCTGTCTCTATCTCTACACAGGACACAAATCTTCTGCCGTGGTTTAGTTTATATGATATTTAAATGAAAACCTTTCATGTAGCCAGAAATTTTTATTGTGCAACACTCTCAACTCTGAATCCATCTACACTTGGAGAGCTAATTATCGCCACTTTCATCTCTAGATTGAACTTTGAAGAGAATATTCACCAGATCCAAACACTAAACTGTTTCTTTTCTTTATTAACCACAAAGTCCCTTGAGATTAAAATACCATAATCTAGGAGGGCCTGGCTAAAATAGCATACAAGTTACAAAAATGAAATATTAAAATAAACAGAAAATAGACCACGTTTAAAGTAGAGAAGAGACAAAAGATACACGAGACAAAACCCGCCTTAGGGAATAACATTTGCACAGTCTGTCATGCATGGGAACAAAAAGGAAAAGGGAAATTAATTTTTTTCTCAGCAACACTGATCATGCCTCCAAATCAGACAGGGGCACACGGTGTTCACTCGACGAAAACTTAAGCAAAGGGAGAGACAAAACAAGGCAGACATTCACCACGTTAAACACGGAGGCATGGGAACACACACACACATGGGACACAAAGTGACAGGTTGCCGAGGAGGGTACAGCCTGAAACACAACAGAACTACCTTTCTGCTACTACTATGCGTTTTTAAACTCACACTGACCCACGTCTCTGTTGTAATTTTGTTCTCGCCTGCTAATCCTTTCAGTGTCTTTCCCCCGTCGGCAGAAGTCGTTTTAAGAAGGAATATGTTCACATCGGTAACCGCACACAGATGGGCCGAGGAAGGGCATCTGACTGTCTTGTGAGTCAGCCGTAACCCTGCATGTGTTGCCTGATTAAGTGCTAATGATACATTCATTTACTACCGTTAACCCCCCCAGCTGTGAAGGAGCGCTGACAGCAAGACAAATCTGCCTGAAAGTAAAAATCAAAATCAATCCCCCCCCTGCAATTATTGTGACAATTACTACTGCAAGTACAGCGAGACAGTTAATACATTGAAACAAGAGCTATTTATTGAATTACAGCCCCCTTTCACTGGCCCCCGAGTCTTGGGAGACATAATTAGCCCCCCACCCCTCCATGAAATCAAATAAATTCACAGGGAACACTGGCCCAAATGGCCCATGTATAACTAGCATTAGCATCCCCTGTCTGGGTTTTACCCTGCCAGCTCCATCGGTGGCAGCAACCCCCCCCCGCCTCCTTCATCAGCCGGGCTGAATGGTCAGAGCGATGACTGTTGTGTGTCTGTGGGTGGCACAGACACAAGAGGGCCAGTCTTCCACCCCCCTCGGCAGAATAGCGCTTCAGTTGTGGGCCCCCTCCGTTCGCCACTGTAACATTTGCATTTTGCCCTCAATGGGCGCTCTATCCCCAGACCTGCTGGAGACGGAGCGAGGAGGCCGCCTATGGGCCGCGGTTGTCGGGAGGAGCTGTAAATGTCCTCGTAAAGGCGACTGGGAAACACGCCTTCAAAATTACACCCCCGTGGTTCCAATCTCCTTTAAAAGAGAAGCCAGTGTCGCGGTGTTATCCGAGATGGATACACTCGAAATGAGTCATTGCTTTTCTTTTCCCATGTCAACACTTCAACCCCGAGAAGCAATATCGCTGAATGATGTTGCTATGTCTGTGTGGGTGTGCGTGTGCATGCGTTTTTCCACGGAGCCACATTTTCTCCAGCAGTACAGGAAAGCTCGGAAGGCCTTTTCCACATCCGAGCAACCGATGATGTCTTTTTAATGCCAGCACAGCGCTCGGTGACGTGAGCGGTGACAGTGTGACAGGCAGTATTGGCAGACTTGAAATCCAGAAAGAAAAAAAACTATCAGGGGGAGAGAGAGATCATTGGACAAAGCATATAGAGTCAGCACTACGCGGCAAAGTGGCTGCTCGTGAAGAGGGCTGATTGCACTATCACGGCTGCCGAGGCAGTGGAACCCTACAAGTCAGAGAGAAATGGGATTGTGACGGACTAGAAATGTTGCTGCTTCAAAATCTCGAGGCAAATAAAGCTGATTCTAGTGAAAAGCACAGCGCGATGTACTGTAACACACTCGCTTGCTCGCTGCGAAACCCTCCAGAGATTCCCCTGCTGCATTCCCACCCGGACATTCTCTGGAAATTTTACTTTCGGGGGCCGGCGGGAAAAGTTCCAGACAACATTTGCGCTCTCACATACTTCAGTGCATGTCTGAAAGCATCTTTAGAGTAAAATCCCCACATGGCTGTGGTGAAGCCTTCTTCCCCTCTTTTATCCGATTGTCCTCCTCGGTTCGAGAGGAAAGGGGGAGGGCCGATTTGAGAAACTGACACTAATTTTTCTGACACGAAACCTGTGATATGTGTAATCCCCTTAGAGCATAGCCGAAGAACCTGCTGTATCCCCACTGACCGGCGAAGGAGGAGGAGGGAGGGGGTTCATTCTCCTTGTCTTTCACTGTTCCATGTATCTCTTTCAATTTCGATCCCCCACACTGCCCTGTCCTCGCCGCGTGGCATCTGCATCCTGCCATTAATGCTATGTGATTTCTATTTATGATAAATATTCGCGGCTCATGTTCACCCTTTGTCTGGGTGTTCTGTTTCCAGACATTCATATTTCTTGGCCTGCGTCACCTCCTGGAACCGATCCTGGAACCTCTTCAGTACCAGGAACCGATGCCCTTACCTCCACATTTCAAAAAGATGACACGTTGAAATTGGCATTTCCTCGTTCCCCTCATTGCTTTGCTTGATCAGGATATTTCTGTTTTAACCCCAGATTTGCTGCACGTCACTATCAAGTCCCTATTAAAAATAATTGGTCTTTTTTTCTTTAAATCTACTTTCTCAGCTTACTCCCAAACAATCTAGGTAAACTGAGAAAAGGGGCACTAACAGCTGGTTATGGGTCAGCCTAGAACGGGTCACAAGGAAAACCACTTCGGTGAAAGCCCCTAGCTATGAGACGCCAAGAGGACGACGGGCACTCCGGTGCTCAGAAGACCGAAAAAATAAGCAGACTCAGTGATCCCAGAGCCTGGTAGAACACCAACGCAATGGATGCACATGGACAGGGCCTCCCTTCATCCTCCTACGGATCCTGTTTTGTTTTTTGGGCCCTTAATGGATTTGGTTTGGACTAATGGACCCGTTTGAAGGCGCACGGCTCCAGGACACCGGGAAACACAAAATCCATTATGAAATGATAGCCGGGGCTTTTTGCTTACATTTGGGCTGGTAATGGAGAACAGGGAATCAATGGTGAGCAGGGGGCAGGAGCGAGTCATTTAAATGTAAAACTGTGCAGATTCATCAGCTCCCGTCTCCTCTTCAGCTCTGATTACATTGTGATCAGAGCTGGCTACTAAGACTGTAGGACAATTAAGAACGTTGAATTTTAATGCAAAAAAAGAGACCAGGTAATTCTTAAACAACACACACACACACACACACACACACACACACACACACACACACACACACACACACACACACACACACACACACACACACACACACACACACACACACACACACACACACACACACACACACACACACACACACACACACACACACACACACACACACACACACACACACACACACACACACACACAGGGCATGCTGAAAGGTACACATACTAACACTCATGCCACAAACATACATAAGACTGTGTTGCCTCAGCAGTAATTAAGTGCCTTTGTTTCGCCAGCTGTAATCCCACAGATGGAGGAGTAGCACTGCTGCTGACACGCCTGAGATTACCAGAGGAGAGAGAGAGAGAGAGAGAGAGAGAGAGAGAGTGGGTGAGCTGGGAAGGGAGATACACACAGACAAGTGGGAGTGCGGGATAAAGGTGAGGTCAAATATGTTGTTGTTTTTTTTCCCCGGGACACTTGTTTGTCCTGGGACGATTGGAATCACAGGAATCCGCAAGAAAGCAACCACTCCCACTTGTGTATGAGATGTGCAATAAAATGCTCGTCATCATGTGTCCACACCCGAAAGTCTTGCACGTGTCCGTTACATTACAGAAGACCATAAGGAATATTCCAGGACAAATGAAGAAGCAAGATGCCTCAGTCTAGGTCATTAATGAGAAACAGTGGAGAGGGCTTTGTGGGGTGATTGTCTGCAGGGTTAGAGATAATATTCTTTTCAGTGCTCTGATATACACGTTGTGCAGGTTATAAAAAAAAATGTCTTTGTTAATCTGTCACAGCAGTTTGACAGATTTTGACAAAGCAGTGTTCGTGCAGATAGAGTAAAAAGTACCAGCCACAAAGTAAGGTCATCAGCATTCAGGTGATGGCTGTGACACCCACACTGGATTTGCATGCTACACTGCTGATTTTTTGTTTTTTTGCAGAGGCAATGATGGCCAAAGTCTGGATGCACACTACTGTGGGGCACCTGCAGAGTCCAGGTCCCTGCTGCTAATCCCGCCCCGCTTCGGTTAATCTGATCATCTGTGACCTGCTGAGACATGAAACCCCCAGAGCTCGTCTAATCTGTGTGCACACACACACACACACACACACACACACACACACACACACACACACACACACACACACACACACACACACACACACACACACACACACACACACACACACACACACACACACACACACACACACACACACACACACACACACACACACACACACACACACACACACACACACACACACACACACACAGGGCATGCTGAAAGGTACACATACTAACACTCATGCCACATGCGTACAGTTCATCTGAAGGGAAGCGAATGCCTGCCGTTCCCACACATTCTACAAATACACACCCTGAAGACAATGCCACCTCTCAGTCTGTTACTAGGTGAGTCAGAGCCGAAAAGACCCAGGCATTAGCCATGCTTTTGACAAGCTGTCAATTCCCAGTGCTGAGAAGACGGTTCTTGTCAGCTTTACACCGACTTGACGGCAGTCCCGTCCCGTGGCTAACTCGCCTTTGGCAGTGGAAGATTTCACAAGAGAAAGGTTACAAAGTTGCCCTGGTTTGAATAGGAACTGTGCCAAAGCCCAAAGGGGAAACAGCAGAAAGCCAGCGGGGCCTTATTTTAATTTCCTAATTTTACTTTTGTAAAACAGATCCCTCTTTTTCAATCACTCTCCGAGCAATCAAAACCCCCACCACGCTGCAGTGTTCCCAAAATAACACGATTCCACAACAAACGCTATCGAGTGAAAAGTGAAACAAACAATGCGTGAACACAAAGTATAAAAAAAAGGCTAGCCTGCATCTTCCTTCCACCACTGAAAACTATTGACCGCATGTCAGAGCGTGTTGAGGACTTGTGTAAATCCATAAAACAGATAAAGGCGGATAATGAGATGGAAGGGAGAGAGCAGATCTATTCATCAAAGCCTCTTTCTAACACACTCAGCAGATAGGGGCAGCAACGCGGTATGGCTGCTTACTCTCCAGTTTGGAGATTAAAGCTTTGGTTGCTGACAAAAAAAAAAAGAAGAAAGAAAAAAAAAAAGTTGAGGGGTTCAGGTTTATAATTCAAACGACGAGAAGAGAATCTGGAGCAGAGTAGGAATTTCAAAAGTGCACACCAGTAAGGAATCTTATCTTGAATCTTTCATCATATTCCAAGATATACAGTAATGCCTTTATATCCCCGTATACATAACGTGTCTCATGCGTCTGTTCAAAGTCAAAGAGTGATCAAACAAAAACAAGTTACAGTGTCACAACATGGGGTGTAAATCATCATACGACATGAACTAATAATGAGGAAAATCACCACATATTGTACGAATGTCTGTCTTTCAAACAGGTTTCTTCATTATATATTTTTCTCTAGATGCAACCAAAGGGTAACGAGTTGAACCGTCGTCACCTGGGTTCCACATGATGTTTGTTGGCCGTGATGATGAGGCCCCCGAGGACGCTCACTCCCGGGGGCGGAGGAGACTCGGAGCCCACAGCAGAGATGATGAAACAGTGCTCACGAGGTTGACAAAGCCGTTGCAGGAGGGAGAGTTTCTTATATACTCGGTTAAAAGTGGTTAAGTGCCCCTTGGTCAGAGAGGTGAGATCAATGAACTGGGGTACAGTGACTCAAACAGCCTTCGAGCTGCGGGATGTGTTTTATCTGATGCAGGTAAAAACATATAGACAATACTATTCACCCATGTCGTCATCACCAGGCACTTTTTCCCAAAGAGAGCCTGAATCTCAGTCAAAGGCTACTTAGGCAAACAGAACAGGCAACAAGAAATGGTGAAAAAATTTAAAATAAGAGCAAAAATCCTTTTCTACAGTCGTTAAAACCCGACGCTCTTTCCAACCACACAAATCTTTTAATGGTTCGTAACAGCAAACATGCATGAAGCCAATTTTGTGCCCCCCGCTGGTGCCACTCCTCTCATCCTCCTCTGCGTCCTTTTCCTCATCATTCCCTAACCCCACCACAGGGTTCTCCTCCTGCTCTGTGACAGTGCGCGCTGTCAATTAGCGTCCCCCACCTGTCGCAGTGGGTCAACGGTGGAGGCATCTGCTGGGTGTGAAATTGGCCATCTCACTTTTGTCCATGAACTTTGCATGCCCCCCCCCTCCTCTGTCGGCCAAAAGCACGCACACACACACACTTGCACACTTGCAGGCATAGATACGTTGCTATGACCTTAAGTTGACCTTTATGGTATGGCCACCCTGTGTGTGGCAGGGGAAAGAGGGGAGGGTGTGACACAAATAATACCCCTAGCTTGGCCTGTGTATTAAAAAACTATCCGCACTAGAATAGCGCACATTACCCGCAAAGTCTTTTTTTGGTACACGCGTTTTGCTTCGACAGCTCGTATTTTTACTCTTGGTGGCGGCGTAAAAATGTTCCCGGATCTCACAAATAAACTTGGTGAGAGCACTGCAGTTATTTCTGGTGAAGAAAACTGCACAAATACCCAAGTATCGTTTTTAATAATAGAAATCACATTTTATTATTGTTGTTGTAAGAATTTATACTGAGCTCAGCTAAACTAAAGATGCATCATTTAAGAACCAATGTGTGTAATGGGTTGGTATGAAAACATTTCCAACAATACCCAGCTTTCCCCTCCAACTCCACAGCTCTAAGCCCTTCATTCACTAATACAAGAAGAGCCTTTTACACTGACTCAAAGACTTTCATCACATTACTCTAATTTGGAGCAGCAGCTACACTCTGGCCTATTAGGCCTGATGCTTCCGAGGACAGTTAGGATTGGAATTAATTCTCTACTATAACCTCATGACACCGAAGACAACGGCAGTATAGACCAGAGAGAGAGGCGCACACACCTACATTATCACTAATGAGGTCAAATGAGTGTCTCTTCTTTGTGATGGTCGGGATTGAGAGTGAGTTACCAGGAAGAAAAACGCCGGCTTTTAAGTGCTATTTTTGAGAAGCTGGTCTCCGTTCAGCCCGTCAATAACTGCAGCACAGCAGACGGAATACACATCACGGCAGGTTCCACTTTTACGGCGCAGTCTATCACTGCCACTCGTCGGGACTGAGTCGGAACAGAAAGAGTTCACACAGTGCACACTTCGTTGTCACTGCAACAGGATGTTTTTTAGAAGGCAAGTCCATATTAGTCACTGTCAGCGCAGTTTATACTCTTCGCTTAATGAACACGGAATCCTTTTTGATGCTGACATACCAACATATTCTGCTGTTATTTTAGCAGCTAAGCCCTAATTTAGGGCGTGTCCAAATCCATTTGCTAGTCTCAAAAAGGTTGCATTTTCCGTTCTGACACATTCTCACATGGGATTGGGGAAGTCATGCTAGGCCTGGTTCACAACAGCCTGTTTTACACAGACCAATAGTCATTTAGACAAAAAAAAGCAAAAGGGAACCCATTCTTGTGTAGTGGGGCCCCTGAAGATTGCATTTCTGTTGCCTCATTAGATGAAGCCAATTAGGAAGATCTCTGTCTCATTATAAAGGCTGGCCCCTCAGAGACAGCTGGGCCTGTCTGTCTAACTGTTTGTCACTCCCTAGGTGTGTGTGTGTGTGTGTGTGTGTGTGTGTGTGTGTGTGTGTGTGTGTGTGTGTGTGTGTGTGTGTGTGTGTGTGCGTGCGTGTGTGTGCGTGTGTGTGTGCGTGTGTGTGTGTGTGTGTGTGTGTGGGTGTGTGTGTGTGGGTGTGTGTGTGTGTGTGAAAGAGCCAGATGGGACTTGTGGTGCATCTTGGTCTGTGTGTCTTTGTAAGTTTGTCCATTTTAAAATCAGAGGAGAATTAAAGGAGGCCCGGGGGGATACAGTCCACACATTTTTTCCTGAGCAACTATTAATTCCTATGTTTAATATAGGCCACGGCAAAATATGACATATGCTGCTCCGCGCTGGGAATACAAGGAACACACTGTGGCGAGCAAGCTGAAGGCATCTCTGGTCTCGCCAAGAAAAAAAAGATTAATGCAAGGCTGGATCTACGAATTTTCCCCAAAAACGGTGTACATTTTTTAAATGTAAGGCAGACGAATGAACGCGGTAGAAAATTAGATTAGAACAACCTCAGTCTGTCTCTGATGAGCGATGATGAAACAACACATCAATAATTAATGAGACCAATGGGAAAGGTCAAGCATGCGGCGAGCCTCCTGCCTCACTTGCCGATAGATCTGCCTTCAGCTTTTGCTGCAGAGGTGCTCGCAGCAGCAGAGGCTGCAGCAGCGGCGAGCGCGTCCGAGTCCAGCTGGCTTCGAAAATCACCAAATGCGAGGATGGCATTGATTCTGCAGAACTGATTAAACGCGCTGTTTTTTCTTTTTACAGACAGAGAGAAAAATCGCAGAGAATCTTGTACTTTATCAGCACTGTGGGCAGCAGAGCGAGATGAGGAGGAAAAAAAAAGGATGACTCAGAGGTAGTGGGTAGCTTGAGACCAGGTGAGACACTGGTGGAGCAGATGGACAGATTTTTTGCTGGAGCTCTCCGTCGTGTTGCAGGCGGCTCATTGGGCGACGAGCACCTGCTGTTCCATTTGATATTAAAAAAACGGCGGTGCCTCACATTTTCTGTTGCGTACTAAAAACATAATGGGAGTTTAAAAATGTAAATATATTACATGACACGGTGAGTGGAGAGTAGGCACATGTGAGATGTTTAAGACCCACTAATGGAGTTTAAACTCAGACAAAACTGAAATTCTTGCGCTCAGAAACACATTACATAAAAATGAGTGTGATTAGCCTACGGCACTACTGCAACAGATCTTATCTTTGATCTCAGACTGCCTTTTTTCCAATATTGCAAAAATCAAGACTGAATGTGAATAAGGGTATGAGTCAGAACTATCCATGACCCTGCCCTCAACATCTACTCCTATAATTATTATCATCAGTCTTATGTTTAAAGCTAAATGCTGCTCATTCTCCTCTTTCTGATTTTGAGAATATTCTCACGTGATATTAGGAAAAAAACCACCTTCATATGTACCACTGCACAACCAGCGCACACACTGACACACACACACACAGATGTGGGTCAGAGCAGTGGCCCAATTAAAATGCCAACCCCCGGTATCAACTTCTGTGATCAGCAGAGGCACAGCGCAGCACTGTCCGCCCTGCAGTAACATCAATAACCTTTGTTAATGTTTATCACGAGTCAAACCCCGGTAACGTGCAAATGTCACCACGCGGGGAGACGGGAAATGAAAAACCAGTGATAATCACGATGGACCGAGGTGGATATAAAATTTGACCACGCAGACCGGTCAAAGTGAAAAGACTGCGAGAAAAAACACTAAATATCAAATGTTAAAAGTTTGAAATAGAAAAAAAAATTCAAAATACAACAGATAATCAATAAAACTCAACTTTCTTTGACTCAAAGTTGGACACGCGGGTCTATTACTGAGGTTTTATGGTGATTAAAATAACACTTTTAATTGGTATGAACATTTTCCAGTGGCTAACCAGGCCTGGTTCATGACACTTAAAACAACTCTTCCCTCTCCGTCTGTCACTCTTCCTATTCTTGGAAATGTTTTCATATCGATTAGATTGCGGGATGAAATCACATGGATCAGATGAAATTTGCACTGGGAGGACGGCGAGCGGGCGCGCATGTGTCTGCATATGAGGAGGCCTGTTGAAGGAATGGTAGGGGGGGGGGGGGGGGGTTATCAAAGCATGCCTGATCCACTGCAGCCCAACGCTAAGCTCAAGTCAGTGGCTCATTGTGTCTGTGTGAATGACCCTGGGGGAACACCAGCTCCCGCTGCACTGCATACATTCCCCTCTCCACGTTCGCTCTGCCCAGGGTGTGGCCCAGTTCGAGAGGATTACGCCGAGGAATGCGGCCGAGCCCATCTTAAAACAAGAGAGGGCAGGGAAGGGGGGGGGGCAGAGGCCACAGGCATGAAGTTCATGTTCACCGAGGATTCCTATAGATCCGAAAAAATTCAAATGCAAAAAAAGCCTCGAGTGAGGAAGTAACAATTAAGTCAGAGGAATCTCCTAACTTAAAATAAACCGGTCTTCGGTATGTGATAGCATTCGAATCTCACTGTCTGGTGTCTGTCTGGACTGTGGAGCAGCAGATTAACTCAAGGTCACAGACACTTTCCCACTTAATTCAGACTTTGACGATTAGATGAAAAAAAACGATGCTCCGACTCTTTGCTCGGCTCGACCTGTCACCCGCAGGCGGGAAAGCCCTCCAGCTCCCACCTTTACTTCGTTTCTCCTTCGGCTCATTATTCTCTCACCCACCTTTCCTACTGTCCATGTTCCCTCGCGTCTTTATTTACCGGTGTCGGCCGTCCCACGACCCTGCAAAAAACGCGGACGCTCTTTTCAAACCGGATTAAGATGTTCTTACCGAGCGGAGGGAAACCAGGGCACCTCGCCCCCAGGGGGGACTGCGTGGGAGAGTGTGTGACACAAATGAGAAACCGCACCACACACACACGCACACGCACGCACGCACGCAAACACGCATGCACACACGCATGCACACACCTGAAAGTAGCCTCCATTGTTTCTCCTGCTTCACCACTTTCTCTTTGACACCTGCAACCTGAAACGTGATAGTGTCACCCCCCCCATCTCTCAGACTACACCTGGTGAAATCCGACGGGTACAAAAAAAACGTGAGGGACAAAATTTAAACATCTCACATTTGATGACAATCAAATGACAATCTCTCCATGAGCTGATTATTTTTAGTCCTGCTTTCTGCTTACAGCCGACATGTGTTATGTCATGTATAAATTGAGACAAACGCGGTGGATATGAGTGGTCTTTTACCGCAGAGAGGGATGAAATGTAAACCCAGCCAACTGGGTCCAACTCAGCAACACAATGGGAGAAGTGCGAACAAAAGGCCACTGTCAGAGGCAGGGCCAGTGTGACATCATCACATGACCGGCGTGATTTCATTTAGTCCATTACCGTAGGTATTCTCGCTAGCTTCCCACAGCCCCCCACCCCCTATTCCTCCTCATCTTATCTCTACCGTCACAAAGCGCTTAAAGGAAATGGCTACAACCAAGACACATTAGCTGGAGGACTACTGTGCTTGCCCACATGGATTATCTATCACCTTCTGCACTGAATGATGTATGATAAATATATCTCCATATTTAAATAATGCAAATGATCTATTTGAATGGAGGTCATCTAATATTGCAACGCTGTACAAACAACCACAATCTTCAGCCTGACATTTAAATGCCATGTCTTTGTCTCGCTGCCGCCGACCCCGTCCGCACATGTTGGTTCGCATATACTTTTCATAATTTTAAAATATAGACAAATAGAGACAAACCACAAGTGTACGGAAGAGTCACAAAATAAATAATCATACTGTCGCTACTGACTGAGAAAAAAAAACCTGTTAAACATATCCCGCTCCTTCTGTTGCTGTTGAGTTCACCGCTGCCAAATGGATGATCCATGCACAAGTATTTCTCATGTTTACCAACCAAATGTGGCTAGATAGCTTTAGCAGGACACAGATGAAGCAGCTCCTCCTATTTTTGAGAGATGACAAATGTAGCACAGCGAGATCAGCAGCAGCAGCGAGACAAAAAAAACCTTCCCAGACATTTACACTATAGAGATTCGAAGAGCAGTGCAGGACGTCGCTGCGAGCTTTACGATCGAGGAAATTGGGAGCAAACCGAATGGGACATGATTCCTCATTGTCGTCCGTCCACAGCAAAGCACACGGACAGAAAATGCAAAAACCGGGTATTCCGGTTGCCGTTGTCTGCATCCAGGTGAATGGAACTTGTGCAAGTGGCTGTTTGGCTAAGCCTCACAGGGCCAATAACTGAATTATGCTCTCAAATGTAATTAATGCCCCCAAAAATACATGAGGCGCTTATCTCTTCCCCTTCTTCTTGCCACAAGCGATGACGACAGTAGCCTCTCTTGAGTCGTCCCACTGCATTGTGTTTAAAACTAATAACACCTTTTAAAAAGCTGTGCTGTGGAAGATGAGGGTTTGCCAGTCAGGGACACCTCTAATTTACATGATCTCATCTAAAAGATCTTTTTTAAACGTGCAGCCTAAAACACTACAGCATACGAGACCAGAACAGTCAGATCTGGCATGTTTAGCCTGACAAAGAGTTTCACCTCTACTCTGCTCCTCTCCCGAGCCGTACCTTTCACATGTTTATGAAAAGAACCCTCCTGATCATTGGCCCGGGTCACGCCTGGCGGAACACCACCACCGGCATGATAGCCCTTATCAGATGAGAGGACCCAGGAAGATGATACAGGCGTAATTGGGTGGAACTCAGCCTGCCGTGGAGCGAAACACATTTCCTAATGCATGATAAAGCGCTCATTCTCTCAGCTGTCACGAGGAAAGTCTTTGTGAGAGAGGAGGCGAGTTGGGAGTTTAAAAAGCACAGAGAATCCTGTATTCCCCTTCTGTCTCTGGGTTGTGTGTGTGTGTGTGTGTGTGAGGGACAAGAGTTGCTGCAGATAAAGATCTGTCTATTCATTTAACAATTTTGTGGACTGACTTAGACAGTGACAGCAAACAGCAAATCAACAATATTATGAGTAACCTTTGTGTGCATTCGAAAAAGGTCATGGGCAAAACCCCTAACCCCCAAAAAACGGACGGTCAGTGTGACAATATTCCTGTGTTCTTAAGAGGCTGTTAAGTTATACAGAATAATATGAAAAATCTAAGTGAGAGCGATATCATCAATGACTACATATCCTTACCCCAGTCAGTACTGGCTAGCAATGTTCCCCCTAATTTTTCATGTGTCTGAGCATACACACAAACTCCCTGAGAATTACTTGGACCACTGTGAGCAACATCAGACGTGCACACTGTGGTCAAACCAGTATCACACCTGTCCAAAACCTAAGATCATAACAAGTTACATGGCTTATTAAAAGAATCAAATTACAGCATTATTTTCCGTTGGACTACTTTTAATATAAGTGATTTTTCAATGAAAAAGAGAAAATCTTGTTTTTCATGAGCTGTGTAGTATGTACATCAGTACGCACATACTCCGACAGCCATTCCATCTTAAAAGAACCGCATTTCTTTATGACTTTGGCTTGGTGAGTGGATGTGCCAATACCCGTTCGTTTCGCCATAGTAAGGGGTAAGCTAGTCAGCTATACGCTAACCTGCTAAACAGAGGCACGTACGCATAAAGCGCTGTTAATGCCATTGATTGGCTGCGTAAGTAAATACGTGTGAGCCGCATCATGTCATAGGCTGGACACAGCCAATGACATGATGGCGCCCCTGGCGCCCCTGGGACACAGTGCTACTCATTGTTTTACTGTCACCTGTCACTCACCGAGTTGCAGTGCAAAATGGTACAGAATAAATTGTTATGCGTTTATTTTATTTACAGTTCTGGTTGGATTTTATTTTATGCGCTGCATAGATTTGCTGTGCGCGGAGAACGCAAGAGCCGTGCGCGATTGCGCAAGGCGCAGCTTAGAGGGAACATTGATGGCTAGTGATGCATCGTATGTTGATACCAGATGCAAGTATCGCAATATCCTGCCATTACAAAAAATCTACGTCCCCCTATTTCACTAGTATCTGAACACTAAGAATGAAAATGAATCATCTGGAGATAACGTTTCAAATAATATTCCCACCAAGTTAGGTGAAAATCCTTCCTTGCGTAGCCGAGCTATTTTGTACACTGGAGTGAAAATAATATGCGCATGGTACAGTCAGGAATAATAACTTTGGTATTGTGACAATATAGCGTGCTGGTCTTCAACGGGGGATGACTGGTTAGAAGTTTTCAAGGAAAATGTTTCATTTCTCATGCGGTTCCAAATTAATTCTGATCGGAGTCAGCTGTTTGCTTATCAACGGCTCACGAAATCTAGGAGCTGGAGAGAATGACAGTCAATGGCTGAGTGCAACAACCCGGCAATCAGCTGATACTGTAACACCATGATGCCGAACACAGCTTGTTTTCATGGTGTCAAATAAATAATTGACGGTGAGCAACTTGTAATGCGGAGGGCTTTCACACTCAGGAAAGCCCGAGGGGTTGGGTCACAATGTCGCTGTACAAAAAAAAAAAGAATTAAGAAGAGTGACTGTGGCCTGTCTTCTGTCACTGACTTCATATACACAACCTTGAAATCTGTGAAATACCCTTTAAACACATGGCACTGCTGTACGTGTGAGTAGCAGCTACAGTGTGTATACTTAAAGAAGACAAGCCCCCCACACTTACGGTGTTCTGCTCTACTTTCTTTGGCTATTTATCATTGTCACAGCAGCCCTGTTTTTTTGGGGCTTTTTTCTCCACTCAGCTTGAAAATAATAGGTCGCTCTCGGATGCAGTCGTCTCATTCGCAGCATATGGGGACTTGTGTGAAGTGACCTTGTTACAATTGGGAGGGCTTTCAAAAGTGTTTGGTGTTAAATCTAATTTAAGATATTTCTGCAACAAAGAAAAAAGCTAACTGTAAGAGCGAATGTATTAAACATACCAGTAAAACATCACTCCTGATTGGTGGAGTCAACAAATAAACCACAGGCCCAATTCGAAGAACAAAGGCCTCGTGTTGACAATAATAAAAATGATATCCATGTTGACATAAAAGACATAGTAACCACATCCTGAAGAAGTGCTTTTTCTCGGATCTGTGGGAACCAAACATCACAAAACGAGCTCTGGCTGTTGATGTTGTTTATGTGTGCGACAGCTGACGCGCGGCCAGGAATAGAAGCCCTGGAACAACCTGAGGCGATCAGATGTTCCCCCGCAAGTGCGGATGATGGACATGGCATGGTAACATTAGAAGAACTTACCGTATTAAAAAAACCAAACACACCCACACACACAACTGTGGTGACAGTGAACATGTCAACAGACCTCGTTGGCCTTCAGCTTCAGAGGTCAGCTGGTCTGCTAACTGCAGCACAGCATCGGAGAGCTGACACACACACACACGTTCATTTGAGGAGATAGCCTACACCCACCCACCATGAGGAACCACATAGTTGTAACACTTTACGTAAGGTGCTATGTTGGTACTGCAGGGATGTAATCCATTTATTCCTATATATATATTTCTAGTTCTTTTTTTTCCTTACCTTTAACGAGTCGAAACAGGCGATCACCCTCCCGTTATCCACCTGGCAGCTTTTGGGCGGGTGGGCGAATTTGCACTCCTCGTCGCTGCGCGAACACGTCCCCCTCTGAAACTGCCGGCACACTTCCAGGGTCAGCCATTTTGTGTCCCGTATCGACGCGATGTTTAGAGCCATGTCAGCGGCGCTGGCTGTGGAGCTGGGGCGGAGTTGGAGCCACTTGGTTTTACGGAGGCGGTTGTCCTCTGAGGAGGCGTTTCAAGTGTTCCAATTATTACAAAGAAAAAATAAAACAAACAACAACTAAAAACTAATTGGACATGTAGCTATAAATGGTCTGCTTCAGGTCAGTGGATGAAGTGTGTCCTTGTGGACGGGAAAGTGGAGGTAATGGACTGGCAAAGTCTCTGTGACCCCGAGCATGGGACTTCACCGCTATCGCAGTGCCTGTCGGTCAAACGGCTAGTTGTTCATCAATCAGTGAGTCTCGGGTGCAGACCTCTGGCGAGGCAGAGGGGGCATGCTCGGAGACGGTCCCTACTGGTTTGCGCCGATGCCCCCAAAATGTCCTTAGTTTGACTGATGATATTTGTGCAAGGGTGAGTGTAGGGGAGCTATAGTGGTGCTATTTTGAGGTACAATGGCACAGTTTAGAACAACACAAATTTTGTGGCTTTCTATTGTTTAAAAATCCGTCAGTACCTTCTCTGTCTGAGCATTGGCACCTTGGCCAGCAGTGCAGTAGCTCCGCCTCTTCACTTGGGGGTTTCTTCCCACTGAGGACAGGTGAGGACAACCCAAGGGGTCAGGGAAGGGGGGGGGGGGTTGTGTATATCCTGTCACGAATGCAGAAGGAGAAGCTCTTCAGAAATACCCGGGGACCTTGAATTAGGGATGTCGTCTCACAAGGCACTTTCTGTCAGTGATCTGAAATGGCGAAGAGAAAATATACAGAAAGAGACACAAACAGAATGAGGTTACTTTCAGAGCGAGGAAACAACTTGCTGACTATTAGCAGGTTAACAACTTTAAGTTTCAGGTGTGTCAGTCTGAATTTGGGCGCACGCTGCCCCAGAGGGTTAAGAGCTGATGAGGAACCCAGAAAAAAAAGCAGTTGTGAGGTTATTAGGATGCCATTTAAGTTTAGGTCCCCGAGTCACAGCTGTGTCCCATTGTACGGGGTGACTACAAGCCCGTGGCTCTCCAACATATCGCATACAAAGCAGTGAATGGCAAAATGCCTCTGCGCTATGAGACAGTCGACAAGAGCATCAACTCTGAGCGCGGAGATAGAAAAAAAAAAAAAAAAAAGCCCCAGAGTGCAACCCGCCCAGTAGAGCCACGCACGGAGGGACGGGCGCAACCAATGGAAAACCGCGCAGCGCAGCACTATTCTGGGCAGCCGTCCAGCAGCCAGAGAGGAACCGGGACAGATGCATGCGCGAGTGCCAGACACGATTATGACACTGCCCAGTGTCCTGCAATATCCACTGGTCCACTCCCAGCATCCAAATTAGACACCAGCTCATTGACGGCGGCCTGTCAATTTACATTCACGGGGTGAACGTGTGTGCGTTTGTGTGTGTGTGTGTGTGCGCGCACCATGTCTCGTCATGTAAAGGAACTGGTCTCGGTGTTTGGTTGTTGTTCGGAGAGAGTTGGTGGCGCAACAATCTGAGGAAGTGACCTTTAGTTTGAGCGCATGAAATCCATTACTAGGCTACTGCGCACATCTGGAAATATTTTGTTTTTGGGGGGGTGTGGGGGGATTAAGAAAGACTGGGGAAGTAGATAAAGAGGGGTTGTAAAATCTCATAGCTCTGGTGAAAAGATTCCCTTTGACTGATTTAAGTGTAAAAACAAAAAGAACACGTTTTCAATATTACGAGAACAGTATCTTTGAACAACCTCTGAGGGCACATGAAGAGCTCCCCTCGGTGTTAACGAAGGCAAGTCGGGACTTGTACTCAGAATAGCTGTGCTACTGTTAAGGGAAGAAGAAATCCCTTTACAAACAGCCAGAAGCCCTCACACACTTGTCACACGGGCGAACAGTCGTTCAGGTTTTGCCAGATTTGGGTTCGGCCTAGTACTTTTGTTCTGCAAACCTGAATAACATCCTTCATCTTGGACTAACTAGTTGAAGTTGGACTCTTTACTTAGGGAATAGAATAAGACCATGTATCCGAAAGTTTTGTTAGACACTAAGTGGCAGAAAGACGTTTCCCCTTCAAATCCCCCACCAACCTGACACCGTTCAAAACCTTTGAATCCAGACCACTGCCTAGCTAATCATATCGTTCCACTTTAGTGCTGATTGTGTGAAATGAGATGAGAAGCTTCCTCGCCCGATCGCATGCACCGACTCCCGGGCTCCTCTCTCCCAAAGCAGGATTTAATTTCACACATTCTCCCCGGGGAGAGATCCGATCGGCACAGAAGAGACAGTCAGGTAAGAATCATGTCAGATCTGACCTTTAACAATTAATCTCTTTCGTATTTTTAGAAAGCCATAAGAAGTCCGCGATCAGGCTAGCCTACTTTGTCGGGATGCCACGAAGGGACGACGACGCTGTTTCTCTGTGAAGCGACTTTGGCCACAAACGGAGCATAGTTGTGCTGAAACGGTTGGAGAACGCAGACGTGTGACATTTTCGTTTTTGTGTGGATAACTGTGGGTTGAGGTCATGAGACTCAATGAGCAACATTCAGACATTGAAAGATATTCAAAACAAAGGAGGAGGACTGAGGATCAAGAGGACCCTCATGGGGGTGATGGTATGATAAAAAAAAAATCATAACACATCACCACATGTCCGTTCCTGTATGTTTGTGCATACAGGCTGCCCGAGCCTATAGTTTGTTATGGTGCACACAAATCGGCATTGAAAGTCGGTTGACCCAAATCAATTCTTTTAATTAGCTGCTAAGTCTGCTAATCAATCGCAACATTTATGATCAATTCAACCATTCAGGCAATTTGTGTTATAAGTATAGCTTTAAAGAGATGGATGTGTAAGAGTGACATTGCATTGTCATAGCAAATGTGTCTAGAAATACGACACAGCTCCTGCTGGAGAGCAAATTGCCATCCTGGGTGGAAAACTCTGTGATATAACAACATCCCATCTGAAGAACACGGGGCAACTCAAACACACTGTTTTGCAGTAATGAGCACTTTGGAAAACGCTAAGCGGGGTGAGAGAGGCAGCAGCGTGCAGTTTTTGGTTTAGTCTGGTTTTTCGGCGCAGCCTTGGGACAGCGTGCTCCTGGCTCGGTGTTAGGCCGGGGCTCAGCGTCTGCTGCACGCCGACCTGGCTCGGTTTACGCCGCTTGCCTCGCAAGTCGTGCTTCTTCGGGGACAACGCTGCTGGCTGTGAGGGGGAGAGAACAGACAGATGGTTTGCAGGTAGGAAGGAAGGGAACATCCAGCACCCTGTTTTCACCTTGGAGATAAGTCCGCGTGCACAACCTGCAGGCTCTGTTTTTGCAGTTTTGAGTCCTTCCAGGAAAAAGAGAAAAGAAAAAAAAGTGAAGCTCGGCATACTGTCAAAAATAGAGCTTCACTGAAGGACTGGCCTCATCATCTGACTCTGACAACACAGGAATATATTGTGTTGTCACGGTATTGTGATGAAACAGACGCCGTTGTGTTTATACTACAAGCCCTGGATGTGTGAAGGTGACTGACTCTTTAATCCTGATTGTGTCACCCGTTATGTTTCTCACCACTTCACTAGCACATGTTGAATAAAAGCTAAAAACTAAAGCCACATCCTGTTTATCCTTTTTTTTTTTTTTTTAAGTGTCCCCTCTGTGGACAGACTGGGGGGACCAGCTACAGCAGGACAGAGATGTGAAGGAAAGCACCACAGTGCTCGACTTTGTGGATTACTGACGCTTACTAAGGCCAGCTGGCAGTGGCATTATCTTGGTCAGTCCGCTTAATTGAATGAGAGTCAGCGGGACTGGGGCGTCTCGAGTGAAAGTCATTGGCCTGACCTCTGAATACCACGCATGTGACCCATTAGAGTCTGGTATCTGTGTGCTGTGGCCACGCGGCGCAGGTTTATCTCGGCCCGCTTGTATTTGCCCCATGCAGACGCGATAAGCTACCCGCTCCCCGTTGGCCACGAGCCTTGAGACAGCGTTTACTGTGGCATCGGCCAGGTGTTGCCGGCAAAACAAAAAGGAAAATTTAAAAAAAGGGCTGTGGCGGGCGAGTGCATGAGCAGGGTACCTGAGCGGCCGCATTTCCATTTATTACCATTTTATGCTGGCAAACCGCAGTTGTGCTGGTCATTTGCATGGTTCAAGAGGAACACGAGGTCAACGGTTTCCAGGGCTGAGGAGAGAGGGCCTCATTGTCGAGGGGAAATAGGGAAATGTTTCCAGTGAGTAATGGAAATTAAGTAAGGCCCTACAGAGCAGGTTCTCTGAAAATGTCCTCCATCCCTGAAAAATCCAACCTGGCTTTCAGTGTGACATCACCAGCCTGTTCGCAAAAAGTTCCTTTGCCTTCCTGAGAGGATCAGAGCAGAGCTATACCCCGCAGCCTAATTCGCCTTTAATGCTGTGGACGCTGCTGATGGTTATGAAATTGTCTTTGGCATAAGCTACAGCTCCTTGTGTATATTATTATCAAGTACCATTAGCGATAAGGACCGGTGAGTGAGCTCAGCGTCAGACTCTATACGAGGAGGACTAAGCTACTGTTTCGGAGGCCACGCAAGAACGCATTTCACGGAGTCAGCAGATAGGTGTGCCCCATATCATAATAGCCTTAACTAAACCACTGTGACCCAAATGGCCCTGCACATGATATGGTGGGCTGGGCACTCCTCTCCTGATCAGCGGCACGTTTCATGACGGGCTTTTTTTAAGCAGTTGACTGATATCAGCGCCTGCCCCGCAGCAAATGGACTTGTTTTCCTGTGTAAGTGTTCTTGTCCACTCCCTGCTAAAGCCAAAGGAATCAGGCAAGTCGTCGGCTAATTGCAGCACCGTTGAAATATGATGTTGAACAGGATGCCGAGACCTACTGGATGTTAAAGTCCGGGGACTGTTGCGACGAGCTCCGCTGACACTTTGTACTGTATATCATAAAAATCAAGTAAATACTACATATTAAGTGCAACACATCGAATTACTGAAAATCTTTAGCCTTCAAATTTCAACACCTGAAAACATTCAGAGCTGAATGATTCAGCAATTTCACCCCTCTTTGTCACAGAGCATCAGACTCCCTCTTCCGCGAAGACGATGTTGGAAAAACCTACTTAACCACCAAATCCTTTTTTATTACCATCTCCAAGTGCAATTTGCACGGGAGTCCATTCCAGAGAAGGGGAAATCTGTCTGGCGGGGTCTCAGAGTATAGGGACGTGGTGCTTGTCTGAGACATATCCTATTCTTTTCTTCAACAGGAAGGGCTGGACTGATGTTCCATTTTAGCAAACACCCACTTCCCCCTTGAACCGCGGCCAGACGTATGACACCACCCTGGCCTTTTCCATGCAGGCGATGACGGCGAACGCTGCCGGAGCGCACCAGGCCACGCATCTAAGCACAGAGCTAAATCTAGACAGACGGCGGAAGGCGAGGGAGACACCAACAGTGGTGGGCCCCCTCTAACTCAAAAGTGATTATGATGTGGGCCTTATTAGAACTGTTAGGTTCCAGCTTACTCGGGCCATCGGCTATTTGTGCCCAGATACATCCAGAGTGTCCAAAACATCAGACCCAGCTCTGCACAAATAACCTTTGCCCGTATAGCGACTAGCCCCTTGTTATTTAGAAAAATATGTGCGCTGAGAGTTAAGAGGAAAAACTTTGTGAAAAACAAGGCAAGGAGAGACGGGGGCAGATGCCACACAAACGCAAGTTTTTCTCAAGAGAGTGAAAAATATGTTGCCCATGTGGCAAAAAAAAAAAAGAAGGCTCCTGACATTTGCACGGAGGAAGGAGCAATTCAACTGCTGTGATAATGCCTCTCTCGTCAGAGAAAGTCCATAACTGTGCTGGAAGCTGCAGTGAGGATAGTTACTGCGTGGCTGCAGGCTCCCACCACCGCTCCTTTGCATCTATAACACTCTGTCTATATTTTCTTCCCCTTTCGTCCCTCTCGTTCTCAGCCTCACACTGTTTCTCTCACACAGATAAAACATTCGCTCTCCCCCTCCCCACCTCCCCACCCAACCTGGTATGCAGCACACTGCAGCAAAACTCCAGAAGAAAAAAAATGTAAAAGAAAAAAAAAAAAAAATGCCAGCCAATATGATGGATTATTCCCACCTCTTTCCGCCGGGTCCCGTACCTCTGCCGTTTGCCTCTTGTCTGCCGGCTGTCCCGAACGTTAGAAGGCACCTGGTGCTTTCTGTGACACTGAGCTACAAGCACAGCTCTGCCTTTCAGCCTCAGCGACGGGAGTTAATGACCATGTGAAGTGTTGTCATTCCTCGCGAGCTGCCGAGTGCTGCAGCCGGAGGTCCATGCCTAGACAGGGATTTTCTCTCTATGTCTCTCTCTCTCTCTCAGCCACGGAGCAAGCGAGCGAGCGAGGCAGGAAGCAGAAGAGTGTCTACTCCAACTATCTGGCTAAAACACTTCCAGTCAACCGGCCCCCCCTCCCCTCACACACACACACACACACACACACACACACACACACACACACACACACACACACACACACACACACACACACACACACACACACACACACACACACACACACACACACACACACACCTAAAGCCAGCCCCTTCCTGCCCACCAGCTTGTGGCAAGGCCCAGCCCCTGAACAGCTCCAGCCAATAGAGAGGCAGCGTCTCTGAAATCACGCCTCTCTATTGGACCGGATCGGCCTGAGCGAAAGGAGAGAAAACTGCACTTACAGTAACAACCTTTGAATGCTGAGCTTATTAAAAAAAAAGGAGGTATTTCCCCAGTCTCATGCCCTTTGAAATGAGCTATCGCATTATTTTGTCTTTGTCCATTCCTCCCCCGGAGAACTTGATTATATCCAAATCAGAATCATCCGCGCCACGTGAACTGTTTTCCTAACAGAGCTCTAGAATATAAAGTCTACACACACACGCACACACACAGTAATTTGTCATACGGTAAAGTAAGCAATAATAAAAGAGTTTGCTGCCGTCGCATAATGAGGATCGACCCTGTCCCTGTCTATGTTCCATCATCACATCTAACACCATCCCCCCAGGAAACAGGAGCTCTGCAATCCCCCCCCCCCACACTCTCCTCTACCTCCACTCAGCATCCGTCCTCTAAACTCATCAATCCCACCTTCCAGACACCCTCCTCCTGCCCCTCTCTTCTGCACACTAGTACACGTATCTGGAGTCTCCTCCTCATCCCGTACCTGTACAGTACGTGTCCCCGTCCCCCGTGTTCCCCAAGCTAACTTTCCAGCTGTTTCAATAGATTGGAAAATCAAACAGTAGTGAACATTTCTGTTATTGCACCAGAATTAGAGAAAAGGAAAAAAAAAGACTGGTTGTGGCGGGGATTTGGAAATCTTGGTGCGTCTCCTCCCCCTGCCCCCCACCCAGTCCCTCCTCCCCCTGCCACCCGGATGATGACATGCTGGTCGGCATCATTATGAGCCGCCACGAAACCGGAGCATCACAGAACTGATGAGTCAGAGAGCCGGCTTCATGACTTTTCGAACCAGATTCAATAGACCAGCTGTAGCGTCTGTCTCCCCCTCTCCATCTCTCTCTCTTTGCCTCATACAAAGGCTGTGGATGACGTGGCAGCCTGGGTGTTTCGTTGACATCAGTGAGGCTAAACATGAATTACTGTTCCGAGGTAAACAAGCCCTGTTTATGCTTTGGTAGCTATATATAATCTGATGCTCCTCAGGCGATGGATTGGGGTTATTTCAAGAGCATGAAAAATTGTCTACCTCAGCAAATGACATTGAATACTGATGTCATTGAAGCCGTCAGGGCACCTGAAGGGGAATAACACAGACAAACGCTCTGCAATTGGACGGAGCATGAAAGGGGGGTGGGGGAGGTGGGGGGATATCGGTCAAATTTACGCCTTCCCCTGAATGCAGCCTAGCTGCGCCATATCGTGTGCACAGATGTGAGAGATCGAAGGAGGAGGAATGCTAATAGACAGCAACAACTGGATATCACTGCTCGATGCAACTTGACTGGTCCGATCGCAGAAACAACTCATCATCTTATCGTTCATCTACGTCAGCCTGCTCCATCCCCGCTGATGGACGCAGCTCATCAACGTCTCGTTTGGCCGCGGCCGACGTCTCAATAACCATGTTACTGAAACGACTGTCGATGACTGTGTAACAACAAGCCCCTGCTTGTGGCTCATTTCCACAGGCAGACCTGCAGTAGCCTACCTCCTAAATAGATTTATCCGACAGGAAAACAAACAAAAGCCTGGCAAACAAGCCGAGCCACTTCCTCCCCACATGGCATCCCCTCCCCACTTATTATCCCTGTCCTGTTTGACCCCGGACGGCTTGGCTCGCGCGCACATGCACGCACGCACGCACGCACGCACGCACGCACGCACGCACACACGTACACACGTACACACGTACACACGTACACACACACACACACACACACACACACACACACACACAAACACACACACACACACACACACACACACACACACACACACATATTTGGGATTCTGTGGCCCAACGCAGCTTCATTTTCAAACAAAACGGGGGGAATTTTTTGAAACAATGGCTAATTACCGCAAATGAAGACTGACTGACGGGATGAAACTGTATTTGAAAATGCTCCCCAGAACATTGTCTGTGTTTTGTGTTATTACAAGTGGATAGTTAAACAGGATGGAAAGAGAGTGAGTGTGAGAGAGAGAGAAAACAGGGCCTCAGAAATAGGGCACTGAAGACAGATCAATGAAAAGGCGAATGTCTTTTTTTCCCTTTCTATTATTAGCCATAATCAAACATCACGCAGCAGCGGAGGAGAGTCTCGTGTAGGTTTTTTTTGGAAGTCTGTGCCTTTTGTAACTCAGTCTGGCGACTTGTCTGTCACAATATGTCCCCATGATGTCTGCAAAACAAACAACGGCTGGTCTCGCAGGCAAGCGGCGTGTTTATTAGGACCGAGTTCAAGGGCTGTGTGTACAGAGACTGTGCTCCAGAGTAAAGATGGGGGAAAAAAGGGGAACAAAATCAATCAGGGGATACTGGATACACTTCTTTAAAATCAGGATTATTGACCCTGCATAACATCATTGGTTCATGTTTCATACTTCTGACTAAACAAATCACACTTTTTAAAGATGATAGCATCGATGCACACAATATATTCCGCACGAATGGAACCGAAACCTCATGTATACTCATAACTTCTCACTTCCTGCCTGATGCGTGATCCTGATCTTGTTCCAAGATGCCAAATTGCAAGAGACAAATTATGACATTACCTAGCAACTGAGCCTAATAAAAAAAAAATGATTAACCTTACTCGGGTGTTAAAAGTTATTGATCAGCCAACCTGCAATAGACTGAGAATTCACCTCATCTTACCTCTCTTTTCTCCGCTCGTACACAAACAATTCAATCTTACAACTCATGAATTGATGAGCCACAGTTGTACACTGTGAATAAGATGCACTTTATTATGACAATGGCTGCAAACGTCAGTGTTCGATTCTGGCAGCTGTCCATCACACACGGAAGTGGTTATTAATCAAACAGATGTTGATTGGTCAACAGCCACTTCACTGACAGCGAACAGCAATGCGTCCAGGAAGCAAAGCAAGCGACGGGAACCACGACGACGCGATGCTGATGATTTCATCTCTCATGTGATTGGTGGAGGCGGCTTTCGCTTGTTTTCCATTAGCCGTGATTTGGGAAAAGCTAGCATAGCAGCGCGTCCTTCGGCGGACAACAAGTGTGTCGGGGATGTTTTTTGCAGGCACTTCCGCCGTGCAAGAGGAAAAGAAAACGAGCAGCAGCAACCCCCGCTACATTCACAGAGTGATAAGTGCGTGTTGGTGGCGGTGGTGGGCGGGAGCCGGACGGGCTGCTAGCCGCTAAGCTAGCTACCTGCAGCTTACCTGATGACGAACCTGTCGCATCCAGCTGCCGCTCGTCGGGGGCGCTCACTTCGGTTTGGAACGGGGCCCGCGGGCGGCGGCGGTTAAAAATGTTGTTGTTGTTGTTTTTTTAAAATTAGAAAATAATGAAAGCAATGAAGAAGAGCTCGACTTGTCTTTCTCTTTGCGAACTTCTCCGCCGTGTCTCGGCGACAGGGCTCGCTTACTACTTTCAGGGCTCGGCTGCGAAGCAACAAGCGATTTTGACAGTTCCGAGGAAATGTGGACGTCGAGCTCCGCCGCGGGGGTTCGGCGCCGAGCTGCGACCGTCGACAACGCCCCTGTGGTCGGCTGCTCCGTCCGTTGCGCACGTCGGCCGAACGACACGTGAGGTGTGGCGACGATGTGCGCGCGCCCGTCGTTCGCTTTTGACCGAACACGTCTACTTCTACTCGATAAACAACACGAGTCCCCCCCCCCCCTGCGGTCGACATGGTACAGTCCAGAGGAGCCGAGGGGAAAGGGAAGGGAGGGTTCTTGTTACCTAGGAAACAACAGTGAATCTCCCTCCGGGGCGGGGGGGGGGGGGCGGACGTGGCCACTGATTTATGAACCAGTGCCTTGTGTGTCTGTCAAAGAAGTCATCGGCAAGAAGAGAAAACATTATAAAAACATGAAATATTATCTATTGCACTGAAACAGCAGGTGTATTAATCCAGTTCTAACATCCGTGTTAATACAGTAAAAAATCCTCTAAGACAGGACTTCCTTAAAAATGGTGGAAAATATCCATATATCATTATTATTAATCTGCAATGCAAGAGTGATTTGTAATAAGAGAGTATAAGATAATAATAAGAATAATAAGAGTAATTTCCCTGACTATACATGTACATACATAATGATTAGATCGTTATAAGCATCACAGCGATGTATTAATGTGTTGCATGTCACTGTTGCTATTTTTAGACCTGTCAAAACAAAAAATGCAAAAGCGTCAAAAAGGTTGTTTTTTGGGGGAGATTTTCTTTTTCAGTTTTTTCAGCTATTCATACAGTAAATCAGCACACCGGCCACCTGATGCTTCTCCGAGGAGCGTCTCCAGACGATTTAATTGCACACAGATCTGAGCCCGTCTGAGACTCCGTTTTGTCCGCAAAGGAACCGTCGAGTCGAAAATTTCCCTGGAATGAGCAGAGAGAGGCACAAATTTAGCCCCAACTGATGGCTGCCCACGCCATGTGCTGCCCATTGAGCACACGGACAATGAACATAGCCATCACAGCCCGCTCTGTCAGGGCCAAGGCCCATGGCTGCCTTTTTAGGAGGAATGCTCCAGGGAATGAAGGCATCACAGTCCGCGAGGACACGGGCCTCCGGCAGTGTCAGGGATGACGACGTTATTAGTGGGCCGGAGGGTGGGATTAACCTGGCGTCAGGCCGGTGAAGGTAACTGCTGACATACAGCGTGTTACTCTATTGAATCACCTCTTGTCAAGACTCAGTCATAACATAAGTCATCGTGTTGCATTTGACACCAATTGTCCTGGTGGATATGTAAAAGTGACCCCTGGGAAAAAAGGAAACAGTCTTACAGAGGACCAGCAGTGTCATTGTGATCTTACCCTGGCCTCCTGCACACACGTTATTCTTAAGCATTTATTAATTGAAAAATTTCAAAGTCGTTAGTCATTTTAAAATTTTCTCCATGTGGAATACAAGACCTCAGATTATGGCAAGTGGGAAAATAAAGTACAAACAATGGAGGCAGCACCACTGTGGAGAAAAACTGTGTTTTCAAGATGTAAGTGATTATGAAAAACTGCTCACATAGGTCAAGCTCATCCCCCCCGAGGCGTAATGTATTGATCCCAATGCAGAGGAGGTATTTGTAAAAAAACAACCAACAACAACGCTGCTGCCGGCATTCTTCTCTAAAAGTCCCAGAACACCCACACACTTGCAAAAGTACAAGAACAAACTTGGCTCATAAAAAAAAAATTACCCTCACAAATGCATACAGTACAAGCTGCAGAAATATCAGTTAAATAAGATATTTTCCTTTTTTTGACTTGTTTGAAATGGAGCTTGAGGCCGATAGGTAGGCAGGCAGGGTTGAGTTTATCTGATTTATATTCATTTCTCTGTAACAGGATTCATAACACGTCTAAAAGCAAGTTGATTTTCATATGAAACCAAAAAAATGGTGTGATGTTTGTGAAAGTGATTACTTCTTTACACTGAACATCCAGCTCAGCACTGGTCGAGATGGATGCGAGCCTCGCGCACAAGTTCAGACGCAAAACCGTATTTCAGAAAACACCGACTTGAGCGAAGAGGAACGCAGCGGAGCAGATGTCTGCGGGAGTGTTGTGCTCATTAATGGGTTTCGACTCTGCATTTCCAGTCTGCGGAGTGGACTTTGGGATCAGATGAGGGGGCGGCAGGCAGAAAAACAACCGCAGTGCTCGCGCACAGATACTGTACACCAACTGTTAGTTTCTCTCAAACGCACAATCAGGAGATCACGGTTGGGGACGCCGTTTGAGGCCTGCTGACAGACGACAGTAAACGGACACCACACACACACACACCTACCCACAACCTATACCCACAGTGGGCAGAGCGGTCGCATCAAGGACGGTATTGATCTTGGAAAACATCAAATGAGAACACACCTGATTATGAAAGCTTTTAACCCAAATGCTCAATGCAGCACGGGTTTAATGGAAAGAGCTTACAGCTGACACAAAGCTCAGACAGCGAGAGAGAGCGTTTGTGTGTGTGTGTGTGTCACAGGCTTCTTTTGGGCACAAATTTCAGACTAGAATCCAGTTAATTGGGGACAAAAGTCAAGTCCCCAATTGGGATTTGGGGGTCAGAGGTTAAGGTTAGGATCAGGATTAGGGTTTGGCAACCAATTAGTGGTTATGGTTATGGTTAGTCATCCAGGGCATGAATGCAAGTCTATGTGATGAAGTGTGTGTGTGTGTGTGCGTGCGTGTGTGTGTGCGTGTGCGTGTGTGTGTTTGTCCACAGTCTCAATTTTATTGATTGTCGGGATCACCTGGGCATTTTTTGCTCCATCTATGACTTTGATGAGCATTTTACTAATCGCGAGGCCTAAAGTAATGATGGATTGAAGAGGGGCCCCCGCCCACAAAACTGATCCCCGAAGCTTATTTCGGAACGCTGAGAGGATCCATTTTTGAGGCAGACTCATTTGTCTGCTGACAAAAGATTGGTTATGCATCATCATAAATCATCCGCCGGAGCAATTTGTTCATATTGCTACAGCCCTTCCACCAGGGTCCGTTTCAGCATAAGGGCAAGATACTGTATAATCCATTTTTTAAAAATCATAACCTGCGGCTCTCTTATTTTCTACGGTGCAATTGTTTAATAATGTACCTGATACGAGATGTTTCTGGTTTTTTTAGGTGGTCTACAGGTGACCTCTTTCACCTTTTAACATTGTTTTCTCGTTGTTATTTTTAGAATATTGATTTTTCAGTCGCTTTAAGTTAAAGCATGTCACCGTTATCAGCATGCAAGATATTGAAGCCAGAAAGACGACTCAGAGAGGACGGATGAGAGGATTGATACTTCTTTCATGTCTGTCCTTCCAATATGAAGCCATAGCCAGGAGCTGGTACGCTTGATGTTTAGCACAAAGGCTTGGAGCGGCATTGGAAACAGCAAGCCTGGCTCCTAACCTTCTCTCCGTGACGTGACAGTGCGAGCCACGTGCGTCTCCGTGCCGGCGCCCAAACCCCGGCACACGGATCCATAGACTAAACGGATGATAGATGCCCTGTTTGTGCAAGTTCATTACCAAAATGCACTGTGTAGATTTCACGGAAGCCATACATTACTCAGTGTCTCCCAAAATACGTGTTCCAGTCTGGAGAAAGCAGACTTTTTGTAAACAAGGACCCCAAGTGAAAAAGTGTCCCTTTTGATAGTGTCGATTTAATCATAATCTGGTTGGAGGTTGACACTACCTCCTCCTTCAGAAGCTCGCCGTATTAATGAGGATGAAATATGATGTTGTGACTTTGATCACTATTCCGCTGCACAGGGAACTGCTTTAATTCTTCACCTCAACCGTCTTATATTTTAGGTTTTTCTCGATTTCAATATCCAATGATAATTTCAGATTAAAAAAACACGCTGGAAATAATTGTGGGAGATGACAATCCCAACGTCATGAGGAATGGCATATCGCCATGACAACGCAGCTGTTGTCAAGGTTGCCGTGTGAGTGAGAGTTCAGCGGCAACGAGACGAGACCCCCGGTCGCTGTTCTCCGTCAGGAACAATTGCAATGAATCTCCTGTTTTTCTTCGAGGCCATCACTCACACAACTGACAAGGAACCGTCTCCGTTCCCTG
The DNA here is from genome assembly GCF_022379125.1 of Scophthalmus maximus. Lineage (NCBI taxonomy): Eukaryota > Metazoa > Chordata > Actinopteri > Pleuronectiformes > Scophthalmidae > Scophthalmus > Scophthalmus maximus. The sequence continues at coordinate 27,290,860 of NC_061515.1, read as the reverse complement.
AAACCGCACGGCACCCAAATCAATGTGGCGTCCCCCAGCCTCTGCCCACCACTAGTCCAAAGTGCTTCCAAATACAGTAAAGGAACTTATATTATTCATGAGGTCCGGGTTCACACAAGGCCGGCCGCCCAGCCCCAGACTCCTTAACGGCTGCGCCGCCCTTCATCACGGCCGGACCCGCCCTGTGATCCCAACTTGGCAGTCACTTAGCCCAAGGGGTTGAGACTGCTTTGAAATATTCAATAATGCATTAAGGATCACAGGGAAGTCAGCTAATTATGTACACACACACACACACACACACACACACACACACACACACAGAGAGAAAACGCTCATCAGCAGCTCATCAGTAGTAGTAAAGTATTTAGCTTTCTGACAAGCTGTAACGATGTCAGGATGTTTGTGAATGAAAAATTTGAATTTGGAAATAGCCTGCGCTGACATGTCACCGTCCTGCAGTGTGTCTGTGTCTGGTGGATGTTTATATGTTTCATGCCTGTGTGTGTGTGTGTGTGTGTGTGTTCCCCTCGGTGTAAGAGATAATAATAACCTCATCTCATCGCGACCCATCAGCTTGAAATATTGATGCTTTTTGCTGCAAGGCTGCGGGCTGCAGGCCGCCGCGGCAGGTTACAAGGACACTTCCAATGCCTCATAGAGGAGCAGGCAACCCCCCTCCCGTAGCAAAGAGGGGCTGACCTCCCAGACTGTGTAAAAAAAAAAGAACGACAACAACAACAAAAAAACACGAATGTCCCTGCTCTGTCAGGGTCAGGCCCCTCGGTTGTGTCTGGCCTCTTCAAGAGCACAGTGGTAAAATTAAAGATTTTCAAATTCTAGTCCAATACTTTTCAGGCTAATGGTGCGTCCAGGTGGTCAACGGCAAACTGAAAATGTTGCATTAGCGGGAGAATAGGCTTTCCCAGAACGGTGGAAGATAACGGCAAGTCTTTTATATGTCATATAATATAAGAATAAAAGTAAAATTACACTTTCACTTTTGAAAGTTCTCACTTTCACTAAGAACTTTCACTTTTGGGCCCTAGGGCAAAACATTTGCAGTGGGCCATCGTTAGACCTTCCTCTATGTACTGCGTAAAGTCATTCCAGAGATAAGTTCCAAATCAACATATTTATGTTTATTAAAATGCACCATGTTAACACTCGAGACTAGACGATAAATCCCACAACAAGAAGGGGGCCTCCAACATTTCATATTTTAAGGTGCTTTATCGGTGCGTTCGGCCAAGTCTTGACTGAAACGGCCAGAGAGTAGAAAAACCAGCACTGGCACTCAAACTTGTTTCACCTGCACGACACTGATACGTGATATATTATTACAACTTCTATCTACCCATCTATGAAGGAACTCCAAATTAAGGATCATGATTTTTTAGTATTTGGATACTGCTTCCCTAACTGGCAAAAAGTTTTAACAAAATTGAGGCTTTAAAAAGTATTTGAATTCCTTCAAATGACATAAGATAAGATAAGATAAGATAAGATAAGACGCCACTGTGGGTAATTTGACTAATGCAGAAGCAAGGGGGGTAGTCAAGACAGAAACATCAGTTACATCAGTGTAAACATGAATGAAAAATAATTATCACGATGCACATAACAGACATTTAGTCACTCGTGTCCCACCATTAGCATCTCCTCGCCCAGACGGTGGATCAAACTTTCATCCTGCTGCTAAACGCATCGTGCTCGCCACGTCTTCGTTTTTTTCTCTGTCTCTCTGCAATTATTGATTTCTAAGTGGCCTTGCAAGCACCATCACTCAGAGCCTCCTTCAAGCGCAGCAATTATTACATTACTGTAACCATCTGTAACCATGGTGATTTATTTGCCGTGCGATTTCGCGGCGGGAATGTATTTAGGGATGGGAGTGGGCGGGAGGAGAGCGGCGGGAGTTGTGTGCGAGTGTGTTTTTTTGTGCACGAGCAAGTGTGCCAGGGGGCGAAATCCATTAAAATACATGACTGACACGCCCACTCACACATCTGCCTTGACCTCTGAGATATGACCACGATATGATGTGTATAATCCAAATAACATAATTGAAATATACTCATAAAGGGGCCTGCCTGTGCTAAATGCTCAATATGCTGCAAAACAGTAACACGAGTACAGGTTATTTGACAGTTTATTGTGAAGTTCAGAGTAAGTTGATTCTATCTGCCGATTAAAGATATTAAAAAATGCTCTGACTGAATTATTCTGTTAAACTCACTGCTTTTATTCTGTCAAACATCTACAGTGCCTCACTTGTGCAGAAGTTGTCTTTCGTTGCAGTCGATTAACTCCAAGAGTGGGTTGACTGCGCCATCTAGTGGCCATTTCTGGCAGAGTACATTTCTCAGGGACAGGGGTCGTTTACAAATTATATGTATTTTTTGGAATCCTACAATTCCCAGAATGCAACTCAGTAATGTTCACCACAATGAGGGCACCATGTGAAGCTCCCTCTTGAGCCACAGAAGACGTCATCCAACTGTTTTTCTAACCAGGCTGAACTATGTGCTCCGGATGATTAGTAAAGAGGGACATTCATGAGGGAAATTGTTGAAGTGTTCCTTTAAGAAGCTCTTATATAATCTGGAGTTCAACTTTTTAAGATTAGAAATAAACCTGGCACGAGAAGGAGCACGTTACAATTAAAGAGTACATAAAGGCATAAATAAAAAAAAGCAAAATGATAAAAAAATGAAAACACCAGGAGCCCTCCCTAAACTGTTTCCTACCATAGACTGCCACAGGAGTGCAGCATAAGCCACAGTAGGAAACACCTCGTCAGGAGTGACATTTCTAGAGTCACAATAACGGAAATATACACCAAGTTTTTTTCTATAAGCTAAATCTCATAAAAGCAACGGAGGAGAATCAAGTAATATTTTGTCAACAGTTCCATCTTGGTTCATGGTGACACGTAACTATTCTGTGTCATCCTTGGAGGCTGCATGATGCTCATTAGTGTGTGTGTGTGTGTGTGTGTGTGTGTGTGTGTGTGTGTGTGTGTCCTCTCACAGTCTTTGGAGTGCCGGCTGCAGGTGGCAATGTTGCTCTGTGAGAAAAGCCCAGTAGCCTTCCCTTTGTGTTTCTTTTGTTCTTCTGACGAATGGAAAAACCTGTAAAAAAAAATAGAGAGACTTTATGGCGACACAGGGTATCAAAGGCGAACAGCGATTATTCCCGACTATGAATCATAACTCGGGGGTTGGTGGTAACTGTCCGACGGCGACGTTGGAAAAGCAGGACTTTGATCAGATGTGCACATTTGCATTATTTCTAGCTCATCCAGATTCTTGTCACAGTGTTTATTGATGGAGCAAAGGCTCTGCGGCACATGAAAACATTACTTATCGTCTGAATTTAATCACAAGCTCTGGGTTTTTCTGAGATTGGGTTGCAGATAAAACAAACGCCCCCCCCCCCACACACACACACTTGCCCACAGCAGCTACAGGTGTCAAAACAGACACAGAGATATAGGAAGGCAATGGTGTGACGATGAGTAATGGCACATATATAGTATATCTGGCACACAGGTTTAAAGTCAACTTGGAAAATCCTGTTTTCTTTACTCCTGATGTGGAAATGTCTGCAACATTGGGGATTTATCCACTGCTGAAAGACGTGGGCCCGGCGCCGGAGATAAGCAGGAAAGGGGGATCATGTATGGATGCTGTGGCGGGGACGCACACGTCTCACGCACACGGAGGGAAACGACTCTCCAGGGGGGGTTTGAAAAACCAGGAGGACGGATCGGAGAGGAAAAAACAGGATTCCGTCTCTGTATGAGGGCGAAGGCAAAACCAAAATAGAGGTGCTGACAGCTTCCTCCACCCAGAGCCGGTGGGAGCGCTTATCCAGTTTTGCTGTGTGAGATAAGGGGGGGGGGGGGGGGGGGGGGATTTATTTATTCAGGTTGATAGCTCCGGTGCACTTTGAATGACAAAGAAGTTTGTTTGTATGCCGCGCTCATCCACTCCCCGGCGTGCCAATCAGGATTAAAGGTCGTGGTCTGTAGGACAAATATGTGTATATGAGAATCCATAAATGAGAGGACTTTTTCTTTCTTTTTTTAAACTTTTACGATCCCTTTGTCTGTGTCCTTGTTCCTTTTGCGTGGCACCTGAGAGGCCGCGATGATCAAACACCGCTCAGCACATTCACTATTAAACCGCACGAAAAACACAGAGGAGACATCAAAAGGCGAATATATTTTTCATCCATTGTCTAACCGAAAAAAAAACCCCACACACACATCTGAGGCGGGGATCAACGGAAGTGGGGCCTTTTGTTGTGGTTATCCTCCTGGTGGTTGAAAGGAAGGTGTTCAGGTTCAGTATGGGATGGATCTGATGTTGTTTCAGGCAGAAAAGACATCTGTTATGCGGAGAGTCACGTCCGCGTGAACTTCCCTGGTGCAGATGCTGTCCCAGCGTGGGGGGATTTATCCGTCCCGTGCGGTTGGCGGGGCGTGTGGGTCGGAGCGGTGCTGCAACGGCGCTGTTGGCACAGCTGACGAGGAGCCGTGGGGCCACACATGAGGCCTCCGAGAAATACTTTATTCTCCTTTTTTGTTTGGGAGCTGTTGGATTCTGGCTCACACATCTACATATGGTGAAAAGGAATGCAGCTTTGGAGCAAGAAAGGGAACCGCAGCACGAAGGAAGGTTCCAGCGAATTAATCCTTCCTGAGCTCGCTCCATTTCGCAATATTTAGCCGAGAACAGGTCGTCCAGAGTTAGAACGCAGGCATTATGAGATCTGTTCTGTTATGAATCATATTCTACATGCACCAAAGCCAGGGCTTGTTATAACAAATCATCATATTACAGCTTTGCCTCATGCAAAGTTTTGATTTGTTCTGCTTTTCCCAAACCAACAAGCATGTTCTTCAATCCCAATGTCTCTGGAGGAGCTCGGACAAGGATGAGAGGGTAACCTCGATGACATCATTGGGGTTATTTCGCCTTGGAGACCGTTAAACTCATAACAACGGCCATGGAGTTTGAAAGATGTGGCCGGTCGCCAGGCAGGAGGGTGTAAAAGAAAAAAACCTATTGGCTGTTAGACAAAAAATTAAAAAGGGACAAAGTCTCATCTTGCTTTTTTAGTTTTCAACTTTCATCTGCTGATGAAAACACAAATGTTCCGCAAAAACACCACTGTCGTGCTTTTGGTTGCATTATGGGAAATGTGGGATGGAGAAGGACCCAAACTAGGGGTCAAAGGTTAGAATATCGCAGCCTCTGCTGCATGGATTTTATTATTTTTTAGTTGAATGCAGTTTTTGTTCATGAATCATTATCATAAATGAATGGCCGACCCTGACCACGTGGCAAGTCGGCGACTTTTGCCACAAAGAGCAAACTGATTCCCAGCAGGCCTTTATTCCATTTATTCCGATTCATCTTTCACAACCAGTCACGATTCAGTAAAACTCCTTGTATCTTTTACTTAATCAAGTTTAAAAAAAACAAAAACAAACAGACATCTGTCTGTGTGCCTGCTCCATAGGTGGCCCCCACGAGGCCCTTAGAACTTGGATGAAAAACAAATTTCACAATAGCATCAACTGGAAAGAGGAAAAAAGATCTCCCTCTGGAGATCAGAGGAAGCGTGACAGTCCCCATCAGGGATGTTTGGGAGATGCAGTATATAGTTTGGGGGGGGGGGGGGATGAATGTATGGCTGTGCAGGTCAAGCTACTGCTTTCCTCCCTCCTCCTCTGGGAGGGGGCCCACAGTGTCTGTTGCAACAGGAAGAGACTGAAGGTCAAAGCCCAGACTTATTGTCTTCCTGCCCGTGTGACTGACGCCTGTCGGTCTGACTCCACTGAGGAGGAGGAGAGACGTATGGAGAGTTTGTGCCCCGCAAAAACAGCCCGACTAGCAATAAAGCAAAATGTTCTTGTTTGGAGCAGAACTGTGTCGCATGAACAGCATCATACCAGGGTTTACATTGCAGTTATCTCATAAGCCTTCGTGCACTAAGGGATATATTACTCCTGCATGTGCATGTGTGTATAAATATGTGTGAAAGGCTCACAGAGCCTGAGATGAACAGATGTCAGACCAACAGGAGCTCACTTCGTCTACGGCCCGGCAGTCGCTGTCACTCCTCGGCCCATCATCTCACCCGCGTTAGAGCCCTCAGCCTCGAGAACTTTCCAGTCCTCGACGAGATAAACCCGCAGAAAATAGAGCACGTGGCAACAAAAGTGCAGGGCCATCTGTTGATTCTGCAGGCCCACACAATGCAGAAGACGTCTATTTCAGCAGATTAAGGTCCTGGGGGGGGGGGGACACCGACCGACCAGCCCCAACCACCCCCCCCCCCCCCCCCCCCCCCCTTCCCTCAAAAACCTCACAGATGCACGCTCGGGCCTTTGTGGCGTGATAAAGGCGACTGGTGGATGCGTGTAATCGGCGTATTATTGATAGTCTTAATGAGAAAGGCTCTGAGTCACTGAAGCCATTAGCCAGGATAAAAGGGGCTTAATTGTTTTGTGTGAGTGTGTGTGTGTGTGTGTGTGTGAGAGTGTGTGCGTGCGCACGTGTGCCCGAGCTAAGACCATGCTAATTAAATCCATTTCCTTCGTTAGCAACTTTTTTTCTCTATTAATTAAGAGGGTTAATTATGGGCCTGGACAGGGGTCGCGTGCACGCGCGTTCCCCGACACCAGGCCCAGACGTATTACTGCATCTGTATCAGAGGCTTCATATAATTGCACAATGAGCTTTTTCCTGGCTTAAATGAAACAGGCCCCTTTGATGTGGATTCAAATTCAGAGGAGTGGATATTTGAAGTCCGATTAGCATCTCTGGTAAGCGATAGAGTCGTCTGCCTTGATTCTTTCAAAGGCTCGGAGTAACAAGGCAGCAGCGCGTCTCTGATAATGGCCCCTGCACGTCTGACTTTTGTTAAAAAGGAAAAACAACAAAAAGCCCATAAATATACCCTCTAGTCGAAAAAACAACTGCACCATTCCGGTCTCAAGGAAGGAATCCACACGTTGTGTCGACCAACAGGTCGGGTGTTAATCCGGCCTCCTGTCATCACCAGCCGCGGGCGGCGACGCGTGGACGCATTGCAGCAATGTACCAGCGGCGTGGAACAATATTCCCCCAGCACGCGTCATCTGCAGCAGTAATATCGTTAAGGCTGCCAGACATGGGAGGACCCCCCCCCCCCTGCCTGCCACTGGACACACACCATTTACTTTTGATGGTCCGTGTGTGTGTGTGTGTGTGTGTGTGTGTGTGTGTGTGTGTGTGTGTGTGTGTGTGTGTGTGTGTGTGTGTGTGTGTGTGCGTGCCTGCCCTCGGGGTCGCACATTCTGTCGTTGTGGGGGAAAACGGCTGATTCAGGACTCTGCCATGTTGCTCGTCAACCCGGGTCCATGCCGCCATAACCGTTAGACATTTGTGGGAGGACGACCATATCCAGTATGATGATGATGATGATGACGAAGACGATGATGATGATGATGGTCCTCTGAGAACATAAGATATTTACACCTTTTATGCACCTTGTAAAGCTGCAGGCAAGTGTTGTGCTGTATGTACGGGGGGAAGAGAAAAACACACTTGGGGAAAAATGTGGCCTAGGTCTTCTGAATGAAAAAGCACATTTCATATTTTCTTATATTTCAGCTCATTGTTTTGGTTTTACAGCCTGTGACTTTAACATTGAGGCTTGTGCTACAGCCTCACTGATCTTATCAACTTCAGATCCAGATGCAACAAATACTGTCGTTAGAAGAAAAGAAAAAAGGATAAACATGAAAAAAGGAGGAATATGTCTAATATAAAAAACACCAGTGTATGGAACAGAAACTCTAAAGTAATCCAATTTGCAAAGAACGTAGTGTCCAATCAATTTTTTTTTGTGCCCTTTCTCCGACAAAAACACAGTAAAACCTCTTTTCCCACATTTGTAACGATTCTTTTCCGGGGAGAGGCTCGTGTCCATCACTGTGCCCGTGAGTGCACGTCGCTGTCGTGTGTTGTGCTGCTGGTGCATCATTAGGTTTGGCTTTTTATTAGCCTCTGGTGTGTTGAGATGGGAGTGGAAGGGGTGGGTGTGTTGGTGGGGGGGGGGGGGGGGGGGGGGGGGGATCAGCATCACTCCTGTAGTAAACCGGCGCAGCCGTCAGCCCCGCACACGGGGAACAAACACCCCATTAAAGCAAGGCCCTTCACATATTACTGTAATAAAAGTCCCTGCTCTCGCCTTTATGGGCTTTTTAATTATGTCGATCCGTCTTCCCGGGCTTGTGAGCAACAGTTCACGATGAGCCCCATTTCACGAACACTCCGCCACTGCCACAGAGCTGGAGGGGGGCTGGAGTGGGTGTGTGTGGGGAGTGGGGGGGTCATTTCAGGGAGGAAAATGGCCTGTAGCTAAAATATGACTATTGTTACTGGGATCGTACTTTGTGTTTAACCTCGCAGTGTGGAGCCTTTTTTTTTGGGAAGGGTTTGCTTTGTTTTTACATGTGTATTAAAAGACGGCGAAAGCTCATTCGGCTCGAGTGAATCACATTTGCAGCCCAGCAGTAAATGGTGTGTATTAAATTATCCAGCCCTGAGATCAGGGCAGCGGCTGGACGATAGCCGCGGGCTGCCGGGAAAAAAAAATTAACCATACAAATCATCCGCGCCTCGGCTCATACCGAGTGCACTCCCCTTTCTTTTTTCATGATCGTGTACAGCACTTTAATATTTAAACTAAAAAGGATATACATATATAAACATATTTATTGAGGTATTTTTTTTGCATCACACCTCAAAAAACAGTCCTCATCCCTGCCTGTAAAGAAATAAACAGTCCTGCATTGTGTCCATGGCATGCATTTTACTGCCCGGTCATATTCTGCGAGGTTATGTTAACCCGAGCATGCAAACACATCGTATATAAGTACAACAACAGACCGTAGTTGCAACCAAATGGAGACGACTCCTGCCGAGAAACTGTACTGTCCTGTAAATTCAACTCTAAAAATCAATATTGTTGGGTGAAGTGAAGTGTTGGCAGAGTTTGTACTTGTTTTATGAGACTTGAGGTGGTTGATTGGGAGGAAAATGCAGTGCTCGTTTTAAAGGGTTTATTCTCTCGAGTCAGGTACATACAGCCTGTCCAGTGGGCTTGCGTAGTCTGCTGCCAGTAACAGCTCCCATGAACACTAGCAACACCACAGCCAGTGCTGCACCCACTCCAAACATCAGGGCTATGGATGGAGAAGAGGCTGAGTGAAGAGGAGGAGGAGGAGGAGCAGAACATTAGTACTAGTAGTTACTGCATTTAGAATAACAGTAAAAGTTCATTTCAATTTCCAGTTATATGTAGATACACGCGTGAAATCGCCAGTTGCCGCCTCATTACCTGCCCAAGCGACCTCACGCTTCTCGGGCAGAGGGAGCGGCTCCGGGGGAAGCTCAGACGCCGCAGTCAGCTCCTCCTGCAGGATGATCTCCTCCAGCAGGATGGGCCCCAGAGCGGCCCACCCCTCCCACTGATCTGGAGGAGGACCGTCCAAGTCTAATGGGAGAAGGAGGAGGATGGAGAAAAAGAAAACAGCGACAACACAAAAACGACTATTATGCGCATTTAGGCATCAGAGGCGACCATTCACGCCACGACTGATTGGTTGGACAATTAAAGGGGATTAACCCCAAATCAGTCCTCCCAAGACGCATAAACGGCGTGTGTGTGTGTGTGTGTGTGTGTGTGCGCAAAATGGAAGTAAGGAAGCTTGTCTAAACATGGGTGGAACCTGGGCTTTGTCTCTTAGTCTGGGGGTGATTCTATTTTACCGTGGGTTGCAAGAAACCCACTTGGGCTCTTTCCCAGTTGGCGAGGTCTGGTGCAATAGGACCATTCAGATGGTTTCAGGCCAGTTCTGCTCAACCGGAAAGAACACGGGCGAAATGTAAAAAGCTCCGGGGGGACGGTATCAAACTATCCCCTCTGGGTTCGTGACACGGTGTAATGTTGTGCTGCTTCTGTAAACTGTACCGGCATCTGCTGCGAGGCTCCTTCTCTGTCGCTGCTCGCCGCAGCTGCTTTCACAACAGCCGCACACCTTGTTGTCTCCATCTGATGCCACCCATCTGTGCCCGGAGGGCCCGGAAAAAAAATGAATGGATCCGGTTATTAGAGAGGCTGAGCAAAGCTTTTCAGAGGCCATGCAGGAGTATAAATACTTTTGTTTGTTATAGGATTTGGGAGGAGAGGAGTGCCTGCATATACTGTAGCATTTGATCAAACCAGAATAATCCCACACTAAATGGAAGAAAGTAAAGGATAACTCTGGTTTTTGGGGGTGTTCAAAGCCTCCAGAGTATTTACTTCACTACTGAAACTCGCACACAAATCGATTTAGGCAGCGGTGGATTCAACCCCCATGTTCTGCAACATCAAATTACTATTTTTGGAGCTTACCTGTTGGCCTCCGTGAGGAAGGAACACGCTTTGTGTTGCGAGTCGATGGGAACAGAGATCGTCGTCGCTTTCAGATGACACCTGATGTAGAGCTATGAAGTTGCACACATTCATAAAAAGACATTAGCATACAGTATTAAACATAGACTTGCCAACAATTCAACACGCTGCGAAGGCCTCATCGTCTGGAGAATGATGTTCTTTTCATGAAAACATTGGGAAACATCAATTTCTCTCCGAGATACACGCAAGAGACAGAAAAACCTTGGACAAGGTTTTCTCTTTCTAGATGACAAAACGATCGGTCGTCGTAATCAAAACACACCTCGGACTCGCTTGCACTCACCGAATTCCTGTGATCTTGGCGGAACCTGAAGGCTTTGAGCAGAAAGTGAAGTTTATCCTCCCGGCTTCTCTGCATGAAGTAAGACTTGGCTCCTGTCAGCTTAGCGTCAGTTAAACACCTTGTGTGGCAAAAATATCCAATAAATGCCCTTACAGTTACAGGCGGTTCATGCGACTGTATTTTCCCCCCAACATTAATCTCAATGATTATGACTAGATGACACTTTCAGGGGGATGCATTCGCTTGACATGTTTATGTCTAACCGATACTTTCTGTCCTGTTCATGTGCGCTTGTACAGCTATACTCACCCGTGGTTGTTGATGAAGGTGAACGCGGGTTGGGAGCCGGGATCGGGGCCGGCGGTGGCCACACAGCTGTCCACGTAGACCCTCAGCGGCACGTGGTGACCCTGCAGGACGGCCGCCTCGATGTGCATCACGTCACTCAGGAAGTACACACCAGACGGCCTCTGCGCCTGCCAGTCCTCTAATCAAATACAGAAGGAAGAAAGAAAAAATATAAGTGGAAAAGGCCTTCAATCGGATTAGATGAAACTTAAATGGTGCCCCTGGGGCCGAGAGGGTCAGTGCGGCGGCGGAGAAGAGGATGCAGGCTCCGAAACAATAAGAGTAAAGTACTTTAAAAAAAAGGAGGGCAACAAATGGATTACACGATCATTAACCTGGATAGGAAGAACAGATGAGGCCCTGTGCCCTGCAAAACCTCATTTAAAACTTTCATAATTCCCTTCATAACTTCATACAGGGCCACGCAAATTCTAACAATAAGTAAATCCCCGGGGGGGAATGTGGTGAGGTTCCGTTGGGGCAGACTTCCTTCCGAGAACGGTTTGGTGCAGCCACTGTCTAGAAAAACATAATCAGCCCTATATTGATCACATGACCCCGCTGGGGCAGCTGTGGCCTCCAGGCGCCAGCGGCGAGCTAAGCTCATCATCATCATTATCATCATCATCACGCAGCAGAAGTTTCCCCTCCAGTTTATCGAGCATCTTTTTAAAAAAAACTGTCATGGCAATGACTCCGAGGCCCGGAGTGATTGCAATTAACGCCCTTCGCTGGAGAAATTAGTCACGCCGCCTGCCGCAAATTAAAGTTTGTGAGTTCCCCCCCCTTCCACAACTGAACATCGGCTGTAAGTTTGTCCCCACCTGTCATGAGACGCAGGGAGAAGTGGAGCCCCTGTTCTGCGAGCATGTCGGAGGCAAACGGCTTCCAGGTAGGCCTCAGGGCACCGCTGCTCACGAAATGCCTCCTGCGAGGACAGTGAAAAGGAAGCACGGACATTTCACTGCAGAGGCAAAGAATACGCTCCGCCGCTCACAAGGAAACACAAGGGTTGGATGAGAAAACCCGTCATTTGTGCCAACAGCAGGGGGCCAGAAGAGGAAAACAGACCAAATGATGGGGCTTTACCTTTGATAGTGGCATTCGATCGCCACCTCGGCGGGGTTGGTCTTTACAATAAAGGTGTTGCCGATGGGTGTTGGAGAGTACACGAGGGAAAAGGAGTAGACGAGGGCTCCTCCGGTCATCTGAAAGAGAGCACAAAAGACAGGTCAAAGCGCCTTCCCCACGCACAGCAGGAGGAGGACAGGAGGTAAGAGAGTCACGCACCTTCACGGTGCTGCCGCAGCTCTGTAATTCCGTCTGGAAGAGCAGGACGTGGGCGGTGGCGGCGGTGGCGGCGGTGGCGGCGGCGGCGGCTGACGCGGCGCAGCCTCCTAAGGTCAGATCACTTGGTCGGATCAACTGACCGTTGCCTAAGAGCAAAGGGGCAAAAAAAAAAAGAGAAAAAAAGGCACAAGGTTAAATCAAGACCATTTACCCCGAGGCCATTTTCTTTTCACCCAGTCCAGTCAATAACGCTCAGCGAGTGGAGGTTCAGCTACAGGCCAAATAACAAACCGGTTTCTTAATGCGTCGCCGTGACAGTCAGGAGGAGTACCGAGAAGGCCCCTTCCTCGGATTGAAGGAATCAGAGGAAGCATGGTATCGATCACCGAGTCAATAGTCTCGATGCCATTTTCAGTAATAAGCACAGAGTGTCCCGTCATCACCATTCCACTCAACCTGGCCCCTTTTTACCCCCCCACCCAGACATCAGAGCCGGAGGCAAGTTAAACGGCCCTGTGCAGGAAAAGAAAAGAAAAAAACACCCTGCAAACGTAATCAATTCAAACTGGCAGCCGTTACCTAGGAAGTTCTTCCTGACCTCCACGGTGACCTCTCTTTCGCCGCAGCGCACTGCCACGCTGTGAGCTGGCACAGGCACACGCTGCTCCACCTTCACCTGCGAGGAAACACTCACGCACTCGTTCACGCTGCACGCATTTGCTGCATAATCAATATCATTTTTTTATTTATTTTTTTGGAAGTACTTTTGGTTGCTGCCTGACAGCTGGGTTCAGGTCCGGGCCTCTCGCTGCCGGTTTCCACGGCTCCTGCGTGTGGACGGTTCCCCCCAGCTCCAGCTGCTCTGAGGTCAGCCTTCCGGCCTGCATCTCCTGGGGGTTTGGAATAGTTTTTTGTTTTTGCCCGACAGCCGGGCTCCTGAGCTGGTAGGTCTTGAGGCGGTAGGTGACGGGGGAGCGCGCCGGCTGGCCCTCCGTGCGGTTAGCCCGGCGGTCTGTCGCCCTCGGCAGCGGCGAGCTCGCCGCCGCCGCCGTCACTTCCTCCTGCGGCACCTGGCTCAGAGTCTCATTGGTGCTGATGTTGGGCCACTTGTGCGAGGCGACACAAAGGTTTCCACATGAGGAGAGAAGCACAAGTCCCAGCCAAACTGCTTCCCTGAGCCCCATTGCAACTCGTCACACCAAACCAGAGCTGTCGCTGTTCGCAGGGAGAGCTGCGGCTTTTTTTGGGTCTTTTGGCTGAATCCAAGGAATGGCTCCTTGGCTCCACCTTCAACTAATGACTCGATTGGACTCCAGCCTGAAGGATTCAATCTTTGTAACTTTCCTTTCCTCCTTTTTTTTTTTTCACCAGACAGAACTGAAGATTAGACGTCGGCCTTTATAACCTTTAACTCGGCAAAGACTAATGTCACAAAGGAATTAATCTAATTCAATCTGAATAACCATGTGCATTCTTCTACTGTGGGAAACAATGGAAGGAGAGAGAGAGAGAGAGAGAGAGAGAGAGAGAAACATTCCTTAAATATTTAAAAGTCAAACCCTGCCATCTGTCAAACCTCCACTTGTCATGATGGTAATGCAAAAAGACTTTTATAAACAGACACTAGCCCAGGCCAGAGAGTGAACGCTCCTTCACTGCCCTCACGAGACAAATCAATCAGCAGCCCTCAGGGGTCTTTGCGAGCTGCGTGGTCTCCAACGTCAAGGCCGGCGGTGGTCAACAAGTCGGCAGGGTTCGGCTGGAGTCGCTCGTAAAAAAAAAAACTCCCCCTGAAAATTTACGAGCATCTTCTGTGAGACTTCACAAATGTCACCACCACCAAGTGTGTGTGGGTGAGAGAGGGAGATGTGTGACAGGAAGAAAGGGGGCGTGTCTTGTCAATCACACACACACATGCTCGGTTTTTCCTTCATTCCACCTGCAATAAATCTGGCACCGGTGAGACGTTCAGGGACGTCAGCACAGAGGAGATTCGAGCTCTGTTCAACTGTATTACACTCTCCAAATGTGCTTTATGATTCTGTTGGGTGAAAGAGCCAAGATTTATGGCCGCCCTATTGCCTCGCATGTAAATATTCTTGACAGGTTTTATGTTCTTTTCAAAATGTAATCTGATTGAATTATGTATATATATTTTTTAAACTCTAGAATTTCAAGTTGGTGTTTGACCTTCAGATCTCTCACTATAATGAGTCCCATGATAAGACCAAAACCAACTGTGCATATAGAAAGATTTTCATTTTTCTTTTTGCAAAATGTGCAAAATGTATCCAGAACAGAAACACATTCAGGTCTCAGATCCAAACCCGATTTCCACCAGTAGGATATATATATATATATATATATATATATATATATTATTTTTTATGAAAGGCTCAGTCATCTTCTAAATCAGCATCGCAGGAATTTCTTTGGCAAATGTTACGCTAATAGTTTGTAATTGTGCATATGTCGGGCAATGGTTTCAGTGGTGGATGAATACACATTTGGTGCTTCTGAGTATTTCATGTTCTTGGTAATGAAGGGACACGTCACCCAGTACTGGTATACTTATCATTGCATACTGAATATGTTGACAATAAGGACAAATTTTAAAATAGAACAGAGTTGAAAAACTGTAAAACCTCAACTTTCTTACCCAACTCTCTTTGCTTAAATTAAACATGTTTTAATTTGAAGGTTTTAAAATTGTGATTCTTACTCCAACTGTCTCGTATTGTGAACATTTATTTCAACGATGTATCCATCTATTATTCATCGCGTGGACAATTAGATCAACCCTAAAACGTAAAAAGCCAAGCTTTCTCGTCATGCTTGTGGAACTTGTGTTTCCGGTAAGGACTTGATTTGAATAAAACACAATAATAAGATTTCACTGGAAGAAACTCTCTGCTCCTAAACGTTGAATGAGTTCAAATCACTTCCCCCTCGGTGCAGACATGCCGGTCCGGGCTGAGCTGCAGGAATACATTACAGCTCTTCCTCTCTGTCTACATCTCCCCGCAGACCCCCCCCCCCCCCCCCAGCAGAGGGGCTGCTATTGTCAGGAAGTGGCTTTTATCTTCTGCTGATCAGCTGCAAAAAACAAAGAGAGGAGGTGTGCATATACGCGTGTGCTAGTCCGCAGGGCTGCAGTGAAATCGGTCAATCGCTGCCAGTCAGGCCCCCCCATTTCTAACTTGGTTAGCGCCCTCTAATTTGACCCCTGGAGGGCCCTAATGTGGGGCCCCATGGGTGTTTGTTCCTGAAAGAGGGCCCAGGCTGCTTCTGCCTCTGGTCCCTCACACACACACACACACACACACTGCTGCCACTCCCATCAAGCTTCTGTTTCCAATAATCCCAGGATGATGCAGGTAAATAGACCGATCCTCTTGTTTAGACAATAAACCCACGCACACACACACACACACACACATATATCCCATTTCTACATGGTAGGAAAAATTGTCAACCAGGATGGCACACTGACGACACAGATGCTCAGTGACGGCAACATAAATACACAGACACACACACACACACACACACCTCCCTCATCAGGTTTTGCTGACAGCACAAAGTCATGGAAACTGCTCGATTTGGCTTTTCCCCTGCGCAGCACCATACGGATTATGGTTGTGGATGCTCATTAAAAGCATGTACTGGGAGATGGATTAGTTATGGCCTGCTGTTGTGGCGGGCGAGCGGTGTTCAAGATCAGCGGAAGAGTGGTTTTTTTAGGGGCTGGCATCGGTTATGGGTCCCGCCGGTGGGGAGACTATCTCGGTTTGTTTTTAACAACTTTTGTGCAATTTAAAAAAAAAAAGAGAGCAAACATGCGGATTGGTCTGGAGGTTGTAGTTGACGTTGAGATATGGGAGTGTAGCAGGAGAGCGAGTGTGAGAAGAGAAAGTGAGAAGGAGTCACACTGTGAAAATATGGTCGGGTCAGTGAACCTCGGGGTGAGGGATAACAGACGGCCGCCCCGGCTGCAGCTTAGACCCGTCCCGGTGGGAGCGACATGAAATAACTGCACGTCGGGCTCCGACTCACGGCCCATCACACAACACGTCTCCACTGCACAGGGATATGCACTCTGTTTTCCTGCACTCACAGGGTCACGGACACACACACACACACACACACACACACACACAGAGCCGAGAACATGGACTGTAGGCGGCATCGGCCCAAATACAAAGGAGAGTCAGACACGCACACACGCAGAGAGCTAATGGACTGTTATTAAAGACATGCATCACACCATGTCACCTACCGACCACACACAAAGCAACACACACATCTGCCGCTTGCCTACACACACACACACACACACACGCAAACTTTTTTTTTATTCTCAGCACAGCCGCATCATCAGTTACATTTGCTTCGATTGTCTGATGTGACAAGATAGGAAAAACAAAAAGAAAAAAAAGTAAGAATTAAGGCAGTGGTAAAATAGGATAAGATAAAAGAAAAATAAAAACACAAAGACAAAATGCTAGAATATATATATATGCCGCAAATGGCTATACCTGCCCATGTCTGCCTCCTAGGGGTTAGAGGAATAGGTGATTTTAGACTATTATTGCATCAACATGCCTAATACTGGACTCCATCTTCTGTCAAATTTGTCCTTTTGTAACCTGAGCAGGTAGGTTATTCTCTCCATCTCGTAAATTTCCAGGATCTTTTGGGTCCATAGGTTGTATGTAGGTGGCTCAGGCTTTAACCAGTCAATGGTAATGCGTTCAATTGCTGCAGTTAGCAGGATTTGCGATAAATAGTTTGCAGCTCTTCCCTCCATTACTTGGGGGTTTTACCCCCAATACAGCAATCGGTGAATCTTTAGGGATGTTGGCATGGAAGACCTTTAAGAGAACTTTATATACCCCCTCCCAAAATGGCCTCAGCTTGGAGCATGCCCAGAATATGAGTAAATGATTACCTGCGTGTGTTCCACAGCTTCTCCAACATTTGTTACTGTGTGTTGGGCCCATTTTTGCCACTGCGTGTGGTGTTCGAAGAACATCTAGTGAGAACTTTCCACTTGAACTCCCTCCATATGTTTGATCCTGGAGAGTTTTGACATGGAAAAAAAAAGAGAAAAGGAACTCTCCCCGGCTGCTCATGCTCCGCTCACCGCCGACCTCATATTTCATCACAACGTCCATGACATTTCTCGTGGAAGGATCATGGTCGCGCTCAACAGCCTGCGAGCGGCCTTTGTGGCGGTGTAAAGGTCTCCGGCGCCGTCTGACTGACAGGTGTCATCGCCTCATCGCGTGGAGGAACAATTCAGCGGCCGAGAGGATCGGGAGCTTGACCTTTGACCCCCCCCCCCGCCCCGCCCCGACATCACGAGGCCCCTCTCGAAGTTTCTCCCAGGGGGAGCTGCGTTCCCTTTCTTTCTTTTATTTGTTCCTGCTATCAGATCTGTTTTCTGCGCTATACGGAGGAGATCATCTGATGATATTTAGCGGTTTGTGAGCGGTTTCCAAGATATCAAGCGGGGGGAATCATAAGTGTTACGTGCTTTTTCCATAATGTGCAGCATCTTCTCGTACATCATTTCCACTTGTATGCCGCCAACAGAAAAATAACATATAAGACTCATGCTTCCATGCGACCTTTAGGTTCCTGACTTTTTAAATGCAGACGATGACGGGAAATAAAACGATGCGAGCACATTAACATACGGTGGATTTGCTTTTAACCAAAGTGCTTTTTTCGCGGGGCCACATGAGCGTGGGTGGGTAGGTGGGCCCCGTTGGGAATGGAGCAGTGTTAACAGCGTTTTGTTCCTTGACCTCGCCGACGCCGTTTTTCCTTCCACAGTTTATATCCTCACAGCGTATTTTAAAATGATTGCAGGCTCCCATTGAAGAAAAGGGGGACATAAATGGTGTGTTCGTGCAAATGAGGGCGACGTGAGGACCCGCCGTCCTTACATGGGCATATAATGTGTGCACGCACACTCTTGTACTTCCTCCACTTGTCTCCCTCTGCCTCCCGAATCCTTCTCCGTTATGCTGCAATCCAAGCCTTTTGTTTAATAAACAATTTGTCAGTGATGCATCGAACGCCAGCTCTAATTTGATTGTGTGTGAAATGTGCATGGAGGTGGCTGCCGGCTCTCCCTCTCCCTCTCGTCTCTCCGTCCACAGAGCCAACTGCGATATTCTACCCTTCCTCTCCCCTGCAGGTGTGTGTGCGCGCGGATGTGTGTGTTTGAGTTTCTTGTTCATGTGCATTTGTGTGTGTGCGCGCGCGCGCGGGGATGAGGATGGAGGAGCTATCCTTGAGGGTTTGCAATTACATCTAAACGGCATAATTGGACGTGATTGATGGCTGTTGCCTTTCCACAACGTCTAGACCTCAGCTCCACCAGTGCAACAAGGTTACAGGAGAGTGGGAAACGATGAAAGATCTAATAGTTCTGTTCTGCCTCGCTCCAGCCCGACTTCCCCCTTTCCCCCCCTACCCTCTGGCGACCTGAACAACATTTGATAGTCCTAATACTGGCAAATTTGACTGATTATCTCATTTTCATTATTGTCATTTTGTGGTTTCATCCTCATTCTAGTGCCAAAGCTTTAAGAAAAAAAGAAAAGAAAAGAAGAGCGAGGCTGAAAATGACCCATCGCTTATTGAACTGTAAATTTCTTTGGCGCCGTTTTCGGTCAGTAGGTGGCACTGTGGGACCAGAGGTCCAGCCTCACGGCGACCGCTCAAAGTCGCTTGCAGCAGCTTAAGAGAAGAATCAAAGCACAAGCACAGCCCGGTGAGTGCATGGTGGCAGGAGGCACGGTGCGATGCCTCGGCTCCTTCTCATCCCCGCTCGGTCCTCTTCAGCGTGCAGCCGGAGGAGACGAAAGATTCACCGTGAAGGAAGGGTCGGAAGATGCCCAGAAAGGATCCTTTTCGGGTCTGAGGTAAGATCTGGAATGCACAGAATGATATCAAAGACTGTGCAGGTGCTTTGATCGAAAAATGAAGGCGGTTGCAACATACGCTTGCAGCGTGCGGCGCGGGAATTTGTATTCTGCGTGGCTGCTAAAAGCTAGTGAGCGTGAACGAGACCACGGTGGGGAATGCAGCTGGTAAATGTGAAGCGAGGATGGGTGGCTGTCAGACGGCGGAGAGCAGACATCTCTCTCAGAGAGGCGGCGGCGACGGATGAGGTCAGTCGGGGAAAGCTGTCGCCACTCTCATTGTTGTCACCGACGAAGAAGACGGGCGGGAGAGACATCTCGGCAAAGCAGCGGCCGCGCGCTTCCCTGCTTCCTGTCAAATGCACCTTTGATTGTGCGTGTTCATCACTGAGCTGCCCCCCCACGAGAGCCTCGTTACCCACAATCCCAGAGGTTGACGAAGACGTTCGCCACTTCTCTCTCCTTGCTCTCTCTCTCTCTCTCTCTCTCTCCTCCTTCTCTTCCCCGTCTCTCCCTGCTTCGCTGATCAAGGCGGGCGAAGCTGTCGCTGGGGAGCATCATCATGAAATGAACAACAACTAAAACAACAAAACACGCAAAAAAAAAACCCCACTCAAAAATAGACATGATCCCCCGGCGGAGATACACATTTCATGCCGTGGGTGTCGTTGTCACTGCCGATGAGTGAAGCGATGAGGAGAGGAGAGAAGGAGGGGGGTCTCCCACCAGAGTCCGATCAACAGGCCCCTCGTGCAGCTGAGCCCACCTCACGCGCACACGACTTGAAATGAGCTCTCGGCGGCTGATCTCAGTCCCCTGTTCGGATCGATATTTTTTTTCCAGATGTGACCGCCGACCGCTTGATTGAGACGCGAGAAAGACACACGTGAGGCACGGGGCTGGGGGGGGGCAGCCTCGTCACCTCATCTGATTGCTGTCAGTCCAGTCGCAGACATGCAGACCCCCCCCCCCCCCCCCCCCCCCCCGATATTCCGCGAGGTTCCTGTGGCACTGAGAACAGCAGAACGCCCCCACCCCACCCTCCGCTGCAGCCTCCGCAGCCCGGCCATTAAAATGCAAACACCCGCGCCAATGTGATCACTGAAAAACACGGCAGAAACAAATGGCTTTGTGAAATAGCCGCTGGCAGGGAAATCACTCTTGCCCTAATGTCGGCAGCCTCGCAGCACTGACAGTGAAAAACAGAGTCGAGAAGGAAAGTAGTTTCCCCCGAGCGCCTCCCCCCCCCCCCTTCCTCGACTCTCCCTGTGACATTCTGAGGTATATTTACCTTGTAAAGATCCTGACATTCTCGCCGTGCGCTCTAATAACGTCCTGAAATATGAATACGAGTGCGGCGAGCGGAGAGGAGCCCCGCAGAGCTTTTGTTAACAGGTATTGATTGATACCGAGGTGGTAAAAGGAAGCGAGGAGCGCGGGGGCCCCTGCGAGGGCCAACGGGGAGCCACTCTTCCCTGAGCATCTGTTAACCTTGTCAAAAGGATCTGGGCCCGCTGCCCCGCGCTGGCCGGAGGCGGCGTCCTCGTTGGCCGTCGCATGGCGCCTTGTGATTTCCTCATCAAGGCGGGAAAAAAAAAAGGAATCCAGCCTTAAGTATAATTCACGTCAAGCCGATGATGTTAGAAACGATAGTCGGATGCAACGACCGGCAGCATGTCGACACGACGGGACCTGCGGTGCGGGCTATCCCCCGCGTGTGGGCCTTTAATGTTGTGGTGATTTTTACTCTCTGAACGTATGTTTTCACTGTAAGTCCGTCTGCAAAGCGGAGCCACGCGGCCTTATGAACAGCAAAGTGAACATACAACCTTTAAAGTTTGAGGTTTACAGGCATAGAAACTTACGTGAAGCGAGCGCAGGGCTCGGACTGAGAGAGTATGATCTTCCCCTGATCAAGAAGAGCCGCGGGGGAAATTCAAAACGAGCGCAAACATTAATATAATTAATAACACATTTTATTCAAAATCCCTCCAGCAGCTCAAGATGACTGCATGAATTTAATTGCATTAAATTTTTTCACGTCCTGTAATTCCTTCTACTTCCGTGATACACACACACAAAAAGAGAAGCAGTTTAAGGTAATTACATGAGATTGTTTGAGGATGAATGGCTCACTCCGGGGCTGCAGCTGAATCAATACTTGACTGGAGTTTGAAAGCGGCGCTGCATCATTTGCTGAAATCACCATTGATTGGTCACGATCGGTCATTTTAAATCACATTAAAAATGACTGAAGGAAGAAGAGGAGACCGGCTGGCTTGTGTATCGCGTTTCCTCCGAACGATGCCGGATGCCGTGAGGTGTCACAGGAACAATAAAGTACATTTCCTCCCCGGAGCAACACCGAACAAACCCAAGTAACGAGCAGCCTACAGTTTTTTTGTTTTATTCCCCGTGATTTGTAGAGAACAGTGTTTGCCGTACTGTATTTTTCAAATGTGCCGCAGTCAAACCTGCCAAAAACTCGGCTTGATTAACAGACGAGTCGGCTCAACCGAGCGTTTTTTTCCCCCGCGTAGCCGGGGCGTGTGGGTTAGAGGCCACGCGTGGGACGGGCGGCTACGAGGTCAAACGCTCGAGTCAAACGCCGCTCTAATGAGCTTGAATCAAGCCACTGACCACCCACTCGCTGTTGACTCTCGAGCACTTATTGATTTTTTTTGTGGGGGGGGGGGGAGCTTGGACAAGCTGTTCCTCCTCCTCTGCCCACTCGATGACCCTCCACGCTCATCTCCCTCTTGATCCTTCCCCTCGTCTCTGAATGTTTTCTTTGAGCTTCCCCGTTCTTCTCTTTTTAAAGTTTCTCAAACATGACAGGTCTCGGATTTCTTGAGTTTTGCTCTCTCTCTGTCGCCCCCCCCCCCCCGCCAGAGTCAGAGAGGATGTCAGAAAAGAAGAAATCAAAATGCTGCTGATTCTGCTTCTGTGTACTTGTGTGAATCTTTTCTCACTGCGGAAGTAATCAAGTCAGACACTGACTGTGCCACTTTGAACTCTGACCTCCGATGAAATGTCGTAGACGGCCCTGCAAGCGGCGAGATGTGTCTCAGGAAGCAGCATGCCGCCTGGTTTGTCGGACAGACACGGATGCACGTATGATTCACGCTCAAACATTTCTTATTTTAATGATGACAAGCTTGTTTTTTTGCTTACTAGCAACTCACCTATATATATATATATATATATATATATATATATATATATATATATATATATATATATATATATATCACGTTATCACCCGTCACTTGGCCTTGTGGATGTTTGTTTGTGTGTGGGTGTGCGCGCGCTTGATTTACAGGCCATTGGTGTGTTTAATGGAGCCGATGAAGCAATGATTGCTCATCCAATCCTTTCTTGCCTTCTACCTTTTCTGCCTGAGCCTAATACTACACACACACACACACACACACACACACACACACGTATGTGATGCAAGAAGGTGGTCACATACACACCAAATTCTACCCCCACACACACAAATCCTGCTTTATAGGGGATAATCCAATGACAGCCAATTTACTGGAGGGATATATATATATATATATATATTTTTTTAAATTTCATCCTTTATTTATCCGTCGCTTCTGCTTTTACAAGGCAATTTGTTCGAGGTGGCTCGCTGGAGGAGGGAAGTATTAACCGACACTTCCATCGCCGTGGCCCACCACCTTCTCCTCCTACTCTCTCCCATCCTTTCAGGATTAAGACCCCCCCCCACCTCCCCTAAGAAAAAGAAGGGG
Organism: Scophthalmus maximus; assembly: GCF_022379125.1. Classification (NCBI taxonomy): domain Eukaryota; kingdom Metazoa; phylum Chordata; class Actinopteri; order Pleuronectiformes; family Scophthalmidae; genus Scophthalmus; species Scophthalmus maximus. Next base: position 27,267,713 of record NC_061515.1, on the reverse strand, counting down.
TCCGGTGTAATCATGAAAGTGTCACATTTCAGCTGAGTGAGGAGGAATCGGTGGCTCCGGGGTCAGTCTAAAATTCTCCACCCTTCCCTTTTTGCTCCTATTCTTTTTTCTTCTCTTTGTCTCTCTCTCACCCACGCTCCCTCTACCTTTTTATTTCCTTGCCCCCGCCCTTCCTTTCTTTCTTTCTTTCTTTCGATGTGTATCGTCTCACTTCCTCATTCCTCATCTTGATTTTGTCCTCTTTTTCCGTCTTTTCTAATTTTCGCCCCTTCCACTCCGCTCCTCTCCAGTCTCGTTATACCTCCACCTCATCTCCCTCTCTCCCTGTGACAGTGCTTCAATAAGCAGAGCCTCCAGAGTGGTCTTGCTCAGTCAGTGGCCAATTACCCAGTCACATTGCCCGTCCTCTGGGATGGACAGGATTAGCAGGATCTGTCGAGTGACCGGACACGCACGCACGCACGCACGCGCGCGCGCGCGTGCACACACACACACACACACACACACACACACACACAGCCTTGGACACCTGTCACTTAGAAACAAAAACCAACTCGGGCTCCACCATCTTTTTTCTCCAACGTGCAATTTGACAGGCCAGTGAAGAGAGACACGGCGAGGCTGCGGAGGTGGAGGAAATGTACGCGGTATCAAATGCATAAAAGCTCAGTACGAGCTCCAGTGGTGCAGGCGTTGTGACCGCCAGAGCATCACCGAGGGATCAGACCTCACCTGGAGCACGGGGAGGGGGGGGGGGGGGGGGGGTTTGCAGCTTGATGGCCACGGCGGTGCGGCAAGTGAAGGCAGCAACAGAGCACCTGATGTCTCACACTTCTACTCCCTCCTTCTTTAAAAGAAACCAGAGTTCACTGACGACTGGAAAATTGGAAAACAAACAGTGGCCTGGTGTTTTAGGTCCAAAGTTTGGTTTGACTTACAGTATATATCGACCCGCCCTGACCTCCGCTCTCTACTGTTGCCACACTTGTCGAGCTTTCCACTCTCGTGTACAGTAGCACATATGCTTTTTAAACAACACTTGAACCCTGTTGTTACTCACTTGTTACACTTCGCCATGTTCCTTTCCTACATCTAAGTACCAGTATAGGAAGTATTTCAATCAGTACCCGATTCACACTGAGTGGAACTGCACTGGGAAATCCCAGTTACCATTTACGCAGATAAGAGCGGTTCACTTACCACCTTTTAAGTTGTGAGTGAAATGTTTTTTTGAATGACGACTATGAGGTATTCGGCTTTATCTAATTTTGTTAATCTAATAGGGGACTCTAGCTTTAAATAACAGCCCATTCTTCATTCACAGATACGATCACTGTCCCGTCTCCAGTATGAACCAGGGGCACTCGCACATTATTCATGTGCCTAACCCCCCCCCCACAACACTTGCCGAATTTTTGCAACTTCTTGTTTGCCAGCTCGGCCGCGGCTTCATAATCACTTCAGCCCACGCAGATCCGGCTGGTGGGTTCCGTCCTTCAAGCATCTAGAGCGCAGCCAAGATTCGTTCAAACCCGCTGAACTTCATTTCGGATTCTAGTCAAGCTCCTGAAGTTTCCAACGACACCGAGCATGTCAGACTGGATTACAGGGGAAAAGTGTTTACAGAGATCCACGAGACAAGTTAGATTTTTTCATTTTAGCAGCCATGTGTGTACGTTTGCTCTCCTGTGGTTTGAATGTTTCGCTAAAGGTTTTTTCTGATATGAAGCACGCACAGAATAGGTTTTTCTAACTTCAACTATTTTTCAGTCCAGAGTCAAAAGAGTGTAGGAGCCCGTCCAGATCCTGGCGAGACTGTACGGCGCTGGAGACATGGCTGGGGACTTCTCGGCCCCCCTGAGGTTAAGGTCAAGTTCAGATTTGGGCCCGGTCACTACGTTGCAGCGGTCCAGACAGAACAGAAATATCCCAACAACTACCTGATGGGCTGCCATGAAATTCAGACCAGAAAACTCACGGACCCAAGGACAATGTCTCTCACTGACAATTCCTTTTTTTCAAATTCCAATTCAAAATGAATACACTGTTCAGAGAGTCCCTTCCCTTTTGTGTCTCCCCTGCCCCAACAAGAACGAAGCGGACCCACATGTCTGAGTCACTCCGTCGCCTAAACCCCCCCCCCCCTCTCTCTTCTCAGACCGTTCGCTGACACAGTGGGAAATGAGCCTGGAAATGATCTGAGGAAGAGCTGGATTCCTTCCTCTGTTCGGAAATCCCTCTGCGGGCCCTTTTGAACTCGCCAGCCGTCCAAGGCCGGCTTATCCTGCCACTTCAAAGAACGCCCCGAGACCGCGCGCCGTACAACAGGGCTGCGGTGACCACTTACGCGCTCCCGACATGAGTGGAAACAGAGAGGAATGTCCTCTAATCTCAGCCCTGCAGAGAGAAGCTTTCAAGAGAAAGGCCCTGGCTCGGTCCTTCTACGGTTTGGCGGAGAAAAGAACCAAACTACTTGCTGGATTTTCCAGCAGGTGAAGTGGCACCCTGCCCTCCGTCGCCTCGGGGATCTTATGGAGTGGTCCTACAAATCCCAGAGGTTCAATGAACTCGGGTTGAAGACGTTTTAGAATTTGTTTGTGTCTGTGTGCGTGTGCGTGTGGAGCACGGCCGGAGTGGATTTGGCTTTCACTTTTCAACTCCGGCTTGTTTTCCTTCGATTTTCTAGAGCTTGATTTTCTGCAAAAGCGTCATCATACTCGCTCTGCGAGCGCCTCTACTGTTAGAATTTCATTTCCAATTCACCAATTGATTCCAACGATGTTATAGTAAATTGCAGCCACCTCAGGTCCACACAATAGCTGAAGGATATTCGGCAGACAGAGCACGGGATCAATATTAGCTATTTCTTTGGGATTTAAAGTGTACTTTTACTGGAGTCCTCACAAGAGACACATCGCACCACCATCTATAATCCGTTTATTGCTCACCAGAAAAGAAAAGAAACCAATGCTCCTAACAGCAGCGAATGGGAGCCAAACAGCCTCAAAATTACTATCATTCCCTACCTCTCCTCCGAAAAAGCTTATTTTTGATAGTGACTGAATCAAAGAGGCGTCTCGGAGTAATTAAGTAAATTATGGCTCGGGAGAATTGCAGACTTGGTCGAGAAAACTGCGCCATATGGATTCCTCTCTAATTACAAAGGAGAGCTGGGCAGAAATAGATCTTTCTTTCATCCCCAACCTTGGTGCAGTGGAGATGAAGCGGCTGTAAGCCCAGACTTAGCCCAGCGATCGACCTGCGAGCCAAGAGACAGGGCCGCGAGTTCATTTCCATGCGCCGGCTGCCTTACCCCGTTCATATTTATACTGTTTCCTTGGGAAAATGCAGTTTGGATTTAGCGAGACGAGGGAAAAAAAAAGAAGATATGAGACAGCATATTATGGAATTAATGGGGATATGTGTGCCTGGGAAATTGATGTGGAAAAAGAGGCAGGGGCTGAACACCGCTGCAGACTGAGAGACACCCTCACTCGCCCCCGTTTTTAAAAAAGTTATTTTTTGAATGACTCACATTTTATTTATTTGCTTTTTTTAAAAAATAATTTCCCCACAGAGGTCTAAATGTTTTCAAAGGTCTCTCCACTTTGCTAAAGGGAAAAAACTCTGAATCTTTTATCTACCTGTCAATTTTTATCGGCCAAACTGAGGTCAACATTTTAATATATTGAGTCTAAATGGTCAAATTATTTCATTTTTTCCATGAAGTTTCTGCTCATAGCAACAAAAACACAAGCCATGTTTTCATGGTTAGGTTTATGACACCCGCAGCCCTTTCCTGAAGTTAAGATCTAGGGAAGATTGTGGTCAAATATTGTTTCAATATTGAAGAAGTCAACGCTAAGTTGAAGCATGAGACGAGGCCACTATATTTATTTCTAGCGAAACAGAACAGAAACAAGAATCTATTTCAGAATATGTTTGATAAATAATGCCCAAAATACATTTCTTTGGAAGCTTTGGTCCTGCAATAAGGTCCCTGGTGAGAATATTTAACATAAAAACACAGTGTAGGTTCACAGTGTATGAGAATATTTGCTATTCAAAACAAAAATACTTTCCTTCAGAATCAGGAAAAATACTGTATGTCAATTGACTCCCCGCCAACAGCAGGGTGCCGTCAAATAGTGCGGTCTCCATAGCAACGGTTATCCCAAAATCGAATGGTGGAGCATCTATAGCCATGCCACTGCCGCTGGGCGGTGTCTGTCAAAAAAAACAAACAGTCATTACCTGAACCCCCGTCCCTTTGTATCGCGAGCAATCACGGCCCTATTCACGGTCTGCGGCGGGCAGGGCGCCTTTTCTCTCTGCAGAAATTGATTGAGGCTGGATTTTGAAAGAAGCCCAGCGTGGCGCTTTCCTTGTGACAAGTTTCAGGCCACTTTCTCCTCCTTCTGCCTCCTCCCTGTCATCGATCGCGCCTCCCTTTCCCTTCCCACAGAATCCGCCCCGGGGCCGGTAATGGCGTGAGGGACACAAAATTCACTTCTGGAGAAATGGCGGCATTTAAGTTTAAAAAAAGAGCTCCATCGCTTCATACTGTGCCAGCTGAAGAGTTACGACGGTCATTTCTCCACTCCCTAATCTTCCACCACCCCCACAAAGTGTGAGGCAGTGCAAAAGCTCCAACGACCTGTGTAACAAGGTGATGGAGCTCAATTTTTCTCATTGTGTCATTTTTGCCTTTTGCTGAACTGATCCACTCGTGGACACTTACTCCCATTTTTCTCTGTTGCCGGCACAGCCTCAGTCGGCACGATGGGAATTATCGCGTGTGTGATGACCAAAGCCGGGCTCTTTTTTTCCCCCTCCGACGCAGCCCTGCATGCAAATCAAAGTTGGATCAATCTGGGACTGTCTGATGAACTAATTATGCAGTAATTGTTCTGGTCCAGACCACTGATCCATTGTGCGATGGGGTCTCTTTGTGTCTCTCCATCGCTGATTGAGAATGATAATTGGTTTTTTTTGGGGGGGGGCTTGGCAGAGGGGCAATTTTGATCTGTCTTTTCTTCTTTGCCCCTGCACATGTACATGCGGAAAACAACCCTCCTCCACTCCCGCACTCTCCTCCCATCCGACCCACCCTCTATTCACCCTCTACTGAATGCGAGAGACGGATCCATCCTGCGAGCCAAACTGTAAAAGCTGCTATTGAAACCTCTAAGCGGGTTACCGGGGGTTAAGTGATGAGGCAGAGCTGCTATGCATTAGCAATTAGTGCATTTGCATAACTTAATTGAGTGTGTTTGGTCGATTGGACTGTCGTCAGCTCTCCCGTCACAGCCGGGACGTGCGGGGGCCCCCGCGCAACACCTACGCCCACAGAAGAAAACCAGAGGACATTCGTGCATGCACACTTCTCTGTAACAAAGCAGCTCAGTGTGTAATGGTAATCACCATTACCCAGAATCCCCTGGAGCAGGGGGTCGAATGCCAGCGACGGAACTCGAACCGCGTCCCTTTGAAGCGGCGTCACAAAACAAACGTCTGACCCCGTTGAGAAAGTAAAGTGAACCCGTAACGAGGCGGTGTTATTACAGTAAAGCCTTCCTCGACTTTTGGACTCTCTGACCTTTGACCCTCCGTGGCTTCGACTAATCGAACGGCGCCCCGGCCGCCTGTAATAAAAGCCAGCCTGTCTGGCACACGGTGGTGTTGTGGAGGCGTTGACCGGAGCTCGAGGCCTTTGTCACGGGCAAACAGACCATGCAAATCTGACACCAGTCCAAACTGGACTAGACTTTGCTGTAAACAAGGACTAGACCTACTTTTTTTCTTCTTTTTTTTACTTTCCACTGGAGCTTTTGTTTATTTTTGGTTAAATCAGTCGGGTGAATCACAATTAGGAAGGTGCCAGTGCTCTGAACCAGCTATGCCTACAAACCCTTCACTCGTTCACAGCAAATCATTAATTCATATAATAGTTAGTACTGTACTCATTATGATGTACGAATAATGGCCTACTTTGAACAGAAACCTCTTAAAGCTTAAAGGGAATCTGTCTCCACAGCTATTTTGCTTCCTGCAGTGGGCGATTTTGGACGAAGTGACCTTTTAGAAGCAGAACTTCATAAACGATACAGTTTGTAATTCTGGTAACACACGTGGGGTGGTCATGGTTGAATGGTCGTACAGGGCGTCAGTCACACTGTAAAGACTGACATCACTGGGACATTTACAGTACGAGCTGCAGCCATTTTAGAGTCATTAAACTATTTAGGTATGTAGCCTCACCACACTGTCTCCCCTCCTCTGCTCTCTCTTTCATTTTCCCTGTTAGCACTTAAGTCTCACTCAGCACCAACCCTCCCTGCTGTCCCCCACCTTCCCCAACCGCTGCCCTGTTTGCTTTTGTTGCAAATGTAGCCCCTTAATTGTCCAAATCAATGTGCAGCAGTCGCTCTCGCCGCGATTAGGCAGAAAATTGGGTTATGCGGCGGCAGTTGCCATGGTTTCAAGGCAGCCGCCGACTTCTAAAAAAGATCTCCGGCGAAGCCGCGGAGTGGCACAGTATAATGAACTTAAATTAAAGCAACTTCTTTTTTATCTCGATGTAGATTTTAATTACCCGGCGACTGTCTCTGACAGGAGGGAAACGAAGGGAGCGAAGGAGAGGAAAGTGGAGGCGAGCACAGGCGAGCGGGGGTGAGAGAACAGGGTTTATGTGCCAGAGCCCTAATTTGATCCATTAAGGGATACGTGTGTGTGTGTATATGTGAGAGAGAGAGAGGGAAAAAGTGTGTGATGTGCTACTGCCTGGCGAACATAAAGTCTCATTCGCACCCATCAAGGAGCATCGGTGCAAAGGGGTGAGAGCCCAGTCTTGTTAAACTCCAGGTTTCAGCTGTGAAAAATTTAATTAGTCTAATTATGCGTGTGCAACAGTCGAAGACGGAATGACTCCTCTTTTGTTACTTCCCCTCGTTGAGAAAGTGAGAAAATATGTTTCCTCCGTGAATAAGCGTGTGAAAAATATGTGCAGACGCGCTGATGCAATCAACAACTCCTCATCCTGCACCGCTCCTCCTTCTGGGCCCCGCTCCGTGACCTTCTGTGCCGGTTTCCTGGTTTCTTGCCAGTGATGAATCGCCAACAGCAAATGATTAACAGAAGAAAAAAAAAAGGAAAACTTACTCGTCCGCTTGCCAAACAAGATAAATTCAGTCCGATCTCCAGCACCTCGACTGTAGTTTTTTCTGGAGTGATTGATTAAAGAAAAGTTAAATATCTGCATGGCATTTAACAGCCGATGGCTCTGTACACACACTCACACGCGCACAGGCACACACACACACGAGCATAGTAACAGATGTTTCTAATGCACTGAAGGGAAGGGACATTTTTTATCTGAATAACTCTTATTTTGTATCGTTTTGACATAATCACGAAGAAGCCATACATTTTTTTGCACAATATCAAAATACTATGCACATTTTATTCGGTTCCTGTCTTTGTTTGCCATTGTGAATGTGACATTGTCCGGCTCTGCTCCACGTGAAAAAAAACCAAACCCACTTGTCGGACTTTATCTCACTCTGGGGTTCCTCGTGTGGAAAAAATGTGTAGATTGTATGTGAGAAAGTTTCATAAAAAATTCCGGTTGGATTTCTTCAGGTGCTGCATAAATCATGCAGGGGGGAAGGTTATGATGTTGCACATGGGAAAGAGAGGCACTGCTCTGGGCATTTTCCGGTGAGAAAAACTCAACCGTGGCAGTTAAAAACATCCAAGGAATATAGATGTAAGTACAGATGAGGGACCCGATGTGTTCCCGGGCCAGATGGGATATGTAGTTCCTCCAGCAAGTTCTGATCTCGTGATCTAGAAGTTACCCCTTCTGGATCACTTGTCCAATACGAAAGAGGCAACTTCCTGGAGGCTCCAGACAAATTCCCGTGGAAGTGAGGATCTGTCTGCATATACATTTAAATTCTGTTGCCGCATTGTCACAGTACACTTCTTCAAACCTTCCACATTTAGGCTTATGGTGGATAGCTGAGCGGGAGATACAATACAGTGCACGTTCACCGTATTGGTTTAAAGGATTGAAGAACATCAAAGCCTCCAACTTCCTCTTCCGATTCTGCACACTTCTAACACCTGTACCTGCAGGCTCCGAAAAGGGGAAGTGGACTCGCCAGCGGTGCTGCACAAAGATCCTCCTGGAAGTTGCAGAAGTGTATTAAGCATCTCTGTGTCCACATATCATGGCGCCTGTTGATAACTGCTTTGCTTTTGGAGAACTGTGATAATTCTGGATATCCATTTGGGCAACTTTGGCAACACTTGTAATCCCCAGGCGAGCGCCTTCAGCTCTCCGATTGGAGCCTTTCAGCAGTCGCACACAAAAAGAATGCAATTTTGCAGCATGAATATTATACCTGAGGTCTGAAATGGAATCCTCACGCTGAATGAATGTCCTGTTTTGTGATTGCGAGCACTCTCTCGACTGCCCAACCTGCGCAGCGACACACACACACACACACACACACACACACACACACACACACACACACACACACACACACACACACACACACACACACACACACACACACACACACACACACACACACACACACACACACAAACGAGTTTTCCTTGCTACTGATTCGGGGCCTGTAATTGTGAGCAGCGCAGCAGGAAGTGAAGCAAGTCTCAGCTATTGACTGGCCCCAGTCTCACACTGAGCTAAAACACAGGGGTGGTGGCATTGCCGCTGAGAACATGTCAATTTTGCTCTTTAGAAAAGGGGAACTGCTTGAAGACTGAAAGCAAATCAACACGACTATCGACCCAGACAACCCAACCCTGTAAATTGCACTCAGAGAGACGGGCGAAACAACAAAAACCATCAATGGGCTTCTATTGATGGCCAACACTTTGAGTTGCATGCCTTTTACTTCCAGACGAGGACTAGAAAGACTGAAAGGAAAGAAAGAAAGGCCTGATAGACCGTTCAAACACACACACAGTGTGCACTTGCAGCAGCATCAATTTTGATGAACAGCAGCAGCAAACTCTTTTTGTTTTTTTAAATATTTTTTTTTGTAGGGTGGAAGAAAGGGCAACGCATGTTCTATGTCACTGTCAGAAGTATACGACAAGTACACAAATATCCGATTGATGAAATGTGGGGTGGAAGTTTTGAGTCTTGGGAATTTTCAGGGGTTGAGGAAGGAAAGTGTAGATCTTTATACGAGGGCAAAAAAAGAAATCGGGCTGATGAAGAGATCATGATGAGATCATCAGCTCGATTTTGTTAGCTTTTTTCTTTTTGAGCTTTTCGACCCATGGTGTTTGGCGTAAATGCAGCTTAAAGAAAAATAAGTTTCAATCTATTCCTTTTTTTAAATTTCTGGCAGACTATGCACAGGAAGTGCAATTTACCTCCCATCCGTGAAAAACAGCGACACATTTGCTCTTTTCAAATGGAAAATGATATACAGTAATGTTTCTTTGCATATAGAGTGAGGAAGTGAGATCACTCAAACATGCGCGGAGACACATTGCAGTGCCATACGCAGGTATGAACGGGGGCTGCAGAGCCAACAACTGACAGCAATGCTGGTGTGCAAACACCGCAGAGTCGCATTGTTGTCAAACTCGTCTGCTCTCATGTCAGACGGCAGCTCCTTTCTCACACGGGACAGATAAAATCAGAATTTCGCTGCACGTCTGTGCGATTGTGTGTGCGTGTTGTGTTGCAACATCTCTGACAGTGACACCTTGTCCTTCATGTTTTTTCACATGGCATTCACATTTCTCTGGCACAAACAGGAAGTGTGCAGAGGGGCAGCCACCTTGAGCAAACAGAGGAGCTTCTCCATGGAGCAATCACACACACGCGTGGTAATATGAGAAACGTACGCTGTGCGTATGTACATTCACTAAAGGCGGCTGTGCCATGTGGTCAAAGTGCTCTGGAAGTGAAAATTTTAAATATTAAAACATTAAAATAGTATGCACCTGATGGCCTAGTGGTTAAGACATGTACTGTACAACCACAACATTAACCACAACAATCTAGTTGTGGTAATTGTTGCATTTCCAGTTTACAGGCAAAAAAAAAAATTGTATAAAACCTGCTGGGTGCGGAAAAAAATTGATTGCACTGAGTGTAGTGTTCTCCAGAGGACTGCACAAGCACTCACAATCAAGACGCGCCAACATCATTCAAAATATGTTTTTTGTTCTCGGCCTCGACACCTGCTGTAACGAAGAATACATTTACCTCAGAAACAAGTGTTTAGTTTACTGCTACCACTCAAGGAAGCCCTTCAAACTTTCCAAAATTTCTACCTGCAATCTCTCGCCGCCGCTCGGAGCGAAAGTTGCCAAGCGCAGTTCTGAGGACTTGAAATAGTCAAGCTGTGGAAGGCAAATCCAGAGACGACACCTCAGCTGAGTCTAGATTTGCCCATGCTCCCAGGGTTTAGATAGATAAAAATTTATATGGCAACACACATGTTCAACTGCTGACGGCGTGTGATCGCAGCCAAGTAATGGCAACAAGAACGCCTTCTGATGAGTCAGCGGCTGCCGTGATCACACTGGGAGGAACATGACCAGCATCATATTCTCTTAAACACGTAAACCTGGTGGGAAAACTACGTTCAGTCCTAAAAACCTGAACAAAAACTTTCTTTTCCCTCATATTTTCCATCTCTCCATTAAAACCAATTCCTTATTTAGAGAGGGGGCAGAAGAGGGCTGTTAGGGCCTCCATTGTTCCGTTCCGTACACACCGAAACACAATGGCAGTGGAAATAATTGCTTGTCCCAATTATGAATCCATCTGCCATGGTGGCTCTCTGATTTAAGGAGGGGGGGGCGGAGGGATTCCCCCGAGCAAAACCACACAATGTGCAGGAATAAAGCACAGCAACCTGTCAGCGGCCATTAATATCCATAAAGGCAATTTCACAACACACCTAATGACACAAAATGACAGACAATGACGATCAGGTAATTAGTATGTGTGAGGTGTGTGTGTGTGAGCGCAGGGGGATTAGAGGGAGAAAAATATTCACTTGTAAAGAAGCTAGTGACTGCAGCTGTGAAATAAGTGTCATGCTGAGTAAATTTTACAGTTATTTTCCTCAGAGGTTTCTATTTTCTGGTGCTTTCATTTATCCTCCGCTTCACTTCATTTCAAAAAGCACGGAAACTGTGTGACGATACTTTCATTAGTGTCCTCTTCCCTCAGGACAAAAAAAACACAACGCTCTCAATCCTCCAATGTAGTGTTACAGTGTTATTCATCATTTCTAACTGTATTAGATAACTTTTTGCACAATTTTTTTCCCTTTATGTACTGTATGAATATGTGCAAAAAATACGCACATATAGGCTTCATCCCCTTGTCAAAATGCTGTATCTCATTAGAATAAAACGGTGTCCTGGAAGAAATTTTATTTTCTGTTTAGAAAAATGTGTGCGCGATGAATAATTTTAAATTATTACACTTGTTATTCTTGTTACTGTATCATAAATATAAATATGTCATGTAATATCAATGCAATCACCAAAAAGTACAGCTTTAAAAGGAAGACATTTTTTAAAAATTGTATTTTATTGTAATTTGATGAAAAGTTTGAAATGAATTGAAACTATGTGAACCTCTGGGGTCCGGTGTCCAGTATGAACTCATCTTTAGGTTGATGGTTACTTACGTATATATTTTTCTAACATGTCTTTCGTATTTAGCCAATGTTCAGAAATGTGTGTAAAAATGAATAATTTGAAACTTTTATCATTAGTTTTGTTTTCATATCAGAAATATAAAAAAATATATAATAAAATATAAATATAATCACCATAAAGTACAGATTTGAAGGGGGCAAAGGTATTTTACTGTCATTTGAGGAAACATTTGAAATGAATTGAAACTATATGACACGTTGGTATTAATATTTCCAAAGTGAAGTATTCATACTGCGGAGAGCGCAGTTTCCTGGAGAGCCGCCGCCGCCGTGATTCCTTCCGGGTTCCTGTGTCGGTTTGTTTTGTTTGGGTGGATCACCAGCGGACGAAACTCGGCGTGACACCGGGTCTCAGGTCCGTGTTCCCCCTCCCGACTTTTGACCCGGACAGCTCGGCCGAAGACAGCGTGTCCCCTGCGGGTTCTACTCACCGGGTCGCGTCGGTGAAGTCGAACCGGGGAGACGAGGCGGCGGGGCTACACCTGTTGCTCCCGCGGTTTGGACAGGTGCTGCGGCTCCGGCGGCGGCGGCGGGGAGGACGGGGGGGGAGGTCGACGGGTCGACGGCTCGAGAGGAGACCGACACCTGGATTATTCCGCTCGCCCCTGTCTCCGTCAGTCGTCTCACTCCGCAGCCGGCGGGTGGGGGTGTGTGTGGGGGGGGGATGAAAGTCACCGTGACTTTCGGCGACACCGCGGTGGTGGTGCCGTGCAAGAGCGCCTGGACCGTCCGCGACCTCATCGACCAGGCGACGCGCAGGTACCGGAGGATTCTGGAGCAGGTAAACGACAACAAACACCAACAAACAAGCAGGAAAAGTTCTTTGAATTCCCTCTCATTCTTCACCTTAAAAAAAAAGAAGAATTAAATATAAAAGAAAGAAAGAAAGAAGAAGCTGCTTCCCATATACTTGGGGAAGTTGCTAACTGCTAGCATACATGCGACACGAGTCGGGGTTCCACGACTCGTGTGTTGGCCAAAGTCAGTTTCAGTACTAGAATTGAGTTCCAGGTCTGTTTACTACACTTCTGCGTGTCACCCAAGTCCGATTCACAAACAATACGACCAGGCCTGTCACGATACCATCGACCTATCGTACGATACATTGATATGAACTGTAATAATGAACAATGGTCGTTGTGTCTCCACATGCCAACAGTCCAGCGAAGTCTGTCCTCTGTCCTTGTCGTATGATCAACCACAATCGCTGTATTCGTCTATAAAAATGTCAGAAAATATGGATTTCTTAGTACTTTCCTTAAGGCAGCATGTCTTCGAATTGCTTGTTGTTATCGCAATAATTTCTAGGACAATATATCGCGCATTGTGTAATATATCGCATATCGTGACGGGCCCAAATATGAGTCCCCCCATCTAAAGTAATAATATCGTCATATATGTAATAAATAACGAAACACGAATACAATTTACAAATAGAATTTAGTATGAATTGTTTTACGTAAAATTGTAAACTCAATCGTAAACATCTTTTCTGCATTGTTTACTATGTGTGTGTATGAAAGGCTCATATTGAGTGTGACAGGCTCATATCATATCTCGCAATTGAGTTTTGTATCAGAAATTAACATTTCGTCCTCAACACAAGTGGCTGATGTTGTTGTGAAGTGAAAGAGAAAGGACACAGATGTTCAAAAGTTGCACAGAGAGACGTCCGTCCTAATAGATGTCTTTCTTGCCTCAGTGGACCACTTTGCAATGCTGCCATCCATGGCACATTTTGGATTACGAGTGGACACACACTCCGAACCAAACTGTAATATTACTGTAATATAACACTGGTGTAGTGTGTCGTCTCCCTGTGACTCGTGGCTGATATGAATATCGCACGTACAGCACACGCAAAGATGCTGTACCCGTCCCCCCCAGCTCTCAGCTTGCTGATGTTGCAATCACTTGAACATTAATCATTCTGCAGAAGTGACCTTTTTATTAATCAGCCGCATTGTGCGCGCGCGCTGTCCGAGCGTGATAGTGCGCTAATGTGTGTTTTGTCTTCGCGAGGACGTGAGTGGCGCTCGGCGGCGGCAGCCTCGGCTGTCTCACCTCCACAATGGCTCCCCGGTTAAAGCCCTGGTATCTCGGCGGGCAGGTGGAAGTTTACCGTTTGATGTCCTCAGCGCGGCAGTGGTCGGGGATGTGCGCTGGCGGACGGCGGGAGGCTTTGTCCTGTGAGTGATTGGGGATTAGAATTGGTGACAGGCCCCCGGCTCTTATCGGTTCTGCTTGTCCCCACCAGCTCAGCATCGCCTACGCATCCTCTCCCCCCGAGGTGAGCAGAGAGGCTGGGTTGTAGGGGATGTGAGAGGCCGGCGGGAGCAGGGGCGGACGCGCCGACTGGGCGCCTGGATGGTTGAACGGATTGCTCCCGCGCACACAAAAATGTAAGACATGGCCACATGCGCTCAGGAGGTAATCTCGCTCCGTGTCCCCTGAGCTGTCACGTCTCTTGCTTTACCCTGCAGCCCCAGTTGATTCTCACCAAAGATGCTGTAGTAGGAAAAATTGCAAGTGTGTGTGATCAGAATCCATCCCAGGCCTCTGATTGCTTTTCACCAAGCATGTTAATTAGGAGCCGTTGCTACACTCTAGACACTGACTCAGCATCTCTGTTGCCCTCTCTTAATAGAAGGAGATCACCGCGAGGACAGTCCTGCTGCCAGCATAGTCCACTTATCGCCCGCGTTAACCGCACACTCCTCCTCTGACAGCAGGGACGCTGTCAAAAACCTTATTCACCGAGGAGTTGTTTGTGTGTCGTGGTGCACACGGCGAAGAGGACTCTGCACAGTCACGCTGCGTAGACCTCCCCTAATAAGCAGTTTATTTTAGTGTGATCTCAGCCGTGACTCCATATTCAGCCACTCTCATCCACTGCAGCGGTGACGTTTACCGACAAAGACTTATAAAAACGACTTCCCATTATACAGTGTGATCTGTAAAAATATGAGTGTATGTGTGTATATGCGCAATCAGGGCAATGAATGGTTTTCCCCACGCGTTTGTTTTATCGCACGTTGTTCGAGCACGCCTAATGTGGCACGTAATGAAGTGTAAAGATTTGCACCTGAAGGTGTTAACAAGAAAATGAAATGGATTCAATCTCAACTTACTTCCACCTGTCGTCCATATAATTTTGTATACGAGCAAACGACAAGGTTCTTTTGGTGGAAAACGAGTTCCAATTTCTGTTTCTACAACTAACAGTAACTTTTGATGAGATATTTAGTCTATAGGAATGCAAACAAAAATAATGATCATGATGATAAATCGTGACAAATCACATGCATCCCCTCCACTGAAAGGAAAGAAAACGTCCACAGGTGCAGCAGAGAGAAAAGTCTTTAATAGCAGCTTGACTACCTCAGTGTTTATTGATTACCATATCAGTGTATAGGCCTGTAGCCAGGGGAGACAGATGGGTCCTGTCTCCCTCTTGTCTCATGCTCTGTCTGTGCAGGCTCAGTTCATATTACACTCTCTCCGCTGACACCTGAAAACGTGCCGGACAAGCCGAGAATGCCGTAGCTCGGTTTGTACGTCAGGGCTCGGCAAATGCAAAAGGAATTTCTGAAGCTTGGTGTGAACTGTTGCAACCTGCCGTTTTCTCTTCCTTAGCTTTGTTCTGTGACATTGGAATTTAGATCACATTCAGATAAATGGTCACAGTCGTAGCATCCTGAGGTTTTTGGGGACAGATGCCCGATGGTGTGCAAGTTTACCAGTTTGACCAGACATCTTGGGATCAAGAAGCGGATGTGATTATGTATCAGTTTCAGATAATAATTTAAAAAAGCCTGCCCGTCTTGTTTCAGTTTGAGCTGCATGCTCAGCAAAAGTAGATACAATTCTTTTATAAGCAGCATAAGTTAATCTGGCCATTTTGCAGGAGAGGAACATGACAGCCGTGTTCATAAATGCAGCTGACCATAAACCAAAATGTTCGAAAAATGTAACTCATTATGATGCATTGTATCTGGATAGCGGATGGAGAGAGGTTTATAACATTGGAGAAGTCAAGTCATGGCTAATGCTAACATTAGCTCATCATGCATGTCATTGCATCCCTGCGTAAAAAAAACCTACTGATTACAGTCGAACGTATGGCGAGGGCAAAGGTCAAGTCTCTCGCTGTCGTCGCTCCTTCAGAGAGGGAAATCTTTCCCTCTCCTCTCCTCTCCTCTCTCGCACCAATGGACCCGTCTCGAAGACGTCGTCCATTAAAGACGTATTTTTTTTCATCCGTCGCAGCTAAATCCACACCACTGTGTAATTACACATTCTTCTGAGGATCAAAGTGTGAAATAGCACCGCCAACCCCCACCACGGCGAATTTAGCTTCACTAATCGCTCCGGCGCTTCACCGTTCTGGAGTGGTGTCGTGTTTGTTCACCAGAGAGAGAGGGGGGGGGGGGACTTAATTGTGTAATTTGCAGGGAATTTACTCTTCTAACTGTCACAGTAATAATTCTCCTCCGCTATGGACTGACTGACTCCCATCTCCTTTTGTTTTTCACGTCGAGGGAAGAGTTCAGGACACAAAGGGTAATTTACCGGGGGGGGGGGGATTGACAACGAGCGACTTCAGAAGACTTTTTTACATTTTTTTTTATTCCCGTCCTTCCTCCTTATAGATTACCTTCCCTTCTGAATTGTCACACATTCGGCCCCTTTTCATCACGATGGTTGAAAAGGGAGGACGGTGCGTTTTCCTGTGTTCTCGTGGGCGCTTTAAGCGCGGCCCCGCAGAGGTGACGCCAATTAGCACACGGGCATCGCCGCGCTCTAATCCACTGACGGGAATTAATCCCTCGCCCCGAAAAAAACACGCTCGCACTGCTTAATTCATCAAGGTGTGTGTCTTAACACTGGTGACTTGGGTGCCCTTCCCTCTTTTGTTGCTGACACACACATGCACACACACACACACACACACATGGAGTGTAAGCGAGGCAGAAGAATGCAGATATTCCTGTCAAACCAGTTTTCTACCAAGTGTAAATGCTTTGCCCTGACGTCTCACACTGGTTACACTGGTTTCAACATCCAACCATCATTTACAAAATGAACATCAATCAATTTGAAGAAGACCTGAAACTAGCGATTGAGACGATAGAGAAAGATGTCGCTGTCTCATAGACGTACGAGGAAGTTAGCAATCCTCTCATTTTATTTCTTTCTGCAGTGACAGGACGCTCTGGGCTCCGGCTCACTTGATCGTATGCCGGTTTGCACATCACACAATACACTGTTGCGTTGTGTGGACATGGCAGTGTGTTCCGTACGCTACTTGTGGTCGCGGATTACTCTCTCAGAGAGCCGGTTGTTCACATTACGGGCACTTCTGAAGAAAGGGGAGGATTCTGGCTTTCGTTCCCGCGATTGAAATCCCAGGCTCTCCCAACCATTTGTTTTTCAAGAGAATGGACCTGGCCCCCATTGTAATAGGCAGACATCCATATTTTTTTTGCCCCCGTAATTCACATTTGGATGCAACGGAGCAAGAACGAGCCCGCTCACAACGGGGCTCAGTGATACGGCAGAAGCTGCTCGCTGGGTCTCGGCCAAACTCATTCCAGCGTCCGCGGCTCTTAGCCTGTAGCCGTTAATTCATCTGCTAATGTAGTCGTGTGGTTCTCTGGCCAAATTGCTCATTGGTGTGGGCACTTCCTAATTTTCCATTTTCTCCTGCACACATTGTCAGGAAATGACGAGGCCTGTCAATGATTTCTATTCTAGAATAGAAATGTCAATCACAAAAAAAAAGGAGAAGATTGTTATTGTTTCCATACTTCTCGTTGGATTTTTGTTGTTGCTGTTGTTGTAGAGATTTCAGATTGCAGCTCAGATAAACGTCCTTGTTCCCCTCGTCAGTGGTGTGATGCCCCAGGCTGAGAGTATTTCCTGCTCTGCGGGGTGTGTTCACTTTGACCTCTGTCAAAGTGAACACACCGGTGACAGTGAAACTGGCCTGGAATGTGCCCACCACCGCTCCCGGCGGAGCTGCGAAACTGGAAAAAGTTACCGACTGTCCTCCTCCTCCACCTCACTCTCACATAAACTGTACTGTACTTTTTAAGACCCAGTGTTGTACATGTGCAGACTTTACTATCCCAGTTGTGTGTTAACTGTACACTTGGGCTGCATTATTATCATTATCGATTAATCTGTCAAATTATTTTCTCGATTAATCGATCAGTTGTTTGGTCCATAAAATGTGATAAGTGATGAAAAGATGTTGATCGCGTTTCTCAAACCCTCCGAGATGATGTTTTGTTTTGTCCACACACCAAAGATATTTAGTTCACTGTCGTAGAGGAGCAAAGAAACCAGAAAATACTCACATTTAAGAAGCTGAAATCAGAGAATTTTCAAATTATTATCATTATCAAAATAGCTGCAACTGTTGACGCTCTACTGTACACATAATTAGTTGTCAGCTGGTGTTATGACTAAATGACTTTTGTTAGAATTGTGCCGCAATTAGACATTCGCCGAAGTCCAAACCTTTTTCCCTGAACTTTAGGTCTTTGAAATAAACATTCTGTTAGTTATTCAAGCTATCTGATGTTTTACTCTACAGCCCTAACGTAAAATCAATATTTTTGGTGTCTTTGTGTCCAGCATGGGGACATTGGCGTGAAGACCCACCACCTGGAGTACGCTGACGGAGGAATCCTGGACATGGACGACCTGCTGAGTGATCTGGTGGACGACAGAGACAAGGTGAGGAGGAGGAGGAGGGTGTGCGGTGCGTCGTTGTTGTGTTTTTTCCTTTCTTCGCTTCAAATGAGTTTGATTTAACTAGGCTCAGTTTTTCTGGTGTTTCCTAATTTGCGCTCTACCTGGTATGTGGGATAGTGAATTGCAGCAGGGAATCTGTCACTCGTATCCGTGCTCAGAGTCTGGTAGCAGATTTGTTTTGACTGCAGACTAAAGTCTCCAACCTGGCAGGATGTCAGAATGTCTCCTAAACAAGGTATTTTTTATTTTATTTTTTGTAGATCAGAACCTTGTTTTGCTTGTCACTGGTTATCAGGAGTTTGAATGTGATAAAATGAGTTTTTATACTGTATGATTGCTTCTTGATTTGCCCCGTACATGCGACCTCCTTCCCTTCGGTTCCACAGAAAGTGAAGCAGCAGCAGAGGTGACGGTGCCGTGTGATTTTTAACTGTCATGTTCCTTTGAAACCCAGTTCGAGGGAAGTTCTCCGAAACGGCAGCGGTGCAACTTCACAGGAGACGCGCACACAACCCAGACAGTGGCCCTGTTTCTATAAAGGAACAAGATTTCATCCCTCTTGATAATTTCCCATAATGCATTCCTAAGATATGCTAATGAGCGGCCCCCGGAAATCCATATTCATAAACCACCGGGCCAGGACGAATGATGAATTACCAACACTTAGTCAGCAAGAAGGCCAAATGAAATGGAAATGGAATATTCATCCGACCCGGTGCAACGCCGCAACAGTTAGCGTGTTTTAAACCGCATGAACAATCGTTTGTGTGTGTGTGACTGCAACTTTGGCAAAAATAGTCTTCGCGAAAAAGGGGACAGAACTAAATAATAGATTTGTAAACTCGGAGGGAATCTTCAATGACTGGGAAAAAAAAAATCGACGAAAACTTTCGTAATCCCAGAGAAGAGAGGCCTCATTTTCCCCGGATGATGGAAT
The DNA here is from genome assembly GCF_022379125.1 of Scophthalmus maximus. NCBI lineage: Eukaryota > Metazoa > Chordata > Actinopteri > Pleuronectiformes > Scophthalmidae > Scophthalmus > Scophthalmus maximus. The sequence goes on along the minus strand of NC_061515.1, from coordinate 27,248,282 downwards.
TATAATCATAAGATCGGCATCTTGTTTGTGCAATAAGACGGCGAGGCACAGATTTTTAATGACTCATTTTCCGACCTAAACCCGCTCCGTCTCTCCGCGTCGACAAAGTGATCGGATCACGTTTTTTTTTCCACTGACGAGTTAACCTGACGTCGGCTCTCTCTTCCCTTTTCTTCTTGTGACTGTGGACCCCGCTGAGCAAACTCCTGAAACGTTTGCAGGAACCTCGCCGCTTTCACCCAGCTCTCCGAACGCACCCTCCCCGCTTTTTCATCTCGCTTCTCATTTTATCCCTTTGTTTTTGCGGCTGATGAAAAGACGGCAGACGGAACAGGATGAGTGCACAGGATCCTTCATAACGTGTCAATCATCTGACTTATCTCCGGGCCTCGGCTCTCGTAGATTAATGAGCTGCGCCTGGCATTCTTGATTAGTATGACTTCCTTTTGTTTGTCTACGTTTTTATATTCCCCGCCGCAGCCGACAGATTCTATCTTTAGTGCTTCTCTCTCTTTTTCTTTTTTCATTCGTTCTGTTATTGTGGCTGATGCTTTGTCGCCATCAATCATACAGGAGTGGTCCCATTGTGAGGGCCCTCCACCGCACAGCATGGGGCCCGTGTTAGCCACGGATGCTAATGAGAGATAATGGTTAGCTATTTGTATGCCCAGTGGTTAGCTTAGCCGCGAGTCCAGACCTCTTTATCTGGGCCAGCCCCTGACTATTATTCAACACTTACACACACACACAATTCTCTGTGGTCCCCGCCTCCTCCGCCACAAGAAAGCGAGTAGCGTACCATGTTGGTATTAGCGTGCAGGGAAGTAACGCCACTGGTGGTTGATGAGGGTTGAGATGAGGAGGCGGCTGTGATTTGATTACAGTTCTGCCCCCTGCATTTATGACACGTGCACGCACGCACGCACACACACACGCACACACACTCCGATCATTAGCCCCCCGTCTCGAGACACCGGCCACCAGCCTCCTCATGAATATTAATATCAATCTGATGAATGTGCAGGAGGCCACGGGGTGTTGGCTTAGGTGTGACCCCACACACACACACACACACACACACACACACACACACGGCGCACACTCACAAACAAAAAGCCCAAACGGTAAAAGAGAAAAACCACCGCAGGGTCACATTTCAGTCAATTATCCTCGACAGAGCTTTTCTCTCCTCTTTGGAACCTTTTCACTGGGAGTGTGTTCTGTGTGCCATGTGCCCTGCAGCTCGCATAGTCATTGACCTGTCTGTTACCTCGCTACTCTGTGAATGGCGAAGAGGGCAGACACAAAAAGCTTTTTCAATATCATCCCTCTTGTCACATTGTGTTTGTCAAAGCGCTGCACTTTTGGAGACGAGTTGACTGGCTTTATCCTCCATCAGTCCACCTTTTCCTTCCCTCTCTGGGTTTGTCAAGTTTGAATTTAAGTCCCATGATCCTCGATGATACGAGCAGTAGCTTAACTAACATGGTGGCAAGGTTCCCCCATCTCACCCTCACTCCTCACACCTCTTCCCTCTCCCTCATTTTCAAGAGCAGTTTTCAGATGTGGCGCTTTACCTCGACACATTCGCCTCATTTGCCGCTGCCAGAACTGTCATTCTCTCGCCATTCACAGTCCTTCGGGATCACGCAGCGGCGCACAGGAGCTGTCTGGCTACATGTGATGTGACTGCTGAGATTTTTTTGAGAGGGCCTGGAACTCCATGTGCCCGCCTGTTGATGCCGCTTGATTATAAGTCTCATCAATCCTGTCCTTCACCCGCACACACACACACACACACACACACACACACACACACACACACACACACACACACACACACACACACACACACACACACACACACACACACACACAAACACACGCTGAAATTTGAATGTGCGAGTGTCCTCTCTTGTCAAGCCAATCTCCACCCAGAATGGGAATTAAACTCAGGGAGCATAACGTCTCCTCCTAAGTGGACTGTCACTACTCATTCCATGTGCGTGAACACGCGTGCACGTTTGCCCTACACGGACCTTGTTTTTGCTGGAGAAAAAAAAAACACATGAGAAAAACCCCCTCAACCTTCCATCTGGTGCAGCCAACGAGAAATCTAATTTCATGGGAAATTTAATGAAAGAAAAAAGGAAAAAAAAACTGGAATGATTTCCTCCATCTCTCTTTAATTAGCCCCCCCCCCCCCCTTTTTATTTTTAAATCACAACGCCTACAAGGCGGAGACGAACCTCCTGTGCAGTCTCTGGTGGTCGCTGGAATGCAAACGGTCTCAGCTGATCTCGCTCCGAAATGTCAGCTGCTCGGCGTTCGAGGCCGTCTCCCACCATGCATCCCTTCTGCCTGCGCGTCACGGCGGAGAGGACGCGATGCGAGGGAAATGAATCGGTCACAGTGGAAATGCGTTTATGATATTTAAAGTTTGTCTGTGGTTACCAGCGTCTTTTGCATATGTCGAAGATGAGAACTAACAACACTCTCAACAAAGTCAAATAAGTTTTGTGCACTCTACAGCCTTTTTCAAGCCAAATATGAAAATACAACAGTGTGAATTTGATGAAGTCCATATGCGCAGCTTCAGATCTCCACGCTCACAATGAAATTAAATAACTCTGCTGTGAATTTATTTTTCCGACAGTCCAAGGGAGTAACTCTCTTGTAAGTAACGTTTGCCTGAAGTCATTTATTAGATGTCAGATGTCAGCCCCCTTTCTGGCAGGCGACAATAAAGCGTTCCTTTAAATAAAAAAAACGTGCAAACCCGCCGGATAATAAGTTTAGTGAATGGGACGTGATTGCGAGGCGCCGACGTGCTGATTAGCCTTTGACGCTCCGTGACACCTCGCCCCCTCCCCACCTCCGTTCAACCCCCCCCAAACTCATTCAGCGCCGCGGCGGACTGCGTTTTGATTGGCGTCTGAATAGTCAGGTCGCTGTGCAAGCCGTCTGAATGGCCCGGTGATGAGCGGGAGCATGAGGTTTTAAGTGCGGCGATTTAGAAAATGTCACACGCATGCCGGCCCTAATCATAATCTATACCCTCTCTTCACATTCTAATCATGATCCATACATCCTTACCTGTGGAGATGAAGTACGTCTGTCTCACCCTTTTGAATATTAATTCAAAGTCTCGCATGGATTCTGCACATGGCGTGATATATGGTGTAAAACGAGTCGGCTGTAGTTCACCTGTAGCCAGTCATTATGTCCCGTCTTTTGTCTGCTTAATTGATTTTATTCTTAACCTTTTTTTTTCTCCCCCAAAGAACTTTTTTTTAAGGTCTCCCATCACTGCTGAAGGCTGGAGGCTCCAGACATGGCAAACATTTTACACTTGATTGTCTGGAACTAAATTGCATTATGTCCTGTTTATATGATCAGTTTTTCAATCCTGTCTCCAGCATTCTCATTATATGAAAACAATGTCTTCAGAGTTACTTACTTAATTTCCCCCCCCAGTGCTTTGATAGAAGAAGCCCAGTGGCCAGCTTATATATTTTTTTCATAAACAGTGTAAAGATAGGACTTGTTATAGAGTTATTGCATTGGCTGGAGGAAATACGTCTTTCTGTTGCCTTGCCCGCACCCCTGCATTTTTTTATTCCTTCTTGTGAACTTCAATGACACAATAATAATATATTCATATCTCCAGTAAACATACAGTATATTGAACAAAGTGAGATTATCTGTTACCTGCAGATCAGAGCAGAGCCGTTGCACGTTTTTGCTCGACGGGATTGGGTCACTTGAGCTGATTTGATCATATCTCATGAGTGTCGACCTTGATTCGACCCCCCAGCCCCTCTTCCCCCAGCGTGAGCATCACAACAGCTCTTCATCTGATTATATTCAATTAACAATGCACACTCACACGAGCACACACACACACAATCCCCTGTTTGATTGCAATTACTATGGTAGAACTTAAGGAAGGCTTAAGGAGAAATCATTCTCGCTGTGCCCGTCTTTTTCATTAACTCGCATGCATTGTTGAGTTTTCCTCATAAAAGTTGCACTTTGGAATTTAAATTCCTTCAGACGATCCGTCGCGCTGCCTTTTCGACTTTGAACGATGGCGCCTCTCCAAAGTGATTTGTCAGTTCACTGAAGCAAAATGCCCGGATTCAGTTTTGGATAAGGCCTGTTACTGTTCTCTCTGCTTAGGTGTGTGTGTGTGTGTGTGTGTGTGTGTGTGTGTGTGTGTGTGTGTGTGTGTGTGTGTGTGTGTGTGTGTGTGTGTGTGTGTGTGTGTGTGTGTGTGTGTGTGTGTGTGTGTGTGTGTGTGTGTGTGTGTGTGTGTGTGTGTGTGTGTGTGTGTGAGACTTTCGCAGGCCAGGTTAGGTCATCATGCCCTCAGATCTCATCCTGTGGTGTTGCTTTTCCTCCTGTTAATCACACGGACTCCGTGTCGCCCCGCGTGTCACCATCACAACGCCCATTAGCTCCTAATGGAGCGAGATGGTCAGGCTGTAGCCCAACCTGCCGGCGCCTGCAGTCGGGCGGCAGGAAGCCGGGAGGGCCGAGGAGCGCCGTGCTCTGCGGACTTCCTCTTCTAATCACTAGTGTGTGCGTAATCGGTGCGGTAGGAGAAGATGAGACATGGGGACTGTGGAAGGATCTGTGCGTCAAATTGTGTGTGTAATCCAGTACAGCATGTGCATGAAACATAAATTCACGTATAGGAAAAAATGGTTTCGTTCAGTGACATTGATGTGGCCGAAAAGCCGCGGCTCGTGTTGTGTTTGTTGTCAGTATCGGCTTCATCCTTTCGAAAGGGATTTTGGCACAGCAGCCTGCAGAGGAGCTAATCGCATCCAGCTAATGATCTATTATAGATCAACTTGTTTACAGCAAATGTTCTCTCTGACCTGATCGGCCTCGCGCCATCTGTTTTCCTCCATGACTTTGCCCCAGACCAGCATATATATATATATATGTGTGTGTGTCTGTGTGTGTGTGCGCCGGGCCGTCTGAGTTTGTGAGAAGTGTGGTGTGTTTTCCCTCTGCTCACTCCAACTGCTAATAACTCAAATCAGCAGAAAGTCACACTTGAGGATGTGTGTGTGTGTGTGTGTGTGTGTGTGTGCTCGCTCGCCGCAGTGTGTGTGTGCGTGTGCTTTCACAGCAACAAGGGGATAAATGCTCGTAATACTGACTCCAACTCATTTAGGTTAATATTTAATGATTTCTGTTGCAGCAGCACAGCTGAAGCCGCATCTGTGTCCATTGTGTCGCATGCACACAAACACACACGCACACCATTATTGTTATTATACAGATTTTCTGCCTCTCACCCTCATCACCTCGCTGATTGGCCTAATGAATGGTGCTCTGTGGACGGTAATGTGTGTGAATAGGCCACTCGAATTATTAGGCAGCCTACATCTGACATGACGTGTGGGAAGGAGGTGTGGTCGCTTCACTCGCACAGGTATAATTTGTATTCTTTTTAAAAAACCCTCTGCTTTCTGCTCTTGGAAAAGCAAAATGTGTTTTTATGTTTTATTTTATTTGTAAAAATGTCCCAGATTTAGCCATGCAGGATAGATTTCATCTGCAGGTTGATGAAATAGTGAAGCTGCTCCTGAATGTTGGTGATGCACATCGGCAGTGGAGAAAATCCTACGAGACATCCAATGTTATATGTTAATATGGCAGCCAGGCTATAAAATATGACAAGGCTCGTCTTGTCCCGAAATTTATTGGGCGCTCCTCAGTGCCGGAGGAGCCCGGAGAGACGCTCTGCAACGCCCAGCGATTTTATTACGTACGTATGATTAACACGTTGTATTTCTTATTTCTGAGACGCTTTCACGTCAACAGGCAGAAACCTGAATGAAATGTGACTCTGACAGATGAGATTTTGTCACTAGCTCGAGAAAACCGTGAGTAATGCTCCTTCTGAAAACGCTGTTCAAAACCACAAAATGCTCACTTTGCAATACGGCAAAGCAGAAAGCGATTATTGTTATTGGTTCATGCTTGTCTATTCATTTTCATCTCTTTGCCTCATTTTTGTTTATCATATGACAAATTCCTCGTTTAGGTGTTACGATCTATTAAAAGCTGAAAGATTCATCAGTTAATCGTTTCAGCACTACATAGAACCTGCTTGGCATTAATTGTCAATTAGAAACCGGTGCACACTGTGTCGTCTATGAACTGGTTCCTATAAACGTGTACAGTCAGAGTATAGCTCCACACGTCCGCACGTCTACTTCGAGTTTAATGGCACTGTGGAGGAAGGTATAATGGTGTCGCTGGAGTTCCAGCCCCCTGACATTTATATGCATGGATGGATGGTTGTGTCAGCCGGTCGTTTGTACTCGTCGGGCTTGCAAGAGTGTAACACGGCGCACATTTCTCTCCGGGCTGTGATGTCGAGTCAATAACTATCGGATAGGGAATGCTGAACACATACTGTATGTTGATGGTGTAAGAAATAAAAAAAAAAAGGTGAGGCTTTCTTTCCTTTTTCTTTTTTTCCGCCCCCCCAAACACCTTCAGGCTGTGAGCGATGCTGGCTCTCCATGGCAATGGCAAGCGCTGAATGTCAGTAAATGTATGGTTCATATACACTGTGCTGTACATCAGCGAGCTTGAGCTGCGGCGGCGGAAAACCCCAGAATGTTTACCCCTGAAGAAAAGCAAGCCGAGGAGCTGAGGAATAGCTGCTGTCAGGCCACGCGGAGGGAAAATCTCCGGGAAAAGAATTTACATCACGGCCACGGCCGGCGGGGGGGGACGACCAATAAATGTTTCATAATTCGATGAATAATAGTGAATAACTTCCCCCTTGAATTTCTCATAAACATCCACTTTTTCGAGCTCTGCCTTGCACAAAGAGGAGAAAGAAGGAGGAGGTGGTGGTGCTACAGTATGAAAGTCTAATGTTAAAGAGAGGGCAGAGGAGGGAGGAGGGCAGCCCGGGGAGAGAGGAGAGAGCCACAGGTGAGAGGGTGGCCGCCTCGCAGCTCTGAGTTAATCACTCCTTCCATTTCTCTGTCAGACCTCAGGAGGAAGCAGGGAGGATGGAGGAGGAGGAGGGAGGGAGCAGCTGGCCCCGTGACGACCACAGGGAAAAGAAAGCTGATTATTAGGCTCTGGCTTTGACTTTTGGAAAAACGTGTGCGATTTCCCTCTCTGCGTTTGTGTCAATACGGGAATGTGTTTTAGTTATGCACATTTCATGAGGAAGAGGTTATGACTTTCTGTGCGCCAGGGGGAGTACACGTCTCCCCCCTGTGTGTTGTGAGAGTAAGTGTGTGTGTTTATATGTGTGCGATGTCCACAGATGCAGAGCAGGACCAGTGTAAACCGCCGCTGATGTGTTTGCACTGCAGCGATGATGAACGAGCCGGTTTGATATTTGTCTCGCCTGCCTGGGAAACGCGAGTCCCGGAGCTCCGCTGTCACACACACACACACACAAACACACACAGGTCCCTCCTTCTCCCACCCGGGCCTCTGGGGCACGCGTGATTTATGAAGAGTTAACCCACACCCCTTTATGAATGTGCATAAATAATAATGCGGCGTGTCACCGAGCAAAGCCAGCACCGCGATACCTCAGCTGGTGGCTCGCTTTGCGTGTGTGTGTGTTTTAATGGGTGGGTAGGCTCTCATCGGGTGCATATGTGCTCCATCACTGTGGCTGATGTGACAGGTGTGTGTGTGTGTGTGTGTAGATGCAGAGAGGGAAAAATAACTCCTTTTGAGTAACATACTTTTTTACCTTTTTCCTACCTGTTTGCCTGAACAATAACCTGTCAATAATTGTGTGTGTGTGTGTGTGTGTGTGTGTGTGTGTGTGTGTGTGTGTGTGTGTGTGTGTGTGTGTGTGTGTGTGTGTGTGTGTGTGTGTGTGTGTGTGTGTGTGTGTGTGTGTGTGTGTGTGTGTGTGTGTGTGTGTGTGTGTGTTTTGTCGCCTGTCGCTGTAGGTGAACTAGGTTTGAATGTTTTCCTTGGAGTGTCTCATTGTACTTCATGACAGGAAGGAGATTGAAATCAAAATGAGTTTGGACACCGTTTCTATTTTTTCCTGAATTCGCTATTCCTCCGGTTTGCTGTTTTGTTTTTTTTTAATTTTGAAAGATCTGGGTCATCCTTTTGCTAAATGTGAATGAATGTAAATGCTTAGACCGGTGTGTACCAACAGAGGAATTTACTTTGGTGTGCCAGGGGGTTTAGATCAGCCTGTCGGAGGCATCAAAGAGACGTTATGTTCAATGCGGAGGTACGAGCCGCTGTTTGGAACCTACTTCAAACGGAGAGACACAAAGATTTAGAGGTGCGAGCGGTGACGTCTGATATGATTCGTTATTTTTAAGGAGTCCCCCCGCCGACTGCAGACGAGTCGGATTGTGCATCTGCTCGTGTTCCTTCAGTTCACGAGTCCGTAGACGGAGTGTGTCGCTCCTTACTGTCCTTGTTGTTGCTTCTCTATTCTTACACACTACGTGTGTGTGTGTGTGTGTGTGTGTGTGTGTGTGTGTGTGTGTGTGTGTGTGTGTGTGTGTGTGTGTGTGTGTGTGTGTGTGTGTGTGTGTGTGTGTGTGTGTGTGTGTGTGTGTGTGTGTGTGTGTGTGTGTGTGTGTGTGTGTGTGTGTGTGTGTGTGTGTGTGTGTGTCCGTGTCCATGCAGGTCCCACGCCAGGTATGTGTGTGTGTCCCTAAGAGGTAATCCCCCACATCTGGTAGTGTGCTGCAGTATAGATTCAGGCTGAAAGAGAAGTAGGATTAGCTCCGCTCTCACCAGTAATACGACCAATTTTCTTCCTGTTTGAATAACACAGGCCAAGCGTCCCCGCGACGGCCCCCAACATGTGTGTAAGTTGGAGTGGCCACACTATGTGCTCTTGAACATGGAATAGTGTTTTGGCGCATGCTTGAGTGTGTACGAATACAATTTTCATAGTGGCGTTTTCTTCGCAGACTTGAGGTGCAGGTGCCTCCCGTTTTTTGGCAGGCGTTCTCTATTTCCAATCTCTTCCAAGAAGCTCTGACTATATCACCAACTATGGCAAGTGTCTTTTTGTCCTAAATCAATCCAGTATATGTTCTTTTTTTTTCAGCAGGTTTGAAACTTCTATGTTATCACTTTCAGGCCAATGACATGTCATTTAAGAAATAACAAGGTGTGGTGGTGATATTAATGTCTATACAATAGCAAATGTTGGGGAATATAAACTTGTTTGACCCATTTCTAGTTTCTAAAATATATTGGTTCTCAAAGCACAAGGGTTAGACACATTTAGTCATGCGTACTGTTGGAAAAGCTTCCTGGTTTTAATTTGATGATGTTTCTATGGGCTGAGCACCAGCTGAACTCACTGGGTGCTGTCCAGAGGCATTCTGGGAACTAGAGTAAATCCCTCACAAATAGAAACGTTAATTGCATCATCCTAATACGTCTCCTTTTATGAATTAAACATTGAGAACATACATCCTCAGATGATCCGACCTGCAGCCGCGACCTCCACGTCCCCGCTCTTCATGCCGAAGAGTGTCTCTAATCACAATTACCTGCCAGTCTATTGAAAACGGCAAATAACTGTCGCCGCCTCGGCTCAAATCGTTTGCCGCGTCTCACGCGATGTCGAGGATTTCAAGAAGGCAAATTTCTTGCACAGGCAGGGTGCGATTCTTAACTTTCACCTCCCCCCGTACCTGTGAACTGTCAATATTCATCGCACTTCACAGCCGTGGAGGAAGTCATTCTCTCCGCGCCGCGTCGGCTCTTTGTTGAGCGGCATCTAATTCACACATGAAGGAGTTGGGAGCGCTTTCTGTCGCCGTCTGCGAACACGCCGAAGTTTCCCCGAATCTTCACACCTCAGCCGCCTGCGATTCAGAGAATGAAAAAACAACAACACCAGATACACAAATGCACATTCAGGAGCCATATGGATGGAGTATTTGCTTTTGTGCTCAGTTCCATCAGTCGAGTGTAAAGTGCAGTTTGGATCCTTTTAGCGATGGTGCGATCACAAATGTTTACACCGAGTCAGATTGTCATCGAGTGCAAGTAAGAGGTTTATTCCCTGATTCACATTTTTTGCATCTGGGGAAAAAAAAAATAGTTTCTCTTAAGCCTGCACTTTGGTGAAGAAAGTCTGTGTGTGTGTGATTCGGAAGCTCTCTGTGTGCATGTGTGTACTGTATATATGAGTGAGTGTGTGTGTGTGTGTGTGAGAGAGAGAGAGATGATTGGGTTACCACACTACTGTCAGGATGCAGCGCGCTCCTTCTGAATTATGCATCTCTTGTTCAAAGAAAGAATGAAGAAGAATAGCATGAGAAGGAGAAAACGGTGGAGAGGGGGGCAGTCGTAAGATAAATGACAACAGCACAAAAGCAGAGCATCTCAATAGACTGGTACCACACACGCACACACACGCACGCACGCACGCACACACACGCGCGCACATACACACACACACAGCAGTTTGAGACTGCGATGAGAGAGGAGAAGAAAAATGGGTTGATTAGTACCAGCAGATGAAATAGGGAAGTGTGTGTGTGTGTGTGTGTGTGTGTGTGTGTGTGTGTGTGTTTGTGTTTGTTTGTGAGTTTGTGTGTGTGTGTGTGTGTGTGTGTGTGTGTGTGTGTGTGTGTGTGTGTGTGTGTGTGTGTGTGTGTGTGTGTGTGTGTGTGTGTGTGTGTGTGGGGGGGGTGGGTGTGGGTGTTGCTGATACCAATGTGTACTTGAACGGTAACAGCATGCAATTGTGTTTGTTTAAAGCAAGGTGGCACTGTTCCTCCTTAAACTATGAAAAGTGCGTGTGTGTGTGTGTGTGTGTGTGTCTGAGATTGTGTTCACATTTATGTTTTTGTGGTGTGTATTTTTAAGCAATGCCTTTTGTACAGTGTGTGAACATCCCTGATTGCATATATATATATTTGTGTGTGTGTGTGTCCATCCCCATCACTCATCACTCTATCCCCTCCCTTGTGTGTTCCATACAGGACGCGCTGCATTTGGCTAATTAATTCTCAGCGAGTACATCAATTATTAAAAAACACTTGACTGCTGTTCCATCTGTGAGTCGCAACATGTAAACACAATGTACTTGTTTACAGCAGCCGTGATCGTTTCATATCCTGACCATTAAAAATGCAAAAACGGTAACCGTGGCGCATTTAAAAACACTGCACCTGATTGGCCCGCCGGGCTCACACAGGGGCCTGTGTGGAAGCAAATCTCGGGCCAGTGGCAAATCAAAATAATGTGTAAGTTTATTGATCACAGTAAATAAAAAGTGTAATGGGGAGGTCAAGGGTCAGGCTCGGATACAGCATACAGTCAGTGTTCTGCACAAGGCCACTACTGAACTGAACATTAACATTTTACTGTAATAATCACAATGTCTTGATTTATCACGGGGGAGAAAGAAGTGCGTTTTGTTATTTAGATGCAAAGCTCCAACTGCAGTATGAGAACACTGACACTGTTCTCAGTGCAGTCGGGCGTTGCAACACTTCAGCGGTGTAGCAAAGCAACTGTCGGCAGTCACTTGTGATGTCCAGAGGGGGGGTGGTGTGTTTTTTTGTGGCCGATCTTATAAGATATCCTTTTTAACAATGCACACAAAGACATTAATGGGGTTACTAACAACGTAGTCAGTGTTCCTCCACTGTCAAGACGTCTGCTGTGAGAAATGGGCGAAAGTGTGAACATGATGATGCTCCCCGGCTCACTGGCACGACTGATGTTTATGGTTTAACTGTAAAATATCAAACCTCAAGTTCATTTCTTTGTCACTGAGGCTTGATGACGTCTTGGGATATATATCGCTATCTGACATTTTTCTGCAATAATAGAATCATAAATGCAAGCAATGTCATCGTGATTGTTTTCTAATGTTAAAGATGGATTCAGGAGGTGTCAGGAAATTGTACGCATTTTTTATTCAGGTTGAGAACATTAAATCGGGATCAGACTTGTATGACATGCAGAAGTTTTGTATATATTTATATGTAACATCTTATAACTCATTGTCTATGGACAAAAATACGCACAGACTCTGCGTGCCTGATATGTATATGGATTTCATGTATGTCATGACAATCACTTTAGTTCTGCAGCACACACACACACACACACACACACACACACACACACACACACACACACACACACACACACACACACACACACACACACGCACGCTCCTTCCAGCTAGTCTGGTCACGCTGGGTACACACCCTGCATGATCATTACGTGGCAATATAAAGGATTCAGCTATTTGTATTTGGCACAGGTATTGGTGTGTGTGTTTGTGTGTGTGTCTGTGTGTGTGTGTGTGTGTGTGCGTGCGCGCGCTATGGAAATCAGACAAAGGGGTCACATTATTCAGCAGGAGTTGACATGCAGGCTCCTCAGGTTCATATCAATATCCCCGATCGGACACAGCATGAAAAATAAGGCGATTTGTTTCCTGGAATACTAATCCGAGTCAGCGGGGACTGAGGGAAAGAACCCGTCAAGGTTTTGTTGTTCACCGCCGGGTTCCTCCAGAAGAGCACAGGGTGGTGCTTTTGTTTGAAGGACTTGAATTTCAAGTTCAGTTTAATTGTCTTGTATTTGACAGTAGTAACGGTTGTTTCCTCTTGCGCAGCGAAAGGCTGGAACATAATCCGTAAAAAGATGTCCAAAATCTTTAGTTAGATCACGCATACAATTTCACTTAACTCTAAACGGTATCCTGCCCAGTCTTTGTCAGCTTTCGAGTCCAACTCCAGCTTGTCACCAAGCGACTGCGTGTTTGCCACAGTGATAGGATCAGTGAAGATTTGCCATCAGCATTGAAACATGATGACAGCCTCTTTTTTTTTCTCACGTCAGTTTGACCCTCGTCAGCACCCGTCAGCTGTCAGCTGTGGTGGAAGCAATTGTGACAACAACCCAGCCTGACGTCACCCATTTGGTTTGTAGTCTGCCGTTTTGAAGCCTCGAGTTTAGCATTTTGACCAGCGGCGCCATCTCGGTGTATGGAAACCAGAAATAACCTCCAGATAAGTAACACCAGCACCCATTGGACGCACTAGCTGTCAATCACTCGGTATCCATGCCCCAATTCATATCGTGCCTTGTCTATTTTACTCTAAGTCTTGTATTGTCTTGTATTGAAGAAGACTTTGAACCAGAGATCGAGAAAATAAACTCCTCAGGAAAATGTTTTCGTGACGTGATGCAACCAAATGCAACGGCCCTTGATTGATAGGGCAGGAGTTAATGGTTATGACTTGCATGGCGCATGATTAATTAAAAGTCCTCGTCGTGGAACCAGGCGCCTCAAAAGTGAGGGATTTTGTTGAGTGATGAGTAGCAGCAGGGCGGCCTTCATCAGCGCTCCCGCTCCCCACCGCTGTCAGCCGCAAATAAATAATGAACTCCAGGTAAAACAAATCATCATCATCGTCGTCATCATCACCCCTCCGCACATTCAAAGAAGTTGTTGTCGCTCAAGAACGATTGCGATGTCTTCGCCCGCTCGCCCGTCGGCGCGCGTCTTGCACGCGCGCATCACATAATGCTCCGAGAGACTTCTCCCTTTGATTGATGCTGTCAGCGAGTTCGGCGAGAGAGACGGCGGCTCGGGAGCGAGGCAGATAAGGGGAGGAAGAGGAAGGCCGATAAAGAAGAGAGAAAGAGCTCGAGAAGCATCCGTCAAGCGGCGCAATCAGATTGTTTCCTTGGTGTTCCGTCTCTTCTGTTCTCTCTCTTCTCTCTGCATCTGCCAGCCTCTTCGAGTCCTCATCTTTTCTTTCACTCGCTCTCTCTAATCTCTCATACACACATGCACACACACACACACACACACACACACACAAGCACACAAATTCAGTAGATGCATCTCCTTTGCATGGCATCGGTCAGGTGTCACGAGGATATTGAATCACGGGAGGTTGAGGTGAGAGGCGGCGTCGCAGCATGATGGATGATACATATCTCACCGCCTCCTCTGTGCTTATTGTTTACACACGGAAACTTGAGTGCGCGCACACACACACACACACACAAACTCACACACTCTTGCTCGCGCACTCCTTTGTTGTTAATTGGCGTCCTCCACTCGTCTGTTGTTTCATTTCTATCCCTCGTTCCGTTGCGGTTATTGCTTTTCATTAAGTGGTCATTTCCTTCGCCGGCACCGTCTAATGAGAGCGTCACGCCGCCACGCACCCATTTATCAAACCACGTACACGCGGTGGCACGGCCCCGCAGTCAACACACACACAACCACACATTCCCTTTTGCCCTATCTGCCATCATGTCCCTGTCTCAATTAGGATTGTTTGTCGTTCTCCTGCCCTCCATCCCCTGTTCATTTGGCCGCCCCCGTCTCTTCCCGCCGCCTCACCGTGGCAGCCGCGTCATTGTGTTTGGCAGCTTCTCATTCTCGTGTCACATCTCATTTGACTGCTAATTTCATACCTACACATCTCGCCTCGCCGCGCCGCGCCTGTTAACTCCTTGGAGCCGGCCGCTGGTCACATTTTTCCTTTTGTTCGGAAAGAAAAAAAAAGTTCCGGTGTGTTTCGCAGACGAGCGGCGGATGAGCTGTGACTCTGCACACGCATCTGCACATTTGGCAAAATGAGGCAGGTTGCATCCCCACTGTTGGCTTGATTAATCACATAAAAGCCACAGTGCAAACATTGCGTAACTCTGCAGAGTTTCTCCAGCTCAGACCGACAAACCTACAGTGCCTTGAAGTGATTTTGTTCTGTCCAGATCACGTGCACATCAAGTTATGAAATTGTGTGTGTGTGTGTGTGTGTGTGTGTGTGTGTGTGTGTGTGTGTGTGTGTGTGTGTGTGTGTGTGTGTGTGTGCGTGTGCGTGTGTGTCTCTTCCAGCTAGTCGCCGTGTTCCAGCTCGGGAAGACGGACAGTCCCAGGGAGAACATGTCCAACTACTCCAGCGCCGCCCCCAGCCCCGAGCCGTTCCACTACTACCCCCACCTGCAGTACCAGGAGCCGGCCAGCGGAGAGATCGAAGTCAACGAGGCCGTCCTCAAAGCAAGTGCGTCAAATCTGCTGTAAACGTTTTCTTCATTTGTAGCTCATTGATAGCAGATGTTGAATAATTAGAATTCATTACCCGTGCTCTGCATTATAAAGAATGTATATTAATATGTGTTACATTTACGGAGAACAAGTTTCAGGGATTTTACTTCCCTCTTTCCTCTCTCCCAACACTTAAAAAACTAAACCTATGCTCAATCAACACTTTCACTTTTTTTTTTTGACAGCGTGAGAAAGTGGGTGTTGGTGAGACGGCATTAGGTGTGTTTAGGTGTTCGACTGTAAATGAGTGAGAGAATCAAGAAACAGTATTTATGGAACAACTGGAAGCTGTACCCGACCGCGTACGGTGGGTTTTGCCTGTCAAGTCGTGGGCGTGAGAAAACAGATGCAGCGCTGACGCGGCGTTCGCCCGCGTCGCCCCGCCGAGTGCGTTCTTGTTTTCACACGTCGCTGCAGACTGAGAGTTACCAAGGCAACGCTTCTGGGTATTTTTTTTATTTTTTCATACAGAGATTTAAGCCACAACATCAAAATCAATCCCCAGTCTTAATGTTATGGCGGATCAGTGTATACAGTTACAGCGTCTATGTAAATATATATTTACTTTTCAATAGACAACGTGATACATGTGGTGTTATTAAGCGCCGTGCTGCTCCTTGATTCTGTCATCTAGTCTTCCCACACTGGCAAAATCTTCTCTCCGTGCGCCATTAAGGTGACGGATTTAAAACATCACGAGGTGCCGTCGAGCCAATCGCGGTCCCCCTGACCGCGAGACGGCCTAACCCTGACAGTGCGGCGGCGAGACCTCCAGGCAAAGCTGACAGAGAAGGGAGGGGAAAAAAGTTGACCCTGATCAAAGATGACGGCCGACTTAATTTAGTAACGGTTCAAAATATCTTCGCTATGGAGTCCTTTTTTTTCTCTCTTTCATTGTATGGGAGGAATGCAAAGCGGAGAAGGAAATTATATGTAACCCTAAAAGCTGGTTGCTGTAGATCTCACATGGAAGATGCACAACTGTCATTTTCATCCTGCCCTGCTGCCATCTTTCCCCCTCTGCTCCGTCTCTTTGCCAGTCTCTCTCTCCCTTTATTTTATTTTAAAGCCCCCTTGCTATTGCATTTACATTTTCGGGTATTTAGCTGTTGCTCTTATCCAGAGCGTTGGCGGGTAGAAAAGCTCAGGAATCCAATGTCAGGCACTTTAGTTTAGGGAGAGCGTGTTCAGAGTCCTGCAACAATGGCTGGATGTATTAAACATATATTCCCCTTGTGCCTCAGTGTTGCAGTGAGAAATAATGTGTCTGTCCGTTAAACTTCCGCCGGGGACATTCTGCCGCTCGCGGAGTCAGAGGTTAGGCTGGAGAAATAAAATGTTGTTGGTGGTTCAGTCACTTTAAAGTTTAAAGTGTGTGCAGCGGAGCGGATGGTAAAAGATAAGTGAGGATGACAGTTTAGACGGTGATATAAAAAATTGCCGCTTTTATGTGAGCTGGGAATAGGGGTATTTTTTTTGTTTTTGCATTCAGGAAATGGAGTGAACAAGTTAGTGGGTCACGGTGCATCTCCAGAGGGAAACGTCGTCACAATGTGAGTCAGTCAGACGTCTTAAGGGAGCGTCTGGGGAAATATGTGCTCCGTCTGGGCTACAGTGGCTCCTAGCTAGAGATGCGAACTTACTGTAAATGATCTGGAGCATGATTTGTATCCGTCCATATCATTCTTTTCTATTCTAGAGCCTTGTATTGGTTTGTTTTTGAATAGTACGAGGCCAATAAATTGATAAAGGATAACATTTTTAAAAAGGAACACATTTAATAAGGGTCTGGAATCACCCTGTCATTTTCCCCACTCCATCTGTTGGCTATAGAGACGCAGTGTGACGCCCCCATACACACACACACACACACACACACACCTGCCCTTTGCCATCGCTCTCCCCCCTGCCCACTTTTGCCCTCTTCTTCCCCATTATCTGTCCCCTCTCCACTCCAGTCAGCCAGTTCTTGCCTACTCTACTATTCAGCTTCCACCACCTGCCATCCACAGGCCCACCACCCGGCCCCCGAGACCCTGACCCGTCGCCCCCCCCCCACCCCCCCACCAGATACTTACTCTATCCCCAGCCTCCCGTCCTGCCCTGCTCTCCCAGTCTCTGCATGGCTTCCAGATCTAACTAGATTAGCACCGCAGCCTGTCAGCATGCCCAGGGTCCAGCTGAGCGTGAATGGACTAATTCCAGCCCCCCCCCTCTCCGCTCACACACACCCGTCCCACCCTGTTTTTTACCCAGTGGGACCTCATCCTGCCCCCAGCCCCGCCCAGCCTGCTCTCTAGCCCTGTTGAACCCTGACTAACTCAGTTATGATGTGACCCTGTGACGCCCCCCATACAGAGACAGACTAATGCAATAAGGCCGCTCTGTTGTCATCCGGACATGCGCACAATATGACAAAAGAACCGCAGGATGCGGGTTAAACAACCCAACGCACCCAAAGCCTTCGCCCCCTACCACTACAAGGTCTTACGCTTCGTCCATACGAATACGTTCACATTTTAAAACTAAAACGATAAACTGATAATAGCTCCGTATTGCACTGTAGCTCCCATATTAAGTATGTAAACACTTGAACTCATTATCGCTATCAAACCCGAGTAAACATTACCTGTTAAACTCTATTACTATTAATATATTGAACTCATGTGCCAAGTACAAAAGTGATAGTTGAGTAACTGCATTGAGGCATAATTAGAAGAGTCACGCGTCTGGTAAGGCCGAGGTTACTGGGAAAATTAAGTTTCTGCAAACCACGTGAATGCCTTTAATCGCACTATTACCTTAATCTGATCATTCACAATAATCTGGTCATAGTGTTGTTCAAGTCGTCGAGTGGTCGCCGGGTGGTGGCAGATGGGACAAGGAGTAATTCAGTAATCAGTCAGCCATCAGAGTGTTTGTGTGTCAGGTCGGGCCGCTTGTTTGAACAGGGTGATTGGACTTCACATTGCCCCAGTGGGATGATTAGACCCGCATTGATCTGCTGCTACACACACACACACACACACACACACACACACACACACACACACACACACACACATACACACACACACACACACAAATGCACACTTCTAGGAAGAGAGTCCTTATCACATCATCCCATGAGCAGCCTGAGCCTGAGCTGCTCTATCGATTGCCAGAGAAACAAGACCACCCTGGCCCATGGCATGAAAAAAACTCACGCATGTGTACACACACACACAAACACACACACACACACTCAAAAATATAAACACACACAAAAGTAAAGCAAAGTCTCTGCTGTTAATAAATCTACACATAGAATACACACCAGACACACATGCTTGCACATACAAACTCAGAGGCAAACAGAGGCGAACACACACTGATTAGAATGTGTATCCAGATACACACACACACACACATACACATACACACACACACTCAGCGAGAAACATGATGCGCCCTTGTTTTCATCCTGCCCAGGCAGTGAACCGCTCCAATAGAAAACTTCCAGCGGACTAAAAAACAAGAGGAAAATTCTTAAAATAAACTGCTGTGTTCCCAGAATTGCATAAGCAGCCCAGTTAGTCAGGAACCGCAGATGGAGAGTCGGAGGCAGATGAACACGGAACTGGCAAAGTTCACCAAGCCCTCTTCAGATCTCAAGGGGGAAGAGTGAAGAACACGACTTGGGCGTGTTTCAATGTGCAACCATTTGTTTTTCCTCTGGCATTGAAGTGGCCACGGAGATGATTTTGGCGGCGGGGGGTCTATTTAAAGTTTCACTTTCACCTTGTGGTTTTGCGAGAGCAGCACAGTTCTGTTCATTTAGCCGACCTTAAAATACATCCCGGGTTCCAGTGCCTCCACCTCCTCCTCTCCTCCCTTTTTGGAAGGAGGAGGGCATGTTCAAGTCTGTGATCTTAAAATACATAGAAAAACGAAAATTGCACAGAGGGCATGGATGATGATGTGCCGCCGCTGCTGAGGGCTGCAGATGCCACGCTGCCGCTTCGAGTCTCCCCACGTAGCTTCTTCAGAGGCTTTTGATTTCTTTTTAAATAATTTGATCAAATGCTCGCACCCGTTTTAGATCAGAAACAATTTTAGGTTCAATAATATATCATGTAAAGTGAATGATTTATTCTCTGGATTTTAAGGATAGAACCCAATAGAAATGTTTCTACAACTCCGACCTTGTGGATACATGCTACTATTTTTTCCAAGCATGTTAAACAGCTGAGCGAGGTATGAACTGTAGATGTTCTAGCCCACTGCTAAAGCCCCTCTTCCACCAGCACAGTCACTTTTGACTAGTACTTCCTCGGAGGCGTTCTTGTTTATGACTGTCCAAGCGGTGGCTGACCTGCGAGACTTCCAACTGTCACTCTCATCGATATCCCTAACCCCGCAGAGGTCCCTCCGGGTCAGAGGTCAAAGCTAGTGACCCTCTAGGTTCCTTCACACGGCCGTGGGCTCTGAGGTCTTAAGTGGTGGGAGGATTGATGGGAGGCGGATTTGACTCCCATGGAGAAATGGAGGAGGATTTATGGGGCCGACCGCCGGGTAATGGACCCTGACTGTGACCATGGAGCGGCCTCGGTCACCTCAGAAAAGTTGCATCATTGACATTGCGGTTAAGTGCGAGCGCGCGTCGAACCTTGAGGTCGATGGAGCTCATTTTGGGAAATCCATTATTGCCATTTGGGAAACGAGTCATTGCTTTCGGTTCATCATTCAGCGTCTGTAGAAGTGCTCTTATTAACTCCGGCCTGTCCTTGCTGCAGTTAAGGTGTTTTGGTACTTAATGTACCTTTTGTCCTCTTGGGTGAGGACAAAAGAGCTGCTGTCAGCTTTTTGTCTTGTCACGGTGAGGGAAGCGTCACCTTAGCAGACCTGTGCTGAACACAAACTTCGAGTGTGGACTGTACTGGTGTTAACTTCTTGGAGTCTGATGCATGCTCTCCTCTCAGTCTGCGTTCACTCTCCGTGTATCAGACAGGTGGCGAAGAACAAAGAACCAGACGTTCAGTTTTACCACATATATGTACCGATCCGATGCCACGTCTTTCCACTGTGAAATATTGGGTCTGGAAAATGTAAAGACTAACTGAACACGGTTCAGAAGTATCTGCAGAAAGTGTTCGACCTATTTTAGACGCACACAAGATAAAAGGACAGAGACAAACCGAAGCCGCTGACAAGCTGAAGCTCTGTCTGGTGTCATTTCTTGTGCCTGCTCTCAGATACATTTTTTCTTTTTTCTTTAAAGATATGTTTCTGTGTCGAATTAAAGCACATTTCATAACGGCAAATCACACTGTTTCCTGTGTAGCTTCTGCCAAACATTTCAACACAAAAGTCTGCTCTCCCAAATCGAATAAATTAGACGGTGTCGTGTTGATTTCCACAATTAAAAACAAAACAAAGCAACAAAAAAAATGAGAAGGCTGAACTCGAGGGAGAAAAACTAGACAGAAAATGGAGCCCTAATTAAAAAGAAATGAGCATTTGGAAACTTTTCAACGCACATCAGGGTTTGTGTCTTACAAAATTCACTGTTATGATAATTGATAAGAAAAAGATTAGACACATGTATCACACGTGTGTTTGAGATGTTTTGCATCCGGACACACACACACACACACACACACACACACACACACACACACACAGACAGACAGCTCCCTCTCCTCCTCTGCTCTCTCTATTCCGACCACGTTAGACCAGGACCCTGTCGCTGACCCTCCAAAGAGAGATTGATTACAGGAAAGAGAATTTTTGTTTGTCTTCCCTTTTCTCTTTCTCTCAAGGTTTCCTCTCTCCTTCTATCACCCCCCCTTTCGCTGTCACCATCTCTCGGCTCTCTTCTTCTTCTAATTTCTTTTTTTTTTCTGTTTTGTTTATCTCACACTCTTGCCTTTTTCTCCCCCCCTCTGTCTTTATTTTCTACTCTGTCGAGTTGAATTTGAAAAACACGCCGCCGCGTGTTTTGCTTTCCGCAAATATCACTCTGCTCCCCGCGGGTTGGATATTCAAAGGAAGAAGCGGCACAAAGGTCCAAATTAGATTCTTTTGAGTTGTTTTAATTTTTGATTTTTTTGGACCTGCCCGTGTTACCTCTCTGTGTGAATTTGTGTGTGGTAACAGCTGGTCATATGAAAAATGTGCACTGTGGGTTGGTGTGGGGTCTGGGTGTGTTGCTGGAGGGATTGGGTGGTTGGTGGTCCTCTCCTTGGAGAGCCTGAAAACGTATTTGTTATACTGCAATGTGCCATCTGCAATATGCTTCATCAAGAGCCAGTTATTCCATCTTTTAAGCTTTAGTTTGTTTATAAAAGTTTATCTTCAGGTGGGAAAAAACAAAAATCTTAGAATGTCCTTTTATTTTCAGTGCTGGAGTGTGAATTGCTTGTAGAAAAGCGCAGAGGGCCTCAGGGGTCCGTCTAGCCTCCCCAGCTTCGCTGATGCTCATTTCCACAAGATGGCCCAACTGCTCAGCGTGAAAAGTTGCCAAAAAAAAAGTGTCTGTTCCCTTTAGGGCCGTAATGAAAATATATCTCATACAGTAACTGCAACACATCACACCTACTCTGTTGCCTATCCACTGCATGTTATGACGGAGTGATCATCCTCCAGGGTAAACGTTTGACAGTCAGCTCAAAAAGGATAATAATCTTTAGATAGTGTGGAGAAAATGTGAAAGTATGAAAGTGAGGTATTAAAATTGACGTCCCTGGTTCCCTGCTCTCACCTCCCTCCTCCTCTCGCCAGCTCCTCCTCAGCCTTGAGAAATCAAAATATAATGTGATTTGTTTTCAGCAGTGTGGAAATTAACAAGACGGTTGCCGGGTGTCTCTCTGTCTCTAACGCTTACCCTTTCTCGTCCCAGATACACCTCTGCTGGTGAGGAGCAGCAGCGACTCGGCCGTGGCTCCGCCCCATGAGAGGATGGTGACATCGACGCCCGAGGACCGCGGCAACGGATCTCCTGAACCGGTGAGCAGTCTCACACTGGCATAAGGTTATGGGAGGCAGGACGGGGACCAGAAAGCAGTTTCTTAATATTTTTCATTGAATTTCATTTTTGCTGTTAATTGATAGCAGATTAAAGATGCCAAAATTATAGATTTTTAAGCCATTTCAACTTCTGCAGCGACTTAACTCCTGTAGTTCAAGCTAGTCGTCCAGCAGACAATGGACAGAGATGAAAAGTGTAAACAAAATGTTTCACAACGGTTTCCACTCCGTCTGTGGTGTGTGCCAGTCCGCCCCACCGATGACAGAGAGAAACCCAGTGAATGTTCTTGTTGTGGTCCAGCTCCGAGCCTCGGGCTGCACTTTGAAAAGGGGTCGGCTTTTCAAGTGCTCTCTCCCTCTATTGCAAACAGGCCGCCACGAGGAAGAACTTTGTCTGCTGCCTATTCTTGTCTTGTGTGTGTGCGTGTATGTGTGTTTGAGGGAAACTCACATAGAGAAAAGGAGGGGAGAGAGAGAGAGAGGGAGTCCCCTTGTTTACCCCCGCAGTGTCCCACACTGCAGTGACTAAGCAGAACCCAGGCGTCAGCAAGCGGCGACTTAACGCGACGACAAAGAGCCCATATTTCATGTCCAAAAAAGCGTCGGGCCTCATCTCCTTCAAGCAGTAGGGTGTAGGGAAACGCAGCCCACGTAGGTGATGACGACAGGAACAAGGTATCTCATGTTAAGTTCTTGGTTCTTCTTAACTAACCGGATCAAATGCAAACAATGTAACGGAAACACAAGCGTTGGTCAAGTGTGAAAGCTCCTTAAGACAGAACAAAGGATCTTTCTAACCATGTAGTGTGTAAATGCCTGAGTGTGTGTGTGTGTGCGTGTGCGTGCAAATGGCGAGGAGTCCGTCACAACTCATGGGCATATTGAGTCCGAGTCCTGATGGACTTCCAGAGATCAATACACTATCACTTCATCCTCACACATCCACTGTACCGCTCCTCACTTAACTCATGCAAACACACTCTTAAACACTTTCAAGTGACGCGCACGCACACGCACACACACACACACACACACACACACACACACACTCGTGCCCCTCTTTGTCTTGGAGGAGGTATTGAAAGCTAGATAAAGTGTAATTAAGGCTGATAGAGTGATAAATATGCGGTCCGCCCCTCCAATTGATTTTACTGCCTGCGATGGAGAAGGCCAAGGTTGGCCCACTTCTCCCCGTCTTTGATTCACATGTCCTCTTTGCACGCGGCACTTGCGGTCTTTCTCTCCCTCTTTATCAGAACAGTTACTGAAATTGGCAAAAGCCTGAGCAGTGCTAAACATGCAGTCGGCCCCTTAATTGATTAGGACTTCCTGCCATGATCAAAGCTAATAAATGAGACGTTTAATGTTGCTCCTCTAACAGTAGTGGCAGCCGAATTTCTTTTTTCTCTCTCGCTCCCCTCGCCCTTTTTTTCTCCAATCCTCGTCACGTTTCTTCATCAACCACTCTTTCTGTCCCGCTGACTCGCTGTGCTCCCCCCAACTTTGGACTGATTTTCAGCACCCCGAGGCGCTGCTGATGCAACGCACGTTGGCTCAGCAGAAAGTCGGGAACTTTAATGTTTTGCACGCTGTCCGGCGTTGATGTAAAAGGAAAAAGAGAGAAAAAAAAGCAGTCACCTTAATTAGCCAAACTAAATCCTGCTTTTTTTCTGTGTGAGACTGTAAAAAGTGTCTTTTTAAACACCAGCAGCTGGATATTGTGTGTACTCGTGTGTACGTCCCCTGAGGATTGCACTGCATGTTTGAGTGTGTGTAGGATCGTGTTTTCCAAGAGCATGTGTGGCAGTCGGCTGAAGTGATGGATATGACGAAGGTCAGGTAGCACTGGTTTGTAGACTGAGGCTGTGATCCCGTACACGTACACACACACACACACACACACACACACACACACACACACACACACACACACACACACACACACACACACGCACACACACACACACACACACACACACACACACACACACACACACACACACACACACAAACACGCTATTTCTCAGCCGCCTGACATGGAGCAGATGACTACAGCACTCAGAGGACATACAGAGAAAACACACACACCTCATTACTCATCCATCTGACAACAACCACACACAGCAACGCACTCACACACACACACACACACACACACACACACACACACACACACACACACACACACACACACACACACACACACACACACACACACACACACAAACACCTCATCTCTCATACGCCCTGTCACTCACACACACCTCAGACTACAAATGGCGCCTGAAACACACAAGAAAACAGTGTGCAACACAAAAACGCAGCAGACAGCCTGTTAGTTGTGCTTCGACAGGTTTCGCAAATAATTTGAGCGGCCACAGAACCTGCCACATTCAAATCTCTAGATTTATTTAAAAAAACAAAAAACAGCCACAAAGTACGATTTCTGAGGATAATCAAGGTGCAAACGTTCCAAAATTCCTGGGATCTTTTGAAGTGTAGTTTAGGTTGAAACACTTACAGGAGTTGAAGTGGCAGCTGACGTGAAAGTGCTGAAGGGAGCTGAAGTGTCGGCGGCACTGACTGAAGTGTCAGCTGATGTGAAGGGTCGGATGATAATTACAGTGTCAGTCGAAGTGTGAGATACTGTTATGGTATTTTTTTCAACACAAGAGCATAATAATACTTTGGCAAAACAAAACTTTCTGTCTTTAAATTACTTAATTTAAAGACTTACTTAACATAACCACGTGTTTATACAGTACTGATTTGAATATACTGTAGCAAAAATAAGTTCTCAAGCAAGCAATGTTGTCTGAATTTAAAGAGTTGCACAAGAACTTTGCCAAAATGAAATAGCAGTAATTCATTTTTCTTTGTTATGTAAACCAGGAATTATGTGATCAACTCAGAAGTATACAGGACTTCTGTACAGCAGAGTTTGATTCTTGGTGCTTTAATATGATGAATAATGATTTTAAGAACAAAAGTGTGTTTCTTACGTGAGGGTAGTGATAACACATGTTAATACGCTACTGCTACTACTGTATCTCATCGTTCTAACGTTAAAGACAATGTAAGCAGCAATATGACATACTTGTGGGGACACGGAGGGCACGGAGCTTCCTTCTTATGCGAGCAGTGAGCGGGGCAGGCCGATTGGCCGAGCACAGCAGGGCGTCCAATAGAGGAGAGCTGCTGTTTTTATATTGACACATAAGCTCGCTCAATCAGGGATTAGAGCCACACTGGGCATTATGGCGTGATCCCATCCCTATATGCAATATTTAACATAATGCATGTTCTGTACTTATTGTGAAGCAGACTCACAAGGGTTTTTATATTATTGTACCATCTGTGTGTGTGTGTGTTTTACTGCCTTTCAGTTTCACGGTACACTTCCTGTAAAACTCGATGTACAGCGAGTGCGAGTGTGTTTTTTGATGTGTGTGTACATGTGTTCCTGCCAACCTTGTGTTCCCAGAGGCTGTCAGTACCTTGTCCTGTAACGAGGAAATGTGTACTGTAGGAGGAGAAGACTGTGTTGCAGTGTGTGTGTGTGTGTGTGTGTGTGTGTGTGTGTGTGTGTGTGTGTGTGTGTGTGTGTGTGTGTGTGTGTGTGTGTGTGTGTGTGTGTGTGTGTGTGTGTGTGTGTGTGTGTGTGTGTGTGTGTGTTCTAGCTAATGGCGTTGTGGGAAGATGCACAGCAACAATGGAGCCTCCAGCTCATCCTTCTGCCCCCGCACACACATGCGCTCCATTGTGGGGTAATCTCACATACTGCCCAGATAAGTGGGTCACTACTTGTGCAGGCAGCATATGTGTGTGTGTGTGTGTGTGTGTGTGTGTGTGTGTGTTTGTGTATTCATACTACACAGTTTTCATGTTTGCAGCTCTGCAGAGTCGTTACGCGGAGGTAATATTTGCAGGGAATGCATGTGTGGGGGTGTTTTGAAAGCATATATTTACTCTATGTGTGACAGAGGGTCCACCGGGGAGTTGGGTGTGGTGGTGGTGGGGGGTTGCTAAGGAGCGGGCTGGTGGGCGGGAGCTTTTTTAGCCATTAGTACTGGTGACACAATGAAAGTGACGAGGCAGAAGGACCTAATTGCGCCCTTCTTGTTTTTAGCGATTTAGGGGGGCAATTTCTCCCAGCCGCCCCTCGAGTGTGTTTGAACGCCTCGCAACAGTTTGACGCTGTCGTTTTTGTTGTCTGTCTCTTCGCCGTTCTTCTCTTCCTTGCTGGTTCGTTTGCCCCTGGGCTGGTTGATTTCGCCGACTTAAAAATAGAGCCTTGCCTGACACGGGGCAGGGATGGAAGGAAGGAGGGAGGGGGAGGGAGTGGTAGATAGATAGAAACATACATAGACGGAGTGAAAGAAGGACAGTGGCGCGTGGTAGGAGGGCGAAGCGTCCGGCCAGCGTTCTCTCTACGAAGGTGATTGATGGTGTCGTTAGTTTGCTTTGCTAATAGGCGCCGGGCCTCCTCCCGTTAACTGACGGTGTGTCCAGCGTGTGTGTGAAAAGGTAGAAGAGTATTAATTCATCACTTGATGACTATGATTTGTTTTTTTTTCTTCCTACAGGAAGTCAACCATGTGCTGAAAGGAGCTTTGGACCGACTGCGCACAGACGACCCGCCTGCCAAGATGAGCAAGTTTAACTTCAGGTAAGTGTGTGCATAGGGCAGCAGACAGCTCATAGCTGCATAGTGCAGTGTAGTGATGGAGACTGGGATTAACAATCCCAGCCTCATTTGTCAGCCTGACACTTTTACTGGATTAAACCGTCTCATGGGGGCGTGTGTGTGTGTGTCCCATTATGTGATGGGTTGAATTGTGGCTCTTTGTATGGTGGATTATTAATACACAGGGTAACACAAAAAGGCTTTCCATGAGACATAAAGATTGAAACAGAATCGGTTACATTAATGAAAGATCAGAGAAGATGAAATGAAGGAATCGATGAGAGCGTACTTTACATTGTATTTGGGAGGGATCTAAAAATAGCCCCTGATTCAGTTTAAAGCAAGTGGTTAACGCGGCCATGTTTTCATCCTGCTGTAGACGAGGCAAGCGTGGGGACTCAACGACTCAGTCAACTGACATATGTCTTCAGCTACGTGTAACTGTTGTTGTTTATTGTACCTGCGAGCTAAAAGTGAAATGTCTTTCGTGCTTCTTTGTGTATCATCAGCAGCATCAGATAGAAATCAGTTACTTAAGCAGCAGAAGCAGCATTACTGGCTCACCTGTTAAAGCTAGACCGACTTGTTGAGAGTGTGTACGTGCCTGTGTGTGCGCGCGTGCTGTGTGTACAGGCGACTGAGCGGACTGTATGTGGGCGTGCACACCAGGCATCTCACCATGGCAACCTCCTCTCCTCCTCCTCTCCATCACCTCTGTTTTTCGGGCACGTCACACTCGCAGACCTCTGGGACGATGGGAGTTTTTATCTTAATTTTTCCCCCCTGGCTGTCAGTCATGCGGTTACCATGGCAACAGTTAACCCATCCTTCACAGGCCCTCACCTGTATCGTCCAGTAAGCCCCATGACAAGGGTACAGAAAAATTAGTGACATCCTCCGCAGCCAACTGATTTGCCGCTGAGAGAGGAAAACAAAAAAAAACAACTACTTTTAAAAATAACTCTGGTGAGAATCAGTGGTGCTCAGGAGAAGTCTTGGCTGCGGTTGACAGATGGTGATTCTTCAGCGTTTTACACTACAGCGGTGTCTTGACAGCACTGTGATACAATAGAGGCGAGGCTCTCACAGATAGTTTGCCATGGTAACAGATGGTTGGCGTGCGGGTTGGTGCAGCGAGCGAGGGCACATTTGCAGCAACTCCCGGACCGCGAGTTTGTTAGGCACTCGCCGATGTAGAGGAAGTCAACCGAAAGTGGGAGCTCCATCTGTTTCGGTCCTCGTTTACTCTTTGCTCCCGGTGGAATGACTGTTTGTGTTTGTGTCAGTGGGATACTGGAAATGGGTGAGCCGAGCTATTCTGCATATTGGCACGCTGCGCTAACAAGCTCCGGCTGCCCTGTGATGAGCTTGTTTGTGTCGCCATTTGTTTTTTATTTGAATGTAAATGGGCTGAGGCTGTGTGTGTATGTGTGTACACGTATAAACGTATACATCATTCAGGACAAGCTTTGTGTGTGTGTGTGTGTGTGTGTGTGTGTGTGTGTGTGTGTGTGTGTGTGTGTGTGTGTGTGTGTGTGTGTGTGTGTGTGTGTGTGTGTGTGTGTGTGTGTGTGTGTGTGTGTGTGTGTGTGTGTGTGTGTGTGTAACTTAGATGTAACTGTGTCCCCTAATAGATGTAAATTTGATGCATGTGTGTATCTGTGAATTCAATTTAGAGGAATGTGACTGATGGTGTTGTGAGCATGCAATAGATGTAGCAATAAGAATGCAAATTGTGTGTGTGCGCGTGTGTGTGTGCGTGTGTGTGTGTGTGTGTGTGTGTGTGTGTGTGTACAGTATGTGTGTGTGACCCTGGCGGAGGTTAACTAGAGCAGGGTGACAGTGACAGAGGAGTGTGTTATAATGATCCCAGCTAGTCCTTGGGCTTGTGTACGTGTTGCAAACACATCAACATGTGAATAAACTTCACTGCTTTTGTTCTCAGACTTGCTCTTCTTTCCCCACATAGTTGTCTCATCACTCCTTTTGTGATCTTCTTCTTCTTCTCCTATGGAGGGCTCCCGTCTCTTAGCCCGATATCAAAAGCAGCCCCTCTTCCTGTTTCTCTTGGCGAGCATTGTCCTTGTTTATCTTTTACCGCTAAAAGCCACAGTTCAGGCCCTCCGCGGAGATTATTAGAGGAGCTCATTCCATTCCATCTCTATCTGCGCCTCTATCTGTCCGTCTCTTTTATCTCCCGTTCTCTCCTTTTGTGCGCCCGCTAGATTGGGTGGTTGCGAGGCAGGCGGATAAAGGGTGAAGTAGCCACCTGTGGCCCGGTCGCGTGCACAGACGCACACGCATTGTTCTGATGTTCGTCAAGGACTGTACCTATCTTTGTAGCCCCGAGGAAAATGCAAATGGTTTTGAAGAGCTTGCAGATAAAGAGGCCGGGAGTGTGTGTGTGTGTGTGTGTGTGTGTGTGTGTGTGTGTGTGTGTGTGTGTGTGTGTGTGTGTGTGTGTGTGTGTGTGTGTGTGTGTGTGTGTGTGTGTGTGTGTGTGTGTGTGTGTGTGTGTGTGTGTGTGTGGGTGCAGCTGTGTGATTATCTGATTCTGTCCCATGCTTAACGTAAATCCTCCTTTTCAGTGTCTTTTAAAGAAGTCTGTGGGCGTTCATATGTCATTGAGTGAGGTATTTTATTTATTTTTTGACAGCACCCTGACGAGGACAGTGGAGATTGCAGGTGACCAAGGGCCCCTGGGTATCCATGTGGTCCCCTACTGCTCGTCTCTCAGTGGACGGTAACTGCGCGCACACACACACACGCACACACACACACACACACACTCACAAAGACGCACATGTTGTGCAAACACAGCCTCACACTCGCCTCCCTCCACATCCCCTTGTAATCAGTCAGACTTTCATAAGGAAGTGCAGATGGCAATGTTGACTCATAGGGATGCATAAAAAAAAATTCAAATGTTGGCATGTAATCATATATGTGTTTACCTCCTTGAATTCATATTCTCTCTCCGGTATGTGTGTGTGTGTGTGTGTGTGTGTGTGTGTGTGTGTGTGTGTGTGTGTGTGTGTGTGTGTGTGTGTGTGTGTGTGTGTGTGTGTGTGTGTGTGTGTGTGTGTGTGTGTGTGTGTGTGTGTGTGTGTGTGTGTGTGTGTGTGTGTGTGTGTGTGTGTGTTACAAGGACCCTGGGCCTTCATATTAAAGGCATCGAGGCAAACAGTCGCTCCAAGAGGGAGAAGATCTTCCAAGAGGACGAGTGCATCGTCCAAATCAACGACACGCCGCTGGAGGACAAGACCTTTGCCCAGTAAAGATGCCGATGCTTGTGGGAGGCTGAGGGGCGCTTGTTTTATGTCTGTGTCTGCGCCAAAGCAAGAAATGCTAATATTCCATTATAAACAAATAGGGCTCGTCCCAAATAGCATTCTGTAAAATCTGACTGCAGCATTAAAGCTGCTGATCCTTTATTTAAATCTACAGGATTTAGCCTTCAACAAATCCTAGTTGAAATAACAAAAACACAAATATTTTTAATAGGATGGCTTCGGGTATGGAATTAGAATAAACTTTGTGAATATCAATCTTTCATTCCGCTTCCCAGTCAACACCTGACATTGTCACTGTCTGGTGTTCGTTCATTCTGTTGACTGAATTGATTTGGCGTCCATCTGTGTGCTGTGCGAAACAGAAGTTGGTCAGTGGGAATAATGTAAAAATGAGTAACAAGTTGAAATTGGAACTGCCAATCAAAACACAGCCCTTGAAATTAGATTCAGACAAAAAGCAAAAAAAAGCAAAACGCAGGAAAAATAACATCTCTGCTCTTTATTATTGTGTGTTTGTGTGTCTGCCTATCCACCCGCCGCTGTAGCGAGATACCATACCTGTCACTCAACTTTGTCTCCTCCATAAACCAAAGATAAATCTCCCTCATTCGTCCCTATATCTCTCCACCTCATCTACTCTCTCAACCTCCCGTCCCTGTTCTTTGTCTTCACTTTCTCCGTCCTCACTAAACTGGGTCCATTG